>NC_142545.1:15659166-16020833 GCF_056151865.1 Erythranthe guttata | reverse complement strand
TTTCAGGGTTAGAATCATCATTTGCCCACGAAGACAAAACCACTTTCTTGCCCGTATTTATGTTGTCGGTTATATTCATAGTTGGCACGTAAGTATTCGTGGGGTACGAAAAGGATTCCCAGATTGCGGCTCCTGTTGCATTGTCACGCAAAACAAGGTTTCCAGAGTCTGTAATATGTGCAGTGGTGGTATTTGCTGAGGTGGCTGTGGAGTTGGTCGACCAGATGGTTTGATTTTGACCGTTGAGGAGCACGAGGTTTCCGTTCTGTGACATAGTTACAGAGCCAGAAGAATCTCTGAGAGGGTTGTCTCTGTTGGCTACCCATATCACGGTTTTCTCAGAAACGTTGTAAAAGACACCCAAGTAGCGGTTTGTGGAGTTGGTATTAGGGGTGAAGAACCCTAACTTGAAGACATGCCCAGGAGATATAATAGTGTCCGGATCTTTGATGAATAAACCGGACGAGATCGTGTCTGTTTCTAAGGAAAAACCCAGGAAAGGAACGCAAATTATTACAAAGAAAATGGCGGGTTTTGTGTTCCTCGTCATGTTAATCATGAACTGCTGGTCTGCAAGTTGCTGGTTATAAATACTTAAAATTAAATGACATATATATATACACACACATATATATATATCCAGAATTGTATGTAATGGGTTTCATCTGTCAAATCCAGCAGGACCAGTACTTTAGTTTTAGTCCAGTAACAAGACCAGCAAATGTTTGTGCCTTGACGAAATATACGGTGAACGAGAGAGGCCACGATAGATAGGGTATAAAAATTCAAATTTTAGTGGGAAGATTCCATCGAGGACGGCAGAATTTTCTTCCTTTTTTACTCCGTAGAAATTTGTATTCTTCAATCTGGAAACGTCCTCTTAATTCTCGTAAGATTCTTTTCCTTGATTCAAAGAAGAAAATTCAATCTTACGTACGTGTCAAAGAAGTGGTGACTGACTGGAACAAATACATTTTTTTTTTCTTTTATGGAAATTAAAGTGGACTTGTTGAGAGAGACAGAAACTAAAGGCGTGAATCGATCGATCACCTAGAACATAGAATCATCGCCCCTCGAGTACTGTAATACTGACATTATTATTGGATGACCCTGTCATTGACTGGCTCTGGGAGGAAGAAGAAGTCAATGGACAAATCCGATTCGGCCTCTGCGTAAATGCAGGCTGTTCTGGCAATGGCAGATCTGCAATTTCATTACCAAGCATTGCAAGAACATTTGATATACTAGGTCTGTTAGCAGGAAATTCTTGCACACACAGAAATCCAATTTGTATGCACCGAATTATCTCGCCCTCAAACATTGGACTCGATATTCTCTCATCTATTAATGCCTCAAAATTGCCTTCTTTCCATATTTTCCATGCCTGTTAGAAAAATAATTTAAGCTCCAATCATATTGCAACACATATTAAAAAAAAAAAAAAAAAACCCGGCTTGGCTTACATGTTCTAGAAGGCTCGAAGCAATCTCGTCATTATAAAAGCTCGTATTTCTTCTACCGCATATAATCTCCAACACTAAAACCCCGAAACTGAACACGTCGGATTTTTCCGAAAATCTTCCTCCCAATGCATATTCAGGGGCCATATATCCACTGCAGCAAATTCAATGTGGTTAGCTACTATACTATATAAAAAAATAGTTTAATAAATAGGAGCGAATTTAAATTGTTTTTTACTAACTATGTTCCGACGACTCTAGCAGTATTGGCTTGATCTTCAATTCCTCCGAATATTCTAGCCATGCCGAAATCCGAAATTTTAGGGTTCCAATTCTCGTCTAGCAATACATTGCTCGGCTTTAAGTCCCTATGAATTATCCTCAATCGTGAATCTCTGTGGAGATAAAGGATGCCTCGCCCAATACCTTCCATTATATTGAAACGTTTTTTCCAATCTAGAATCTCTTGAGCTTGATCTGTATCATCATATTTATTTTTTGCCAGAGTAAATATAAATCAAGATAAGTGCTTAATACTCAAAATTTTGTTTTACTAATTTATCGGGAAAATTTAAGTTAATACTGACCGAAGAGAAAGACATCGAGGCTTCTGTTGAGCATGAATTCATATATGAGCATCTTTTCTTCATTTTCGACACAGCAACCTAACAAACTGACAAGATTCCTGTGTTGGAGTTTGGAAATTACGACCACTTCATTCATGAATTCTTGCAGCCCTTGTCCGGATGCTCTCGAAAGCCTCTTCACAGCAATTTCTTTCCCATTTGACAACTTTCCCTATATATAATATACAATTAGCAATAACAATGTATGATGGCTTAATAAAAATTATATAAAAAAAAAGGAAGAATAGATCACCTTATATACAGGTCCAAAACCACCTTTCCCGAGTAGATTCGCTTCGTCAAATTGGTCCGTAGCCTTAGCAAGCATCTCAAAGGTGTACAACGGTAAATCGTCAAGGCTAGCTCCATCCACATCATCTCTTAGCACTATCTCAGTTGAATCTGACGTATATGCCCTTTTTCTCTCATGTGCTGACTCTTTGCATTTTCTTTTTGCTCCTGATTCCAAAATAATAATATAAATTTGTTTTCCAGGACTAGTAAGTATCCAACATACTACATACAAAAACAGGTTCTCTCACGAAAGAATTACCCGTTTTCTTATTCCTCCACAGCCAAGAACCAAATATGCATACGGATATAGCCACCAGTCCGGTTATCACAGGGACTATGATAATCAATTTTCGGCCCTTCTTCTCATCTAAAAATAATAATAAGACATACAAACAGTTATTTTATTTAGATCTATTAATAAAATTTATAACAGAAAACGCAAATATATCAATGTACCTAGTACAGAATATGCAACGCGAATGTAAAGATCGGAGCCACCACTCGGGTACTGCCTAACATCCATCAAAGTATCCCTCCAAAACATGCAACCAATACCAGGATCATGCGAATACGCTATGCAAGAACAATTCCCCGAGCACAAACTCTCGCATTCATCTCTCCTACCTTGCGAAACCTCAATAAAATCAGGCACCTTAACGTTTGTCAGCTTAGAATATCGATCTCCTCTGTTTGCATCGCTCGAATTAACACTTCTCTCACACTGCAAACTACTCCTCCTTACGCATCCACTGCTCGAGTTCCCTCTACCCCATTCCACCTTGTCCACCGGTTCGTACCCTTTCAGACAGCTGCACATAGGCGAATGTCTCAAATTACAATTCCCAAAACGCCCACAAGCACCGTAAACATCACAAGCATCGATCGGAGCAACCCACGTGACATTCCAGTCCCTCTTAGCCTCGTCCCACATTGTCTGAACGAAACTCCCGTTCGGCTTCAGAATGACCTTCATCAAGAGACTGCCGTAGTAATCTCGGGTAAACGAGACCGTGCCATCACTTTGCCTGGTCACACTGTAACCATCGAGATAAACCGCGTACATATCTGTCACCCCCGTAAGAATAAGACCATTCCATGGCCCGCTTCTCCAGTGGGGCCGACCCATATTCCATATGAAGACTTGGGGAATGCTCAAAGCTTGTAGCCCAGCGGTAAAATTTCCGAAATCTGGATTCTCCAGAGTTTTCCATGATGTTAGTACCACCTTTTCACCAGTATTGATGTTGTCGGTTATTTTTAACGTTGGCAGGAAAGCGTCACCAGGGTGTCTGAAACTCTCCCATAGTACTCTTCCATTCGAGTTGTCTCGCAAGATGAGATTTCCAGTGTCGAGAAGCTGAGCGCTTGTGTTCTTTGAAGAGTTGGAGACATTTGACGACCAAACGATCTCTTTTTCTGAAGTGATGAGAACTAGATTGCCATCTTCAGACACTGTTATAGCTCCAGGAGAATCTTTAACGAGTGGCTTGTCCCGATTGGCTACCCAGACAATGGATGTTTCAGAAACAATATTCCATATGCCCATATGCCGGTTAGTGGTATTCGGAGGGCTGAAGAATCCCAGCCTGTAAACCTTGCCATTCGAGACAATGGTTTCCGGGTCTTTGACTATCAGAGTTCTTGAAATGGTGTCTGTTTCCAGGCAAGAACCTAAATGTGAAATCAAGAGTATTAGTACAAGGGATTCAAGAACATGTTTTGGGGTTGTGTGAGAGATTGGCATTTTGGATCTCTCAACTTGCTAATTGGTAAAAAACAGTAGATATAGATAGAACTAATAACAGAAAGATGGCTGCATTTTCTTTCTTTCTTCGCCGAAATTTCTGACTTGGGGATTCGGGATTTGCCATATCCAGTTCTGCTTTGCTCTTATTAGGATATTCTTCAACAGTCAATTGTTTCGCCAAACAAGTGAAAATGCGTAGATGCAAATTGCAATACTATTTTATTTCCAGTGGGTGGATATCTTAAATCCTGTCGTAAAGCGTTTTGGAGTATATATATATATATACATATATTGTATTCACACATGACAGAAATTGCCCATTTGCATCAATCTGTTTTCAACTTTACATATCGACATAAAATTTCACTGAAATTTAAAATTCTCGACTTGGAATTCAATTAAGTAATTATTAGGTATAATAACAGATAGTTTTGATTAAAAAGTTATTCTAGCATCATGAAACAACGACTCAATTTACCGGGGGGTTTGAACTACATGAATTATGGTGTTATGGTGTTAGTACTCCGACGGTGATTTCATCGGCGCCGTAGATTTGGGTAGGATGAGGAAGACAATCCGATGAGAGGGCAACTTGCCCTATCTTCGAATTCTGGGTGCTCCGCCGTCGTAGGTTTTGGTTTGGAGAAGCGCCGCCGAAAAACAGAAGTCAGATACGGCGGCGGTGTAGTGGAGGGCGGCTGTTGAAGTGAGTGGCGTCGAATCTTTTGAGGATTTGGGCCACAAAGCAAAACCTGATCCGGCCCACATTATTTTTAGCTTTTCAGTGGGTTTGCCCAAAACTTAAAATTTAATAATCAATTCAAAATAATATTTATTTGTATGGAAATTAAAAAAAATATATTATATATATATATATATATATGTGTGTGTGTGTGTGTGTGTGTATAACAAATTTATAATATATTCATGTACTTTTAATATTTTTTATACGTTATACATATGTTTTACCTAAGTTCCCGATTCTCCATTTTTTTAACATGTAGTTTCTCCGTATTTGTTTCTCAATTCCCGTATCGAACTGTGTCCGTGCGCTACATAGTTCAGAATAATTTAGTACAAAAACATTAATCTAATTAAGTGGTATTTCCATCATGTATCAAGGCATAAAATTCAATGAGATTGCATTATTGCGTGAAAGGGGGCTCATCCACCAACTTGTCATGGGCATGGTTGTATATTATTTTTAACTTTTGTCACCAAATTATTTATTTCATATTAAATATATATTTCTATATATTACATATATAAATTTATTTATGTTTGTTTTAACATATTCATAATATATTCAAATACTTTTAATATTTACACGCTTTACCCAAGTTCTCGATTCTTCATTTTTTTAACACGCAGTGTCTCCATATCTGTTTCCCTGTTTCCGCGTATCGATGTTTATGTGTCCGTGATACATAGTTCCGAATAATTTAGTACGAAAACATTAATCTAATTAAGTGGTATTTCCATCATGCTTTGGGCACATAACATCCAAAAAATGGAGGCATAAAATTCAATGAGATTGCATTATTGCATGAAAGGAGGGCTCATCCACCAAAACTTATCATGGGCATGGTTGTATATTATATTTATTTTTTGTCACCAGATTATTTGTTTCATATATTAAATAAAAATAAACCATGACCCTTGCTATCTTCTCAACCAGAACTTCCTCTGTTTTCATTTTTTATTTCTCTCGTCAAATCCTATATAATTTATTTAAAAAAAAAATATTATTTTATTGGGAAAATGGGTTTGATTGTAGTCTATTTGGGTTGGGTCACCTAGTCAAATATATAATAAAGAAAAACAACTAGACAATGATTAAATATGTAGGCCCAAAATTGAACACGCAGTCGCATCAAAAGGCCCACTAATCCCACTCGTTTGGTTAATGGACAAGGACTCAATTATACCCTTTGCTTTGTTTTATCTCAAAAGTTTATTTGTTTCATTCCCAGTGTTCGAAACGTAAATCGTAAATATGAACTCGTGAAATCTTGTTTGCAGTTTGTTGATGTAGATCATTTTTGTGTCCGATCCACATTAATTTCTTGCGTTGGTTATTCTCTTTTATTAATTATAATTTGTGTCTAAATAAAAATTATAGTTGCAACAGACTACTGTCCTAACAAGTAAATTGTTGTTACAACTATTTTATACGGTGTATGATACGATAAATGGAATGAAATTCATAGACTTTAGGATAAAAACATATCGTTAATTATCTTAAGTATCGTTTACTTGTAAATAGTAGTGGTTAGCACATGCAAAATGGATACATAATATGAAAAAGGCAAAAAAGAAAGAATATTACCTAACTATGGCAACTTACAAAGTATGCAAAGGCCACCAATCTTTACTTCCCAATCCTCCAATCACTTACTTAGATGATGCTCAACATTTTTTCATATTTCACTAATATATAATAATGTCACACACCGTTAATTAAATATTATAAAAACATTAGACTAATAATTTATATTAGAACCCACTCTCTACTGTCTAAAGATTTCATCCCTACAAATCCCATTAAAAGAAAACATTTTTTTTAATATTTTTTTTTTTTAATTCAACTTTCTTATAGAGATCAACTTGCAGTTTCTTTCCCCTGTTTTTGACCTTCCACTCTTTAAAAATTCATCTCCCCTGTTTCAGCCGCAATGCCAGGAAAAAATAAAACCTGTGCTATAAACACAGGTTTCCCTGAGTACTGAAACATAGTACAAACAAATTAAGGAAGATGAAGAAATGTGAGCTGTGTAAGAAGGTAGCAAGAATGTACTGCGAGTCCGACCAAGCAAGTCTGTGCTGGGATTGCGATTCCAGGGTTCACACCGCGAATTTCCTCGTCGGCAAACACACGAGGACTCTGCTTTGCCATTCGTGTCAGTCTCCAACACCGTGGACGGGGTCCGGTCCCAAGCTGGGCCCCACGGTTTCTGTCTGCAACGCCTGTGTCAATGGGCGAGACTCGAACGTAGGCAGAGATAGTGGGCCCGTTAATCGGAACACAGAAGATGATGAAGACGAAGATGAAGATGAAGATGAAGACCAAGATGATGATGAAGATGATGAGGAAAATGGTGTTAGCGTTGATGAAGACGATAGTGAAAATCAAGTTGTGCCGTTGTCGTCTCAGCCTACATCATCTTTTGCTTCCACTTCTTCCGGCAGTGAAGAAGAATCTTCCAGAAGAAGAGATGGGTTTACGACAGCACTTGTCGAAAATTCCAGGTCTCCTTATAATGTATGTATCTCCTTTTTCTTCATCTTCTGCAATAACTGATGTACGCTTTATTTTTTATAGTAATTTTGTTGTTTTCTTTGATCGCTTCTTAGGTTGTCGAAAGGCCGAAAGAGAGTAATCGCTCTCGGAATATCGAATCATGGATGTGGAGATGAGGGACTATTCATCATGTTAGATTTTAATTGTTTTTAACTTATAAACATTATTTAGATATTTCATGTTTAATGTATGTGTAATGTCCGTTTATGTTCGAGTTCGAGTTCCAGTTCATTCTTGATATCACACTGTTTTTTAACTAATCCTCTTAATCCATGATTTGGTTAATAATCACATGTATAACTCAACTTTGATGTGCTTGACTTTGTAATATATGACATGTTAGTCACTTGGCATACAAGATTAGACGAGAGGGTTGACTTTACGTAAGTGGTGTGTGTATAGACAATGGCCATCGTCAAGTTGCTTCGATATTTCTATGGAGGTTGTGTCAGAATGCTCGTGAATACAAGTTTTCCACATATATACATACATGAACTAAACTAAATTAAAATTCCCAAAATTTGTAATGAAATGTAATAATAGGAGACAAGTTGAGTTTTTTCATATGGTGTGCATTTAGTGAGTATTTGATGTGGTGATAGCAACACATAAGAATCCGTGTTTGCTCCAAATTCCATCCCTAACAGTCGCTATCAAACAACACACACTGACTAGTGTCCAGGTTTTTTTTTTCTTTTTTTTTTTAATTTAAAAATAAATAAAACGAAAAGCATTTAAATGGAATCAACTGTGCATGGATCTGGACCTGATGATTTCACATCAGACAGCGAATTCCTGGAAGCTGAATTTCTCACCCTACACGTGTTCGTCCATGGTTTATTTGTACTACTACTTTTGTTTGCATGTAATTAATTAAACCCCCCATTCTAATTAAACATGTTTAACTCAGATAATCTAATGAATCAATTTACAGGATTTCTGAATTCTTGGGGTTTTTTTAGTACTAAAAAATAGCTCTTTGGGGGTGGTGGTGCTGCTGCACTTAACCATTTAAAAAATTGTTACAAACTGAATAATTCCGACATGTACACGTGCCTAACACGAGACCCATAACTCATAATTAAGCACCATCTGCATTATACAAATGACAAGTTGATTTAGATTATATTGCAGTTTATTATTAATGATGGGGTTCAGTGCTGGAGTGAATCCATTATTAGTGGCCATAATTCATTGCCGCTGCATAAAGAGAGAATCAACAAATATTTGGTTGAATAAAAAAATAATATAAAAAGTTGTGGACCAAAATATTCAGGGATGGGATATTAATTTTTTTTAGGGCAAAGTACAGTTTACACCCCTGAACTATAAGGGTTGTACCAGTTTGCCCCCTGAACTATAAAACGTCCCAAATACCCCCCTCGAGTTTATGGTCAACCATTAAATTATTAACACTTTTAATTTAAATGTGCAATTACTTTTCTGCCCTTGGGGGTTTGTTGTAAGAAACTTCATAATTATATAATTAATACGTGTTTTATTTGTCGATTTTGTTATGAATTTGTGACGAAGTAAATTTATGGTTTGCATGATTTTCTTAATTGTGTTTAATTTTTGGATTCAGTATGTTTGCTAATTGTCCTTTTGTTCAATTTTGTGCATTTTTTGTTTATGCCCTTAATTAAATGCATAACTTTGGGGGTGATTTTTGTGCATTATAAGATGTCTTGTACCACGAAGTACAAAAATTTTGTGTTACTCGACATTTTAATAAATTTTAGAAGAAAAAAACAGTGGCCTTTTAGTGGTTAAATAATGAGAAGAAAAACGGAAATACGAGAAAATAAACCCGAAAATATAGAGCAAAAAATATTGACAACATAAAAAAAAAATTCAGTGAAAAAGCTTTAATATATATATATACATATATATATATATATATATATATATATAATTGAATAGAGGGGCAAAGTAGTCACAAAATGTCCAAATGTATAAAAAATAGCTAGAAATTATAAAGTCAAAGTGCCACGTCAGCATTTACAAATAAAATTTAAATATAGGGGGGTTTTGGGACGTTTTGTGGTTCAAGGGGGCAAACTGGTACAACCCCTATAGTTCAGGGGTGTAAACTGTACTTTGCCCTTTTTTTTTATGTTACAAAACCAGCCACTCCCTTATCTTAAGGCAAAGCAAAGGTATTTTTACAAACTTGCTATTAAAATAACCTTAATTCTGAGCAATTTGGCTAATTACACATCTTGCTACATCTAACAGATTCTCAGTGGCGATTTTCGGATGATTCATTTAGTTTTCAATGCAGATATCGGACAATCGTAAATACACACAACGACAGAAATGTGAATAAAACTGGAAGAGTGTATTTGTACAGCGGTTCGAAAAGAGAAGGGAAGAAAAACGGAACTAATCAACAATGGTGATCAATCCAACTCCAAAGTGAAATTAATACAGCAGCCAAAGCACAAATAGAAAGAAAGACTTCGACACAATTTAGCACACGTTCTTTCACATGCTACAACACACATCCATAATTACCATTTCACTCTCTCTTGAAAAAGGAGAAAAAAAAACCGACCTTATCGAGTCATCTGCTCAAGAAGTCTTCTCGACATCTGTATGAGATTAAGACAGCACAAAAAAAATTAATAAGTAAAAGGTAATCACAAAAGGCATAGGTTTGTAATTCTAAAGATGTCACACACATAAGTCACACACGAAACGAAATATCAATGATTAAAAGGAGATAAGAAGGAAGAAATCTGAATCTCTATTTTCTGCCAAATCAGGTGATAATGCCTCTCTCGACAACACAAGCATATACGCACATTTTCAATCGAACACAAGTGTAATATATTAATTTGAGTTCCCATTTAGTGGTTATAAATATGCGTGCAATTTATAGAAGCAGAGCTACATTGTTATGTCAATCTCATTGTCTTAGAATCGTTGGCACAGTTTGGTAAACGATGCCATAGAAATGAAGCAAAGCATACAACTCCCGTACAAGAGAGCATTTAAACCTCAAATCGACATAGTTTCTGGGATCTAATAATACTTTCTTCTGTCATTGTTTTCGGTCAAAATCATTTCTCATGTTAATCCGCAGATGAACGTTCTTGCTTCACTGACCTACTTTGTGTAACTTTGTTCTTCTTCCTCTAAACGAGGTTAATAAATAAATATCGTTTCTTCCACTGTCTCTAGGCAATTAATATGTGTGCAATATTGGTCAAGCTGGGCGAGTATTTCAAAATGTTACAGCAACAGGAGGGGTTACCAGAAAAATGGTAACCAAATTATAAAAAAAAAAAAATCATTTAAAAAAACTAATGTTAGAAACTTATATAAAGGGAGGCAACATACGTAATCGTCCACGATTTACCCGATTAGATGATTGGCCATTGTTGAACAAGAAACTGGATGTAACACACACACACACACACACTAGCCTACTAACTTTCAGCAACGACGTGCATTTCCCTTCAGCTCAACTTACACTGAAACTCAATAGACTTACTAGGAAATTCATGGTGTCTAACTCGCAATCAACCCAACTATCCATGGTGCACTATGTAGTGACAATGTTTATCTCGAGCAAATAAAATCAATAACCCTACATATCAAAGTCACACGAAACTCAACTTCCAAATGAAGCTTATTTTTTTCCTTGATCAAATATTTCATTTTATGCACAAAGTTCGCAAGTCATCCAAACAGATAGAAAATCAAACAAATACGCCTCGAATCCATAATTAAAGAAGAAAAAAAAATCAGCACAAATAACAGTAATCAAAACCTCAAGCAATTCTACACATTCGAAATAATGTTGTTACCTGCATTCTTATCAGAAGCATCAAGAAACAGAGGCTCTTCTTCCTCAGGAACTGTATGCAGCCCCAAAGCATCCTTATCAACCGCCTTTGACGAACCACCGGCCGTACTAGCATCGCCCTCGTCTTTCTCATCCGGAAACCTCACAACCACCACGGGGCAAACACAGTGATGCACGCAGTAATCACTCACACTCCCAAGCCGCCCTTTACTAGTCCTTCTAGAAGCTCCAAACCCTCTGCTCCCCATAATCACAGCACTCAATCCCAGCCGTTCAACCTCCAAGCAGAGCCTCTCCTTCATATCGTGGTCCTTCACGATATGGATCTTGAACGGGATGCTGGCCTCCACCAATGGCTGAGCCAAGTCGTTGGCTTTAGTAGTGGTGAAATTGTCGAAGTCGTCCTCTAGCTTCTGCTGCGACTTCTCATCGGTGGTGTCGACGGAGAGGTCGATGGCGCCCCAATCGGCGCCGTACAGGACGGATGTCGGGCGGACATGTAGGAGTATGACGGCGTCCCCGGGCCGGAGGTAATTTTGGACGGCCCATTTGACGGCGAAGGCGCTCTCGTCGCTGAGATCGACGGCGATCGCGATTTTGCGGTTGGCGCCGGAGGTGGGTGTTCCGGAGGGGAATCGAGGGGAGGCTGGCTGGTGGAGAATCGCGGCGGGTGCACGGTCGTTTCCCGGCCGAGGTTTGTTCGGTGATGCCATGCAGTGAAACTGTGTTGATTGCGCCCTAATTGTGTAATTTTGGGTGGAGATGGATTAGGGTTTTCGAAGATTTGTGGGTGAATAGTTCGATTAGCAAGTCAAATTGAGGGTTTGATGATATGATTTGGTTTCTTCTGCTTACAGGAACAAGGGGAACTGTGTGAAAAACCTCACCCGGTCAGGCTAGGGGCAGGAATCACATGTATCCGGTGTCCGTGTACCCGAGTTTATATTTTTCGCAAGTTGACTTTCTGACTCAGTCAATAAATATGGGTTTAATTCTATTTTGCACCACTGAATATATCTATTTGGCACTTTGTACCCTAATAAATATTTAATAGTAGTTTGCAGTTTGCACCCTTAGAATATAACATTGAATTTCTATAAATTAATGACGACAATTTCTTCTTTATACTCGTATTTTTCAACGAATACAAAATAATCACTTCAAATAACTTGAAAAATATTTTCTTTTTTAGTTCATACTAAATTCTTTTGTCACCAAATTGTCCGAGAAATAGGAAATTTTACTTTAGATAGTAAAAATAAATTTATGCTACCAACAATGGTGATTTTATTTTTCTTTGACTATTAAAAATTTCAATCGATTTGAAGAATATACCGTGTTTCTCAAGGGGTGATTTTATTTTTCTTTAACTATTAAAAATTTCAATCCAGGGTGGGATTTGAATAATATACCGTGTTTCTTAAGGGTACAAATATTTTTAATTTTCTAGGGGTGCAAAATGACAAAATAATGTATTTTGATGGTACAAAGTGAAATTAAGCCACAAATATGTCCTTATCTAAGTAACTAGGTCGAATCAAGTACAAGGGTGCGAAGTAGGAGAAAACTCCCTCTCTGTAGACAGGGACAAAACCATGTTCCACCTTTGACATTAAGACGCTGAAAGCCTATCCACTTCAAGAAGACACGTGCCCCGATATTCCCAAATATTTAATTCACCGCCTGTTACATTCTCAGTATACGGTAAAGGGCAAAAAAGAGAATAACGCCAATCCCCTATGCCCTGTTTGGTAAACCCACTAAAACGAAAATTCAGAAACAAAATCCCTAATACCTAAATTTCGAGTCTTCTTCCCCAGATCCCCAAATTCAATTTCCTCTGCCAAATTTTGAGGGTTTCGTTTCACATCAAAACACAGAGAAGAAAAATGCCTCAGAGACACTCGAAGAACAACAACGATTTAGCATTCTTCACGTACGATGAGAAGAGGAAGCTAGGGTACGGGACGCAGAAGGAGAGATTGGGCAGAGATTCGATTAAACCATTCGACGCTTGTTCTCTCTGCTTGAAGCCTTTCATTGAGCCCATGTCTTGTCTTAAGGGCCATGTTTTCTGCAAAGAATGCATTCTCGAATGCCTTTTGGCTCAAAAGAAAGACATCCATAGGTTCGTTCTTCCCTTCCTCTATTATCTATTTATGTTTGTGAGTACACACTGTGAAATTTAGTTGCGAATTGATCCTAGAAAGTTTATTACTTTGTTAAAATGAAACATAGCTGAATGGAACTTAGCTGAATGAACTTAGATTAATGGGTGGGGCAAATTGTATTTGAGGTATCTGAGTTTCAGTGTTTCATTTAATATCAAACAAGATAAATTGGTTAGCAGAGATTGACCGAGCTACTTAAAGATAACTCTTGATTTCAGGTTGCTTTCTATACGTTGACTTATTAGAGTTTTTCAGTGTTACCATACAATAAGACTCATGGTTGTAGCTTGCAAGTAGTAAACTTCGATTCTGCTTACCTTGCTGTGAATTGGATTATCTCCCAGTCTATTGTTAGTTCTCTCTATTGATGAGTATTTTGTTAGTGTTGTATTTGTAAAATAAACGGACAGATAACTCCAAATCCTCCCTGCAATTTAGGCAAGGGTTGGACTTAGGGCTGGGCATTTGGGATCGGGATTCGGGATCCCGTCCCGTCCCGAACGGAATTTTACTATTTGGGACTAAAACTTCGGGAATTCGGGATTACGGGATTCGGGATTGGGATTATGAACAAATACGGGATCGGTATTAGGGAATTGGTTCAATCCCGATCGGGATATTTTAATCCCGAATTAGGAAAAAAAAGAAAAAAAAAACTAATAAAAATACACACACACACACACACACACACACACACACACACACACACAATATATTGTTTCAACTTATTTTTAAATTTTTAAAATTTTATTTGTTCCAAGTTTTGTGGTAAAAATAAATAAGGCAAGAACAATAGTATGTATATAATATATTTAAGTTGGTTTAGTGTATAAAATAATACTAATGGAAAAAAGATGCAATATTTCTTAGTTTTTAGGCAAAATATGGGAATTCCCGATCCCAATCCCGATTCCCGAAATATTTAGGGATACCGATATAACCGGGATTTAATAGTTTGGGACGGGATTGGGATTTAAAATTTCTATCCCGAATCCCGAAATCCCGATCCCGAAAATCCCGAATTCCCGAAATCCCGTCCCGAACTCACCCCTGACTTGGACTAGTGAAGAATAGGGGCTAATTAGTACCGAAGAAGACTAAGCTAGATTTGGTTACAGTGCTTTTATTTGAAGCATCTTTCTTCGAAATTACATTGGAGAATCATTATTCAATAGTGGGGCATGCACCTCTCCGGCACCCAACATTACTGACTCGATCATGGAAATTATCTTTTATTATCACATTTGGTTTAAGTGAAATTGGAGTTTTGTGATATTTTCCGGGATACTATTTAATGTTCAACAGCTAGTTGGCGAAATTATGGACTCGATATGATCTCGTATGTGGCTGTGCTGTAACTAACCCCTTATGCAGTTGTTGAAATCTTTGGGGTACAATAGCTACCAATTAATAGTCTCGTTTGTTCTTTTTGTCTAGAGTTGGTTTCATGTCTGTTGTCTTGCCGTATATGACTATAGATTAGCGTTTGCGTATTTATTTTCAAATTCACTCAAAGATTACGAATACTAGCTGTCACCTAAATGACAACCCGATTGAAGCATGCCAACTCATGCCTTCCGGTCTCGGTGTACATTATATTGCTCTTATTCTTAACTGAGATTTATAATCTGCAGAAAGCAAGCAGCCCATTCTGCTCAACAGAAGCAAGAAAAAGAGGAAGAAGAGGAGAAGCTAACGCTACAAAAGGCTAGAGAACTCGACGCATTCGATCAACAGAACCACAGTGCAGTACCTCAGTACACTGGTAAGAACTACAACAGAGACAAGAACGGTTTCCAAGGTGCCAACAGTGTAAAAGCCACCTCGTACGAAGAGGAAGCTCTCCGCACCATGAAGGCGTTTTGGCTGCCCTCTGCAACACCCGAAGCTCCTAAAAAAGTGGACGCTCCATCGACCGACACCTGTTGTCCTGAAGGGAGCGAAAAACTCAGGCTGAAGACCCTTTTCCCCATCTCTTTCACAGAGGATAAAACCGAGCAGAAGCGGGCGTGTTCGCTCGACAAGACCTACGTCTGTCCTAGCTGTAAGGTCACCTTAACCAACACTTTGCCACTTGTCGCGTTGAATTCTTGCGGGCATGTTTTCTGTAAGAAGTGCGCGGATAATTTCATGGCGGTGGACAAGGTTTGTCTGGTCTGTGATAGGCCGTGCAAAGAGAGGAATCTTATCAATTTGGCCAAGGGGGGAACTGGTTTTGCAGGCCATGGGGATCATCTTGAAGCAACGGAGTTTAAGCACCTGGGAAGTGGTTCGGGCCTCGGGCTTGTGAGGCCTGCTATGAAAACTTGATCCCTTGATGCAATAGGTTCAGTTTAAAACATTATTATTACCCTCTTTCTGACTGGTTAATGTTGGGTGGTGTGTTTTTTTTCTTTTCTTTTTTAAATCTGTACTATATATATGAAATCAAATCTTATCCAGTCTATATTTCTTATCTAAAACAGACAGGGTATTTTAAGGATTTATGTAATGTGGTTGTCTCTATCAGTTTGCTGATTGCTTTCTTACCACGTGGGATTATTGAATAATTACATATTAATAAAACCTGTCACTGTAAGTCCTCCATAGTTGACCAGCCGAAAGCATGATAATTATGAATTATGATGATGCACCAAACTGATTGCAATAATGCAATAATCATTAACAAGCAATTTAGGTATATTTAGTCATTAACAGCTCACTTGCAATTTTAAATTATTAATTTTCAACTGTCAAAGAAACCCTCGATACACGTGGCATCAGCGATTCCCTCAGCCTCAACATACCGGTTGGCCCCACCGTTACATTAAAGAGGCGCCAACCCGGAGCACAACCATTCTTTTCATTACCTTTATCCCTCACCAGAATCTGCACCATTATCTCGTCCTTATCAATATTATAAATTAAAATACTTACACCCCCCACCCCCACCCCCACCCCCTTCTTCTCTCTCTCTTAAATCTCTATATAATATTTATCATTTATCAATTATCAATTATCAATCACCCCCTGCATATATACACAGAAAAGAAAGAGAGGCAGCGAGCGACCCTTTGTGAATTAATATTATGGCGGTGCCGGAAAAGAGATGTGGTGCAGACACGGCGGCGGCGGAGGAGGAGGAGAGGTTGTTGATGGAGGAGATGACTGTATTGGATTTCGACATGCTCTGCTCAACAGTTGCCATGCAGGCGCACAAGGGTAAATGGGGAAAGTTGAACGGAGTTAATAATAAAGAAGAAGAAGAAGAAGACAATCTTGATTCGGATTATGATTATGGAGGAGGAGGAGTTCATAGAATGTGGGAAGGTGATCTTGTTTATGACTTCTTACAACATCGACCAATCGCTCTTCAATCCACCTGGTATCTATCTATCTAATCCTCATTAAAATATTTTTATTTTACACTGTGTGTATGTAGAGAGAGAGAGAGAGAGAGAGAGAGAGAGAGAGAGAGAGAGAGAGAGAGAGAGAGAGAGAGAGAGAGAGAGAGAGAGAGAGAGAGAGAGTAACTTTTAGCTTGAAATCAACGCTTACTGATGTTTGAAAGTTGCGTATACGAATTTAGTCTTCCTTATGACAATATCTATGTTGATGTTCATAATCTTGCTACCTAGTATTTGTATGATGATTTTAAAAAATCAATTATGGGCTTTTATTTATTTATTATGTTTGACTAAGAATTATATATATCCACCCACTCTTTTTTTTTCAGACATTCAAGTCAATTTGATGATTAATTACATTATCATTTATTGCAGTTGCCCATGTTACAGATTTGGCAAGAATATGAGACGAGCTGGATTTGGTTCTTGTTTGGCCCAGGTAATTTATTAAAATACCTTATTCTCATTCGTTGTAGCCGATTAATTTTGTCTTAATCGATAAGCGTCCGCATAGTCGTATTCGTGCAATTTACTTTATAATTAGTTTAAGCAAGTAATGATTTCTGCATATGGATTAATGAATTGTCCAGGGATTCATTTACTTGGTTCTTGCACTCGTTGCCCTGTTCAGCCTAGTCGCGTTCATCGTTACCAGAAGATGCTATTTTCTGTATCTGTGTATTTCCTTCACTGTCTCAGCTGGTTTATATCTCGGGTACTACCGAATCCAGATTAGAAACAAGTTCAACGTTAAAGTAAGCATTGCACGCACGCACGCACTTATACACAAATGCAATGAATTCAATAACAATTATGCACATCATAATTATTTTATTCGAAGTCCTCAATTAAGGCTGATTCAATATCGATCGATGCAGGGTGGGGAAAGTTCTTTCGACGATTGTGTTTACCATCTCATTTGTCCCTGCTGTACTATATCTCAGGTCTGTGCGTGCCACATGTTAATTTATTTTTACAAATTAACCTGCGAAAAATTAACATCAACTTCTAACTATCGTGTTATGAGGGTTGGATTATTCATTAATGTTTTTCTGAAATGGAGCAGGAGTCGAGGACAATGGAGATGAACAATGTCGAAGATGGGATATGGCATGGCAGAGGAGACAGTGCTATATGCATCGGAAGCAAACCTTTTATTAATGTCTCAACAAAATCTCCAGAATTCACTACCATGCAGAAAATTACCTCAAATAATTAGTGACAGCGCTCGTTTATCAGCCTGAGTGATCATTACGTCTCGTATTTCTGTATCATGTGCTGATATAGTGAATTATCGAAGGGGTCTTGAGTAATTTGCTTTAGCATCCCAATTAATGTAAACTTGTAATTCAACGAGGAAATAATCGACGAGATTCTGTACCATTTCTATTTTTATTATTATTTTGTATCAGTGGCACAACCAACTTATTTATTGCCACTGCTTTCAACTCCACCTCCAACAACTACTTCTCCCCATCTATAAACTCCGCCACCAGACCCCGCTGCGCCGCCGTAGATCCGACCGCACCCCTATCCTGTGCCCTCTTCCCGCTTTCCAGTCCCGCATATTCCCGCGGGCAAAATAGATATGTATTATGTATTCTCTTCTATTTGTTTTCGAGTTCAAATGGATGTCCAACCACTAGAAATTATGATTATTATTAGGCATGTAATTTTCCAATTTATCGCTGGCTTCATTTTAAATCATAAAAACAATATATTGAAGAAATAGTCATTTTTTCTAAATAATAACTCTGAAAAAGCCCACATAGTTTTGTGGATTAGCCCACGTGGCATTGTTAAGGTACTATTGGACTATAGTTAGCCCGCATGTGTTTCTTGCTTCTGTTCCGGCCCATTTGTTCATCTTATCCAACAAAAAGCAAAAAAAAAAAAAAAAAAACAATTGCCTGAATAAGTTAGTTAATTAATTATATATATTGTATTTGTTGCAGAGGTAACATATTTATTGGCGTTGCTTTCAAGCATATTTATTGTGCCCCCCTCGACAGAGATACTACAATCTTTAAGACAACGACGTTTCATTGACGCTTCCTCCCTCCCTCCATTATCCCCCCACGCACCACTGCAAATAATATTATCCTTCCCGGCAAAATTCTTTATCCCTTTCTTTTTTTTAATAGAAAATTAAAAACAAATTTCA
Organism: Erythranthe guttata; assembly: GCF_056151865.1. Taxonomy (NCBI): domain Eukaryota; kingdom Viridiplantae; phylum Streptophyta; class Magnoliopsida; order Lamiales; family Phrymaceae; genus Erythranthe; species Erythranthe guttata. The sequence goes on along the minus strand of NC_142545.1, from coordinate 16,001,870 downwards.
AAGTTTTAATTATCTTAATCTTTTTTTTCCCGCTTTGGCTTTAGATACTCCTTAGAAATTTTTTGAACTTATGGAATTTTGTAGTAATTAAATTGTCAGAGCCTTGACTGAAACGAAACTTATGTTTCTGCTTTTTTTTTTGATCTTTTTATAAAGAAACGCTGACTCTGGACTTTTACAAGGCGGCGCTAATTAACACCGCTGAATTTGGGAGATCTGGAAAGTTATACTGTCACATATACTACTACCATTTAACCTCCGCCGCTTAACGCTGTTATCGGTGGTACCTTCCTCGCTTACCGTGCTTGTACCTTGCCAGTCAAATACACTGATCGGCGTCACCGTACCACTCGCCGATGCTTGAACACTACTTTGCTCGTACCCCTCCCTTGTTATCTCCTGCATCGCACCCACGCATTCCAACAATACACCCTGCAATCAAATAAATTTTTTTAGTAACGTAACGCCGTTTGTTATATATATCTCGGCAATTTATTTATATGTAGCAGTGCTTACTCTGTTAACATATTCGGAGGAAGAAATTGCGGCTTCGCAAGAAGAAAACATGAGCGGAGTTAAGCCGTTGACGGCGCAGAGAAGCGCTGAAGCTGATATTATCGAAGGTTTATACTCCAGAAGCTCCATTTCTGCTTAAAAGTTGAAATTAAACACACATTGATTGATGAAGAACGTATTTTTTTAAATAAAATAAAAAAAATTACCGTGTTGAAGATTGAAAATTAGATCTGAAGCTCGGCGGTTGAGGCATTGAGTTAAGGACGAGTCGTCGTCGTCGTCGGTTTTGATAAGAGAGATGAAGTATTGGAGAAACGAGAAAGGAGTGATGGATCGCATACGCCATTGCAGAGTCGAAAGTAAAATCGTCTCCATTCGACGAACCGACTGCGATTCGAACTCAAAACCTTCTTCTCTCTGCTTCAACAACACAAATTGCATAGATATAATTTCAATTCATCATCCCACAGAGTTGTAATTATACAGTGTTGAGATCGTAATTAGTAATTAAACCTGTAAATCGGAGATTGGGAGAGATAAATCGGAGTTTCTCATCTTGGCGGCAAGTGAAAGGCTTGCAACTACCAGAATCTGCGCAATCCATGGCTTTTTCTCCTGATTTATCGTCAAATTAAATCTCGATTAATGAGTAATGTGATAGATAAAACCGTTTTCAGTATCAATTGTTCATCAATCTTAATATCAAAACGCACTAATTACCAGAGTTTGCTGCTTAGAGAGGAAACGGTCGATGTAATTCACAGAGAGATACACCAGAAGCGGATCTAAATTGTACGAGAACTTCGCCTGCAGAGAATTATTTACAGAGAAACAATAATATAAATCAGTTAGCCAATAATAATATAGAATAATTGATTTTATTTAATTTTCAGAGTAGGATGAATTTTACATGAGAAAGGAGAGCGACGGCGCTCCGGCGAATCGAGAATCGCGAATCGGAGGAGTCGAAGGAGAGAAGAGAGGAGGACATGTGGTCGGACTCATTGGAGAAGAGAGACGGAACGGCGTCGTATTGGAGGTCTTCGTAACTCGTCGTCAAAGGATTCTGAAGATCCAGCTCCATTTTCAGAGAGATTCAAGGTAAATAAAAAATAAAAATAATAATCCTTGAACGAATGCTAGACTGTTTATAGAATGTGAGAGAGAGCGAATGCCATTAAAGTTAGAGAGAGAGAACTGTATCAGTAGTAGTATTCAGTATCAAACGTTCAACGCCTCACTCTGGATATTTATTCATTCGTGACGGGAGTCTACGTTTCAATTATCCACAAGATCCAGCAATATTTAAATCCAGTAAAAAAAAAAATAAAGGAGAAAGCAGAAGGTCTAAACAGTAAATACACCAAATCTATAACAAAATAATCATGCCACTAGAATCTAACCTTTTGACTTCCAAATCAATGCTGCAGTAACAGTTTGCCCCAATCAACTATGGCCTATGGGTTATTTTTACCGGTCAAAAGTTACACTCCGTCGTATTTTTATTGTTGATCTAATATACACGAATGTGAATGTGTGCGTATGGTAAAATTTACTCGATATATGTCATCCAATGTAGTACAATATGAAGTATAAACACCGGTGAAATACATAGGTAATTTATATATAATCAAACACATTTGTGTATGGATATTTATACACATTTATGACATAATATAACTTGCTTATCTAATCAAGAAATCGATATCAAACTCCTAAATTTTGTTACAAAATATATTATTTAATATTAAATTCTCAATAAACATATATACACAAAACAAAATTGTTTGAACAATGGAATTGAATTGGTTGATGCAAAAAAATAACATTACAGGGAGGTGTCACGTGATTCATGTACACAAGGAATTGATTCAAATGCCAGCGAAGAGCCAGTCCCATGTTTCTGGAATTTCTCTTCTAATCACTAATTGAGCCACTTTATTTTTTTAATTTTTTTTTCCAGATTTTATCAATTATTGAATAATTTCTACACATATTTGTCACACACGTGACGTGACTGCATTAATTGGTACATTTTTTTGTATCAGTGCATTAATTGGTCTTGTTGATACACATTTCGCAATTCTCCTCGATACATTATTGTTTTGAAGGTAAATTATTTATTTAATTATTAAATCAAACATTTATGTTCCTGTCCTTCCAATATATGTACAGTTTTGGACAATTGCTTTTCAAAAAAAATCATGCATCTTATTTAATTTTACTCACTCACATGTGATCTTAGATTTAAATATGTAATATATTTAATTAGAATAATCTGTTTTAAAGTATATGGTTATTACTTTCTTTCACCATGCTTGTTACTGAATCACATCTAGATAAGTTAAAAGGACAATTGTAAATTAATAAAGTAAATGCATGCAGCTTTTTCATTGACCAGATGCTTCTTACATATATATACTCCAAAACACATGACCATAAAAACTCATACATATGACCTCAAAATAATTGTTTTAACTTTTAACTATATTGGTTGATCGAATATTGGCTCTATATATATATATAATACAGTCAAGCTAATTAATTGTTTTAACCATAAACGGTAGTCAGGTATATAATTTTCCTAACTCCATCAAATTAAAGAAACAATTCCAGTTTAATATACAAGTAGATATTATATATATATATATGTTCGAGATCAAATTTTACCTATATATAGATCCCAAATTCTAAGCACGCATTTTTCATTTAGGCCTCGTTTGGTTGGCAAGATCAGATTAGCCAAGATAAGATTAAATAATCTAATGAAATCCAATTATTTTATTGGAGCTTTGAACGTAAAAAAAAAAACTCATTACAAGACGAGATAAGCCAAGATAAGGAAAGATGAGCCCTGACTATATAATTTTTGCGGGTCGACCCCGCAATTTATTGGGGATACCAAACATCAAATTAAATCCAACTATTTAGTTAATCATGGATTATATATCTTGGCAACCAAACGAGGCCTTACTGTACATATATAATGATCTCTATATATATTATCAAGTTTTTGGCAGACTTTCTTTTTCAAGATTTGGAAGACAGACTTATAAACAATTTGGACTACTTTATACCAAAGAGCAACTTACTTTTATTAGTGTTATATACAGCAATGATATTGCCTCATGAACAAGCAACGTATATATTTTATTATATATACACACTCTGATTTATTATTTTGCGTTACGTTCAATATATATATATATATATATATATATATATATATATATATATATATATATATATATATTTGATATTGAATGAAGGGGGTATTGATTATTTTATAAGGAATTTATGGGCTTTTTTCATTGATAAAAGAGAAAGCCTCTGGGGCTCATTATAAATTAAAATTCCCACTACAACACGACAATTATAACTTTCACTTTATTCTTTCTTACTTATGCTTTCTTCTTTTTAATTTCACGATATTATATAATATAAATATTTTTCTTACGATAATTATAATTATTTATATATGTATAGCATAAATGTTAGTAGTGAAAAATAGATAGAATGATTGAAATGCAGAGGCATGCATGCATGCATGCTTAATATTGTATGAGTAGATGGATATTGACGCACGCCATTCACCCCATGCACACAGCACCATCATTTCTTCTTCTCAGTACTACTATCCCATTCTGTGGACCCCACTCCCCCCTTCTACACTTTGACTAAGTCAATCAATCCAATGTTCAATATAATAATAATTGAGATATATATTGTATTGGGCCCGGTTTGATGTTAAAGTTTTAGGCCCAATAGAATAAATTCATAATTGGGCCTGAACAAGATACAGCCCCCAACTTTGTGAATTTCCAACTTATGCACTCCGTTTTTTTTTTTTTTTTTTTTTGGGCCTAGTAAACTAGAAAAAAACTCGACGCCAAATCATCCTTATAAATACCCCTGGAGACATAAAAGTACCATATTATCCCTAACTAAATAAACTCGACGCAAAATCATTCTTCGGGTTTGTCTCCAAAATTTCTTCTGATAAGGCGTGCGTTTTACGTGGCGAAGACGTAATTATCGCAATCGTGAAAGGCAAGCAAACAACTTGCTGTTTTGAAACTGATTATGAAAGGGCATTTTAGGTACTTCAAGTGGACGAGAGAGGATGTCAAATTTAGAAGAAGAAAAAAACGTGAAATAGTATCACCTAATGATGTAATTTCCTTTATAGTTAGTTCAAAATACTTCTCTAATGAGGGGTCCATCAATTAATCCTAATAACAATTCAGTCATGTAAAATATATAATGTTACGAATATATTCATTAACATTATCAGTAAATATTTAATTTCGGTTTGTTCTATGTTTAACACACTGAAATGTCCTACCATTCACAATTATAGACTCACTTGTAATTTATACGTAGTATGTTTGTATTTCACCAAGTGTAGAATCTAACCATTCATACGGAAGATCAAATCTTGAAAGTCTTCCGCAACACGAGGGGCAAGGAAATATTTTTTAGTACTAGTTCCGATAATGAGTAGATTATCCATTCGAATATCTTTTGAGACGATAGGATTGAATTTAGTCGAAGAAGAAGGGCCTCCAAATTCAACGGCTATAGTAAAACCAATGCCTAAGTTCTTGGCTTCTGATAATTAGGCGGTTAAAACTCCAAAAAAAATGGTTCAATTTCAAGAAATGGTGGCAGTTAATAAAACAACGGTTTTAATGCTTTAAACCAAATCCACAGAGACAAAAAAAACCTGCTTGAGAATATCCACTCCAGAAAATAGAAATAAAATGAACATAGATTCCTTTATATAAATAAATTCCATCATCACTTTCTTCCTAAGTATCCCCCAAATTCTCAAACTACCTTGCTTTTCCTATACTCCTACTTTCAGACACAATGCATGAACACATGTTTTTTTTTCTTACCAACTGCATAACATAATTTCATCGTTCCTAAGTTTTGCACGTAAATGTTTGTATCTATTTTTTTTTGTGTACGTATATGTTAGATATATAAAGAGATGATGCCGATAATTTCGAGATTATTTTGCAACGGAGCAGCAATTAACCGGCCATTCCGAATTTTAGCAAGGAACTGGCACAGGGAAGCAATTAAGGTAACATGGGAGAAACCAGAGGAAGGTTGGACGAAACTGAACTACGATGGATCATGCAAGGGCAAAACGGGAAAATGCAGCATCGGAGGAATATTCCGAGACCACAATGCTGATTTCTTGCTAGGCTACGCCGAGTCAATCGGGCAAAGCAATAGCACAATAGCAGAGTTGGCCGCCCTGTTGAGAGGCCTCGAAATCGTGCGAGAAAACGGTTGGAGTGATGTATGGCTTGAAGGAGATTCGAAGAATCTCGTAGATATTATTGCTCGGAAAAGAGAGGTCAAATGCACACAAGTACAAATGCATGTCGATCGAATAAATTTGATCGTACCGGAAATAAAGAACTGTATTATCACGCACATTTATCGGGAGGGAAATAGAGCTGCTGACAAGTTTGCACTTATAGGGCATCAGTTGAAGAAGCCTCAGGTTTGGAGGAATATTCCCCCGCACCAAATCATGCGAATTATGAAGGAAGATGCACAGGGTAAAACATTTCTTCGAAGAAGATAAGTAAGCTTTTCGTACATAGTGTATATATGTGTATATTTTGATGTATAAGTAGTAGTAGTTGATGTTTATATCTTATAAGAAATGTACATATGTAACCTGGTATTACAAATATCCCGTCCGATACGCAAACTTGGCAAAATAATAACAGAAGTCGAAAGATTTATGTAAATTACAAACTTGAAACGACAAGAGTTTATTCATTACCTCAAAAAAAGTTGTCTTTCATGCGCCTCGTCGCCCGTGGTTTTGCAGATCGATTTAATGTGAATAATACAAAATATTACTATCCTTACCAAAATTGTGATTGGGCACACACCCCAACAATAAATGTCAATAATTTTATTTGCAAAAGAAATTTATAAATAACCAAGGAGTGCTTGATGTACAATTGAAGTGTTCTACATTGTCAAAATTTGTTAGGGAGTAAACTTAGTTACCGAACATAAGAGCATTCAAGGTGCCATAAGTCCATCTATTGTATAAGAAAGAGACTTAGCCCAGTCAGCTTTGAGTAGCAGCGTTTGTAGTGTGTGCATCATATCGTAATCTGGATCGAGCTTCCTCTGCCACCCCTACAAACGAAGCCCAAAAAAAAAAAATAATAATAAAATAAAAAAAAAAGATACTTGTGGAATATTGCTCTTAAGAACTTTCTAGACTCGTGTCTAACAAAAAACATTTTCGCATTTAAAGAATTGGACTACATTTTTTCAGATTACGTGTCGGAGTAACTGAAAAAGTTAGACAAGAGAATTTACCTCAAGGACTAAAATCGTCACCATCACAGTGCAAACATTGCCATCAACATTTACTCTATGCCGACGAGCTTTCTCGAGTACTTGCTCCATGCATTCAGCTGGATGGACCGAATCTCCTTCGGGTGTACCCCAAAAATCAAAAGACTCTTTCATTTCCTGTGACACCAAAAAAGAAAAAGAAAAAAAGATACCATGTACGAGGAAAGTCAGAAAATTAGGACGCTGTATCTAAGGTTGTTTCGAATAGATACAAAATGACAATTTTGTTTCACCTGAATGAAAGCCTCTGGATTTGGACAGTTCTGTTTCCTCGATAATCTAAGTGTGCACTCTGCTGCAGTTCGGCCATCTCTGCGAGCAACAGATTTAAAGAATTCCAATAAATTAGTCCGATCGTTCTTAGAAAGTTCTGCAGTCATTCCCACATCAATGAATACAAGGTGAGGTTTCGCTTTGAAGAGCTTTTTACGAGAACGTTTGCTCCTAGCTACTCGTACAAGGATATTTCCAGGGTGCATGTCTGCATGAACAAAGTTGTCCACCTAACAACCAAAGAAAAGAAAGAAAAAAGAACCCTTAAAACAATAGAACTATCGTTTGCTAATGAATGCATATATATATAGGAACAAACACACATAAACATAACAAAAGAGAACATCAGTGGCTGTCTCCAACTCGGGATTAATAGCTGATGAAAGTCAATTAATTTAAAAACTACATCTAAGTCAAATTACAGCCCTGATAAGTAGTCGTATTCATATTCATGATCGAAACAATGAAACTAATAATTCCCATCATTGCATAATCACACACACACACACACAAAAAAAAAAGGGAATTAAAGAATTTATAATAAAGTAAAAACCGGACACAAAAAGTTACCAGGAGCATCTTCAGAAGTGCATGAGTTCCAATGTGAGCAAGAGCACTTTTAATTCGCTCGTTCCCCTCCAGCTCATCAACATAGTGAGCAACACTTTCTCCATGTTCGAAAGTTTCGACCAGCACAGCTGGATGCACTAGTGGATAAACGGGCTTTGGGAACGAAACATCTTTCCAACTGCGGAAATTATATAAGAAGCGGCTCAAATTAGCAGCTTCCCTTGCAAGATCAACTTGAGACATCATGAAAACCGCAAACTGCTGCACGCTTTCATCCAATCTCAACCATTTCAGAGCAGGGATAAACCCCGAAATCTTGGCAACAACATTAATTATCGCGAAATCCCTCTTTATAGATTCCCCAACTCCTGGATGTCTTACCTTAACAGCAACAAGCATAGGCTTCATTTCACGGCCATGGTATCTGGACCGTACTGAAGCTCGATGCACTTGAGCTATACTTCCGGAAGCTACCGGTTCTTCCTCAAAGTCATCAAAGATTTCGTTAATCTTACGACCGAAAGCTCTCTCGATAGTCTTTTTCGTGTAGGCAAAGCTATGTTCGGGTGCTTTCATGTGAAGCTTTGACAATTCACTGCACAGGTCTCGAGGAAAAAGATCCGGTCGTGTGGCTGCCCACTGGCCCCACTTTATGAAAGCGGGACCCGCTCTTTCTAGGGTTTGGTGGATAACCTGAAGCCACAGTTTCCGAAAATGGGGCCCGAAGCTATCAGCAAATGGAGCCATGGCGATGCTCGGAGTGAACAGAACAGCCAAGTGAAGAGCTCTGAGCAACAAGAAAATCCCTTCGAATATGGAAAGTATCAATTTTGTTACAAAGAGCTGGCTGTCTTGAGCGCGCGTGTATAAAGAATTCCTCGGCTCGTACACGATATGAGTGTCTTGAACAGCTCGTGCAAATGCTGACTGGGTTCCAAACACAAAAGCAAACATACCCGGAACAACCGTGTAAGAGCGGCTCAACCCTAAGCTAACTGCCTGACCAAACCTGTTTAAAGGGACATGAGTTTGTCCATTATGTACAGAGGACTGTGTTATTCTCTTCAAAGCAATTCGTGCATAATGAGCTAAGGTATTACTAGCTGGAATTGCCGAATAACTCCTGGAGTAAATGGGATAGGAACTTTTCCCGGTTTCACGAGCTGCATTCCAAATATTACGGCCCCTGCTTCGAGGGAAATAATGCGAGTAAAATCTGTATTCAGGAGAAGATAAATTAGGTCTAAGGGCTCTGTCATTTGACCTTTGTGAATAGATGCTCGCCTGATTTGATCGAAAAGAAAGCGACAATCTCTTGAGAGCTCCGAATTTCAACAATCTGCAACCTCTTAAGGGGGCGAAAAAACCAATCAATAACAACACTTAGTGAAGAAATACAACAGTAGAACAATATCCCAATTCAGCAACACCTACTAGTTTCCCATAGATTGGCATTCATCCACTAGATTCCAACAATAATAAGTGACAGATACTGAATAACATAGTATAAAAGCTAAAAAAATCGAGATGTATTGTTCCAATTATAAGAAAAACACCTCCCAATAAACTACCTAATGTGTATTTCAGTAAATAGAAAACATTGAAGTAAGAACAATGAAAAACAAAAGGGGGGAGAAAGCGCCTCAACGAACCTTGACATGGCGAAAACTGGATTCAGTTAAAATTTGAGAGGCTAACGTGCGCGGGAGTTGTACGGAGCTGCCGACGAGCATTTTCCTGCGATTGATGGAGATTCAACCATGTGGATCATAAACGATTCACAAATTCGAGATTCGACACCAAAGTAGACACTGGGGGGTGAATACCGGCTTTCTTTACTCGTCGATTTATGAATGAATTTTGGAAGAAACTTTCGCAGGAATTCAATGAAGTTGAAATTTTGTTTTTTTGTTAACCTAAGCGCGGGGCGGCATAAGATGGAATGTGAAGGAGATGAAGAAGAAGAAGAAGAATTCTGAACCGGGTTCGACAAAGATAGGGGGCCACGGTTCGGGTGTAGAATCGGTTCGATTTGATCGCGAGTCTTGCGGCTTACGGCTTACTGCTGTTTTTCCAAAATTATTACTATTTCTATTTGGTAATTTTATTTTGAGGGATTTATGGTTTATTCTATATTTCAAATAAAAAATACCAGAGTATATTATATTTTTTTCATACTTTTTTCACATTCACCCACATATAAAAATAGGTTTTATTTGTTTAGTATAAAAAAAAAAAAATCGTAAATTAACATTTTATTTTTAATCCGCAATTAATATTTAATTAAATTAGTAGAACACCTCCTACATGAAATCAAAAGTTGTATTAAGTGGGCCAAACTTGTTTTAAATGGGCAAAGGACAACCATATTGAAGCCGAATTGGACATCGTTGACTTTTATTGTGACCAAATCAAAGTTGAAATGCCGGAAATAAGAGGACCAAAACGTGACAACAAGGTAGCCCACCGGCCACCTCTCATTTGGATCCGACCCGATTTGTTTGACTCAATTGGGCTTAATAGCCCGTTTTCTGAAAATATCTGATAAAGATACTTGTATGTGAAATAACCAAAACGATGCCGTATTCAGTATATTCAGTTCAACACAATACACCCTCACGCTAATTATATAAAAGAGCCAGCACGACAACACTATAACAAGAAAAAAGATACAGCAGCACATCATAAATCTACACATATGCATTACCAGTAATACAATCTTAATTAAACAGATAATAAACCCTTTTGCTAATATTTATTGTTAATTCACCGCCAGCTGGCAACTATATATATTATTTGTGAGATTTGAAATACAGAGCAGCGGCGGGGAGGCCAAGATCATTCTCACTGGCGAATTGGCGCGTGTTGAACAGTTGCCGCTCCACCGGCTTCCTTTTCACTGTTTCCATCAGTCCATGCTGCCGGAAAACTGCAAACACGTAGCGGTGAACGCCGGCTGGGGGTTTCGGCCCCATATATTCCATTATCTCCTTTCCTGCATATTGTTCATAAAATTATTTATTTAATTTATCCAATTAATTACCAACCAAAAATTAATAAAATAATACATATTTTTCATCATTAACAAAAATTAAATTGTTTCGTTACCATCGGTTGCATCGGATCCCTCAGGAATGTCTATTACCATCCTGCATCAACGAAATAATGATCAGTATAATTATTAATTAGTACTTGATTAACCACGAAATTATATTATGTCCAACATAAAATAAGTTTAGTAATTAATTATTATAGAATATACACAAATGCGAAAAATATTATGATTTAAATATGTTTTTAATTTACCAATGGAGCCACTCTCTGAGGGTGGGTTCACCTGGGCTAGGAGCATCTGGATCAACCATTACCTACGCATATGCATGTATATATATCCAAATTAAAAAACAATAATTAATTTAATTAGTTATAACCTAATTATAATTAACTTACAAGAGTGTAATAATTAGGAGAAATGGCGCCCTAATTAATCTGGACTTTAGGCCTTTGAGTCGCCGAGGATGGCTTCACCTCACTCCCATTGGCTATCTCTTCCCCGCCGCCGTAATGCACGGCCAGCTCCGCCGCCGGAACAAACATGTCCAGCACATCTCCGATCACTTTTCCCACAACCAGTGGGTCCAACGCCGCCCTAGGCATCTGATCCATGCTAATTAATCCTAACAACTTAATTAATTAAAGAGAAGGTTATTTCCGATTTATATATATTAATTTCATATAATCAGATTGATATGAAAAGAGAAGACACGTAGTCAAATTGTGTGATGATGGATCCTATTGCGGTGCCAGCGTGGCGGACAAGTGTCACCCGCATATGATGTTTATAGCCTCTGCGCTGGCATGTAAATAAAGCCCGTTGTTATGAAAATAAATAGCTTTTCTTTATTACTTTACGTGGGCCAATTAATCGGGCCACAATTCTTATACTAGTTTGCTTCTCGGGCCCTGCTTATTGTGTGATTTGTTAATGGGCTGGAATAATTCAAATATTGATGTTTAAATTATAGTAGTAGTTATTTGAATTTTCAATTTTGAACTTATACGTAACTAAATTTTATTTTATTTTGATTCCCAAATTAATAATTTTTTTTAAAATATCAGAAATATTATAACATGTCCAAATTCAATGAAAATAATTACAATGATATAATGTTGAAGAAAAAAAAATTCCTAAAGAAGTAACAACAATTACAAATTTTAATTTCAACATGTGTGTGGGAGATTGTGTAACATATTTCTAACACGTCAATTTTTCCTGATGACAACGATGTTTATGTGGACTAATACAAATTATACAATGAATTTGAACAATTCTCGAAAACTTTCACCATCAATTGACATATTTAACTAGAGCGTATTCACATTAAGCCTGTAATAATACACTGTCAATAATTAATAGTACTTTATAATTTTTATGATCTACTTTATTAATATATGATTTTATCTTTTTCAATGCTTGTAACTAAAACCTAGGACTAGTCCTAGATACTACCTTAACTGGAGATAACTTGTCCATGCATGAAACGAAAATTGATTAATCAAAATGCAATCATTCTCAAATTAGTATTTTAATTGCTAGCTATAATTGAAATAAAGTACTGAAAGTCAATTATCATGCAACTTTTAAAACATATATTAAAAAAAAGTTTAGAGTGGTGGGCCACGTTTGCTGATTTCTTGAGTTGAAGATTATTCCCTGTTTTGAGCGTAAGTTTCTTAGAGTGATGAAGTGTGAAGCTAAAGGTAAACATAAAGACTAATTAATGAAGAAAAATAATATGAATATTATAATTTAAAGAAAAATTAGAGAGTCTGTGGAAAGTTGACACGCAGTATGAAAAAATGGAAAATCAATAATTTGGAAATAAAAGACATAAATCCACTTTTAAGTATTCTTATCAAAAAAAAATCCACTTTTAAGTATATATATAATATATAGTCTACTTATTCGAAAAAATTCAAGGGCTTTTTCTTTGGGCGGTCGGGGAAGAAAGCGAGAGATAATTTAGAAACTAATTAAGTAAGGTGAAAATGAAATAACACACAAATATGAACACAGACTTTTTCCTCTTTGAATTTCATACATCGCCCGTACAATTATTGCCCCTGTTAATCTTTGACACGATATATAATTATATATATTTATTTTTTATATTATTTGAACAATCATACCACGAAGTTTGTCTGTATTACTATTTACTCTTTTTACATCTTATACCAATTCATTGTTCTCAATAATTTATGTCTTTTTATTTTTTTTACCAACTACAGCGATTTATCTTTCCACTTTTTTAATTACCTCGACGAGAGAGAGAAGAGTGGAATAAATAAATTGTTAACATTATTATTCTGACGTAATGCTGACGTGTGAATGACGTGCTCGGAAACTGGATCAACAGGTGGGCCCCATCAAAATTATATTGAAACCACGTGTCCTGGTGCTGGCGTCACCTAATGTTTGACGCACGGGTCATTAATTGCATGGGAGGACATAAAGGACAAGAAATTGCACAAGAGCCACGCCATATTTTTCAATAAAAGCTATTTTAAAACCTTTTCCTTGTGGGCCCTACTGCCAATTAACACCTTCAGCATCGGGACACGTGTTCCTCCGTTAGTCAAACCCTCTACGAAGCATTACCGATGCAAATAGTTTATTGACGTGGCATATATACACGTGTCTCCTACCGGCCACTGTCGGCTCCGCGCTAACGCCGCCGCTATTCCTCTGTCGGAATCGATGAAACCACTCCCCTTCTATTTCAATTTCTTAAACTTCCTCTTTCAACACAGTTGATTATTTTATTTAATTAATTCATTTGGTTGATGATTATTTCCCGGTATCAATTTTTTTTCCCGTTTAAGCAAGTTAACAGCAACAAATATTATACTGCGAGATATCTTAATTAATAAATTAATTAATAAACTATTGATATTGTGACTCTGTACGTATCCACCATAATCCATGCAAATATTTTTCTTTTCTTTAATCCCCAGATTTAATTATATTATTCCTACATTATTATTTTCTCGAGTACAATTAAAGTATACGAATTTTATGTGTGGGTTTCATTACGTACGTGTGTATGTTTAATTAATATATATTAATTTGTGATTACGACTAATTAAAAAAAGGCCTTTCAATATTATCTAATCAGATGCACATTTTGTTTTTTCTAGAATCATGGTATTTTTTTGCTTAATTGGTAGCTAATTAATATTATTGGAGTGATAAAGATTAATTAAGAACGCACCAGAAAACTTGTAAAAACTTATTTGAATTGAAATTTTTATTTACAAAGTACATAAAAAAAAAATAACATTCAAAAAAATAAATAAAAAGAAAATGAGAAGATGAAATTAATTAGATAAAATCATTAACATCGAAAATATCTGGAATTTCAAACTTCAAAATGTCACTGCAGTAACTTTCCCTCTCGTCTTCCGTTCCGCTGCCGTTAATATTATTATAAGCCGAATTCGAATGCAACGGGGTTGAGCTAGTTGACGGCGTCGACATATTCGACGACATAACCGATTGAAAGCTGAAATTGTTGGCGCTGTTGTTTGACTGATCAAACGTTGACTTCTCCAATGCTGCTGGAACCGGATCCATCACCGCGCATTGACGATGATATTGATCCGACCCGTAATTATAACCATAGTTCGTCACTAGCCCATGATCATAGTTATTACCTTCCGTCAAAGTAGTAGAAAGATCAATCATCGACCCGAACCCGTCAAGATCAGTTTGCGGGCCGTATTGCATGAGGTTATCATGAGCTTCAAAACACGAACTAGTGGGAATTGTTAATGAATCTTGAACAGGGTTTTCGATTAGATTGGTTTGATGAAGAAAATCTTGTTGGTCTCTTCTCTGGGAGGACAAAAGTGACGTGGCAAATCGGATTAACTCGGGGTTAATATTAATCAGAGGCTGCAACCCTAATAACCTTGAAAAATTCACTTGGGACGATGATTGCGCCGAGTTAGCGTAGAGAGACGAGTTTAAGATTCTGGAAAGATCGAGAAGGTCGAGTCGAGGGGCGTGAGTCACCGGGTCGATTCCCATACGCATAAGCCTTTTTCTGATGTGTGTGTTCCAGTAGTTCTTGATTTCATTGTCGGTTCTTCCAGGAAGACGAGCAGCAATTGCAGACCACCTAATTTTATTTTTGTTTATTAATTAGTGTCCGAATAATTAAATAAAAATATCTAGGGTAATATTAAAATGAATATAGTTAATTAATTAAACATGCACATACTTGTTGCCAAGGATGCTGTGGAGTTGAATAATAGTTTCTTCTTCTTCAAATGAGAATCTTCCTCTCTTGATATCTGGCCGGAGATAATTCGTCCACCGGAGACGGCAACTCTTGCCACATCTTTGTAGCCCTAAAATATTTATTTAAAAACAAAATTAGACAAAAAAAATTCAACCGAAATATGATTAATTTAATTAAAAAACTAACCAGCATTTTTAGGAAGAGTTCTCCAATTTCCATAGCCATTTTTGTGTATATAATCAAGAAGCTTTTGATCTTCTTCTGGGGTCCACGGCCCTTTCTTGAGTCCTCCATTTTTTTCACAGCAAGGAGCTCTTCCCATGGCTGCACTTTCTTATTTAATTAATTGATTACTCAAATTAAATTTCAGAATAATTTTTTTTTAATCAAAGTAGAGAGATGATTTTGTAGGTCCGTAATATATATGGAAAGTAGTAATAGGGGTTGGCCATATTTATATAGTCGGATAGAAATAAATTAACATAAAGTTAACAAATTCAAGTCAAAGGGTTCGGTGCCGTCCCTGTTAACACATAGTCGACGTGTCCCTCTTTTTTTTTTTCTGAGAAATCGTGATTTCAGCAAAGTCAATTATCTCATGGTAAAAAAATAAATAACAAAAATTGATTACTTCGTGATTAATTATTATTATTTCTGGGCCACACATAAAAAAATATCATTTTCCGGCAGTCTTAACTCCTCCTCGCTTTCTGGATTCATATTAGCTGTCTCCAATACAAGAGCAGCCACGTACACCCTAATTCGAGGTGATTTCCTGCGCTGCATGGCTTCTAATTCGAGCCGGCTTCATCAAGCCATGTATAGTGTAGCCAGGTGGTCCTCTTTTTTTGTGGTTGGAAATTTTGTTTGATATTATTTTATGTTGAATAATAAATGGCGCCGATTGGCATAAATTTCGTGGGCTACAGTGATTGAGTTTTGTGTTTGCCGAAATATGGACGCATTTATTGTGTGTGTAAATAATTGAGCTTCATCACAGTTGACCAAAAAATTAGTTTTATAAGGTCTCGTAATTTTATAACATAGATTCATCTAGTAGTCACAAATATTAGCTTAGTTTTTGTTCTAAAAAAACGACACATACTTAGATGGGTGATTAACAAAATAAAGTAGAGTTAATTTCTCAAAGTACAATTAATTTAATTTGGACAACGAAAACATCATTATTAATATCAGCAAAAAAATGACAATAATATGGTCAAATATATAAATAGTAACAAGGAAAATGACTCTCGATTATAAGCTGATGAATGGACTGTTTCTGGCCATTAGTAATATATATATATATATATATATATATATATATATATATATATATATATATATATATATATATATATATATATATATATATATATATATATATATATATTCATTCATTAGGAAAAATAAATTGATTAATTATCAAACATATTCAAATTATCAAATATATAGTTGATGGCTTCAAACTTCATTGACTTTAAACTCCAATATAAGCTACCATCCAAAATAGGGGCCTTACGTATATAATTTCAAGTTGATTATCAATGATTAACTATCACAATACCCTAATTAATTAATTATATACAAACCAGCTGGCAGAACCATATACGTGGCTTGATCTAGTGGTCCCAACTTAAATTTAAATAAATAAAATAAAAAATATCATATGTATAATTAGACTGAGAGCCACTCCTATCTGATCTTGGGACAAACTGTATATATAATTAATCTAATTTAATTTCCTATATATCAGCTAGAATACGACACGCGTCTGTATGTTACTGTGCCTCTAGCTAGTGAATTACAATATTTTAGTAACATATCTTAATTAATTAAATAAAAATACACGACGTATGTAAAAAATGTCTCCTTTCACGTCAACATGATTTTTATAACGTATGTCAAGATTTGATAAGATTTTAACCTAAACATATATAATTACAGTACTTACGCAGGGCAGCTTGCTTGTGTGCCCTTCTCACTCTTGCTCAAAATATGCATACATCTTTATCTTTATCGTCTATTCAAACATTAATTGTTCATTAATAATTCCTATAATGACTTGGATAGTTACATCTGTAGAACCTTATATAATCTCAGTTTAATTATGTTGTTCCCTGCTTTGTTGTCAAGCTTATTTAATAATCATAACAGAGTTATATAATTACCTCAATGTTAATACTATTAATTTAACTTTAAAAACGCTGACACGATACATCGATCTTGTAGTACTCCATTTTTAGTGTTAGGTTGGTTACCAAAAATAAGCAGCTCGCTAAAATAAAAATAAAAATCAGTTAATTATCGATCTGATAAAAATGTTATTTGTTTCTGCTATGAGTTGTTCGTTTCCTCCAACAAACCTTCGAATTTGATATATATATATATATATATATATATATATATATATATATATATATACACACATACACACACACACACATCTAATAAAATACAACACTTGGTTGCAAGATTCAGTAGAATTTGTGGCTGGTGCCCCAGGTTTACCATTCTCAGCAATTTCATGCATATTTTAATTTTATATACTGGTTGGTGTATGATTTCATCTTCATTATATTATTTATTAAAAAATAAAGAGGAAAGAAAACGTACTTGAAGTGTTTGCAGCCATGCAATGCAGTGAAAATTGATTGGGTGAATATTTTAATTATTTGATGAGATCAGACATTTTTGTATAAAATAAGAAGGGACGTCGACACCTGGCTATAAATAGAAATTCGAGATCCTTCCCATGAAAAAAATAATATGGAATTAACGTAAGCAGCTAACATTAATATTAATAAATTAATAGACGTTCGTCTCTAATCTCTTGCGATGTATTATGGACTTATTGTTGTCCTTTCTCACTTCATCTCGCAAAGTAAGTTTAAGAATATTTGAAGTGTGGATGCCAATAGTCATTGACACCAAAGAATAGCAACAAATTCTTGAAATAATACACATTTTTAGAGATCGATCATCAAATGGAACAGGTCCTAAATATTGTGACCAAAAATTTAAAATAAATAAATAAATAACAGATAACAGAAAAGAATCATCAGCTAGCTGGACGAAATTATCTCCAAGATCCGGTCGTGTAAGCTATCATTTGTAACCAGAATACCACCACAAGGAAACAAGACCCTTCGCTCGATTTCATCCACAGCAAAGTTAAGCTGACTGCCTTCCCAGTCACTCACCTGTTCATGAAATTTCTATCTTATTACACATTCTAAGTACCCCCCCCTGCCTTGCATATGATGGATGAAAAAGATAATAGTTGAAAAACGGTAGGAGACGTACCTTTCCACCAGCTTCGTGAATACATATGACTCCAACAGCATGATCCCATACCTATATTTTTGAGTATATTTTAGTCCGATAAATTAGCGGACTCAATTGTGCTTCAGCAATTTGGCCAAAACCAGAAATAACTAAAAACACACCTTGATAATCCTTTCAGTCCTGTCACGAAGAATGAAAACACTTGCCCTTCCCGATGCCACCATGAGATATTTGCACAGACTGTAAAGAACGCAAACATAAGAGATTGGGAAATATAATATTGGAAATGGGGTTTCACGTATGGCTTTCAGATTGATGCGATATATATCCCGAATAAGAGGCGATTGATGTTCGATAATGTTCTGAATTCATTTATAGGATTTAAAAGTAGGCAAGTTGGCTAGCAAACCAAGTGACAAAGATTTCAGAAGCAAAAAACAGCATTAGAGTCTTGGACGGCAATTAAAATCGAAGATGATGAAAATAGATAGGAAGATTCGCATTCATCCAGTTATTGTAACATTGTAGGATAATGCAACTCACTTCCGGATGTCAATACCCCGAGAATTTCAAGTTAGGTTTAGAAGTTCAAGGTATATGCATACAGTAAGGAAACGGAAGGTAAATGTATCATGACTTAAAATGAACCTTCCACAGCAAGTAGGAAGAAGAAGGATCTGTTTCTCCCCAACACGGTTCGAGTCGGTGGTTGCACTAAATTTTGTGGACAGAGGCAAAGACTCCCATGTTTGACTGTCTGAGATGCAGAAACGTGCTTCATGAACTTGATGAAAACCATCAACTAGGCACCTGGTCCAATCACGAGCTGTTTTAGTATTACTACTTTCTGGATCCCGCAATCTTGTTCTCCATGTTCCACAACCGACATGAGATATCATGATAATCCCTGATCTCGACATATTATTTTCCCCTCCCTGGATCTCGTCCACAACTATATCAGAATCCCCATATTGCCAGTTCGGGCATCCCATAACACCCAAAACAATCTCTCCTTCAACTACTAGCGCCAAACCTACCTGAAAATTCAATAATGCTTAAAATAACAAAAGTTCCATTTTGACCTAAACACGTAAACCTCGACTGCAATACTATAAGAAGACAAAGCCAACAGATACCCGAACATAATAAAATACTTATACCCATCAAATATGTCTCGAGGAAACCTATTATCAGTTCATTTAGTGTCATCTTCTGGTAACAATCCAATCCATTTGTTTATACAGAATAAATAAATTTGTATAGAAAACATACCACATAAAGAGCTCCACGTCCTTTAACAAATCCTCGGGTCCCATCAATTGGATCCAATATCTGTATATAATCCACGATATGAGTAACCAAGTTTCAGGAAAACAAGCCTAAAACACGAAACGCAAATAACATTTTTAAGACCATTCCCGGGGAGTGTTCAGTAATATACTGTGAACCAATGTCCAAATAACAACACAATATCCACCCTTAATACATACATCCACGAATTTTCTAAAACAAAAAAGATTGAAGTTAAATACTCTCGATCACTTTAGCAACATACTGTAGACAGCAAATCTAGCAAAACCTTGATTTAAATCCGGACCCTTAGTGAGAAACATAGACTCTTCAAAGACAATTCAAACTGAATTTTGATGAAGCTCACCCAATAAGTAGCTGGCTCGGCGCCAAATAGAAACGCATCTTTTCCCCCTCGATCAATTGCCATTAAAACGTCATCTCGACTTAGTTCTTTATCATTGATGGATGATTTGTCAGTAACCACTTCAAAAACAGCATCCACGAGATTATTTTCACGCACGAAAGCCGAGTCCTCCTCTGCTACCAACGGAATCGAAGGAAATAGTTTGCCCATCTCTGACCAGTGACCATGAAATCGGAGAACATTAAAATCGTAAATAATCAATAAACGGAAACGCTAATGAGAAATGTTCATCTAATTTTACCCAGACTAACAAGAGCTTGAACTCCAAAATCTGCGACGGTGACAGGTGTCTGATCCAATTTCTCAACGATGTTTCCATCACTCGAAAGCAGTGATCTTTGCACCTATCTTCGGAAACAATAAATCTCAACAGAAATACAGAGGACGAAAATGAATTGGAAAAAGCAAGAGAAGAAAAAAGTTACATCAACACAGAGGCGGCAAGCTCGATCAACAACATCAACAGCGGCTTGCAGATGCTCGTAATACTTGGCTTTCTTCTCAGGAAAAGGAAGGCTTGTACTTGACCTGCAAAATTGACAAAAAGAAGTAACGAGCGAGCAAAACCCTAGAATTGATGAGAAAAGGTTCGGGAGTGTGTGAGAATGGCGGAAGACCTGATTCGTAACACACATTGTCGGAGAGATGTACGGATTCTGCGGTGGGGATGAGGTACAGGGAATCGAAAGGCAGCTGAGTGGATTACGGCATCCATGGCGGGAACCAAACGGTTGGTTTTGGGGATCAGATGGTTTGGATGTTGAATCGGAGAAGTACGATTGTTTGTGCACGCAGATTTTTTTTTGGATTGTTTGGGCTTTCAAAATTGGGCCGTCGGCCATTATGGGCTTCATTTGATTGAAGGCAAGGCCCGCTTCTTAACTTTTTGGGCCTAGGAATCAATATTAATCTTAATTTGATTAACAAAATAATCTAAAGGCAAATATTTGTATAATCATGAACGATTGTGTTCGGATAATAAATATCAACAATAAAAATTGAGTAATAATAAATATCAAAAGAGGGAGCTTCTATAAGTTACTAGCATATATATAGAAGTCTCTGGATATTTGTTTCTGGTATATATATATATATATATATATATATGATAAACATGATCACACTTGGCAGGATAAGTTCAACGTCATTAATTAGCCCACATATATATATGGCATATGTATATATTCCCAATCGGACCATATATATCGTAATTAATACACCTCTGCAGATAGATAGTAATCCCCATTTCAATTATAACGACCATAAATATCTCGTGAAATTGAAACGGCCACGTGGCCGTTCACCCTATCGCATGATGCGGTTTCCTCCCCCAAATTATCTCACGTTCGGCAGCCGGTTGTAGCAGTTAGCCGGTTCTCTTCGCCTATCATGCATGTATATCTATCTCCAAGATCCATCCCCCCTGTCAAACTTTCTAATGTATAAAAAGCTGTACGTATAAACAGTACTTTCAAATTGAACGGAAAAAAAGAAAAATTGAGCAGAGAGTGGTATACTTTGTGCTGTAAAGATTGTACGTACGCACATGAGTAGGGTGGCGTACCAGGCGGGGATGAGGGTGATGCAGGGGATAAAAGACCCGGCTTCAAAACGTGATACCAACATCAAAACGCTAAAGGACTCATACGCATACAGTTCTTCTTCTAGGCAGGCGAGGAAATTATCTGCTGCAATCGAGTCCACCGGATTGAAGGCTGATAAATTGAAACAGGCTGAAGAGTCCCTCCGTACAGTCATGTACTTGAGCTGTTGGGGTCCTAATTGACATTTCCTTTATATCATATGTAAATATATACATAATATATAAAGTTTTTGTTTCCTGTTAAATATTGTTCCCTCTTTTTTTCTGGGTTAGTGTATATTTGAGCTCCTTTTGTTTTGTATGGGGAAGTATGTGGATGTATGTACGCTTTGCAACAAGAATAAATTTGCTGAGTACAGATGATGTGTTTATATTTATTCTGTTTTGTTGATGAATTGAGGTGTATATATACTCAGATTGAACAAATTAGATGATGTGTAGTGTGTTTAGTATGAGGATACACTTGAGACTTGACATTTGTATGCATGAAAAATAAATGTTCAATTCTGTGTTGTAATAAAAAATAGTGTACTGTGATTAGAATTTTAAGATTGCAAATATAACACAATTTAATTTTTAATTTATTAATTTAAACATTTAATAAGTTAAATACGGTTGGTTCACCTATAGATTCAAAATAAATTGTGGCATGGTAGAACTTTTACAAGTTAATATTTGATAAATTAATAACTTCACTTAAATAATAGTTTATCTCGGTCCCGATTCGGTGAGAACGTATTAAATTATTAACTCGATAATTTAATAATTTGCTAAATTAATAGAATTTGTCTTCCGACTGTATTAATTTATAGAGATTTAAGTGTAGTTTGTTCAAATTTTTTTACTATTTAAATGAGATTATGAGAGTTAATTTATCGAGATTTGTATACTACCATTGCATTAAACTTTTCCATATTTATGCTGTGACTTTTGAAATTCTATAGTACTCCGAAAAGTCTAAAACTGAAATTGAAGAATCATGTGAAGAAAGTCAATGCGGTTTAGCGCCGCCTCGGATTTAAAATTCGAAACGAAAATTCGGTGCAATGTTTTATACATTCAATTCTTCATTCATTATTTTATTTCAAAATTTTGTGAATATTATAAGTACATGACGTTTTTATTTTAATTTGGGTTGAAACCATATCTCAAAATTCAAACCCGGCACCACGACCCGCAGCTATAAGAAAGAAAAAGGAAATCGGCCGTTAAATTTTTTTTTCCAAGTCCTTGCGTACAGCGCACAAAGCACCAGTAAGGAACTTTTTCAAAAGTCACTTCTCTCCAAAAGCAGAAAAAAAAACCCCAAACTGAAAAACTCCTCACCGAGCGACGTCGTTTTGGAGGTCCGGCGACGGACAGTAATCAATGGCAATCGCCGAGGAGAAATTGGAAGGCAAAGTGTGGGGGCTATTTAAGCTGCCGTTCGTGAATTCGCAGCCGGCGACGTCTTCTTCTTCATCAAATTTCGCCCATTATCAGGAGAATTACGGCCATGGGAACAATAATATTCATTCTCAGGCCGACGGATCGGGTGCTCAAGGCAACACTGGGAGCTCCGTTTCTTCGGTCGCCAGATCTCTGCTCCCCACGCGCCGCCGTTTGAAGCTTGATCCCTCTAATAAGCTTTATTTTCCATGTACGGACGGTTTATTCCTCTAACTTGACTTCCTGTTGACTTTTGATTGCGTGTTTTTAACTTCTATTGTGCTCCTCTTTTATCCAAATTAGTTAAACTTGATCTTGTTATTAGTACTTTTTGTTGACGGATGATTTTGAAATTGAGATCTTATTTTCTTTTCCTTTTTCCTTTTTCGTTTTTATTTCCTTTTTAAGTTCTCTATTTCTTATGATGTGATATATATTTGGTACAAACAGATGCTCTAGAAAATCCAAAAAATTATAGTAATTCTGGCTTAAAGTGCTGCTTCTCCTATATTTTCCTTGCTTCCGATGGTGTTAATAGTTGGTTGAATTGGATCGAAAGATGAGTGTCGAAAAATATGCGAACCTGCTTGAGTTAGGAGTTGGATATAGGTGTTAGTGTTTAGTGGCATAGGAAGGTATACTGCATAACAGATCTCGTGTTCTTGTTTTCGGTATATTGTCTTTAAATAGAAGGAGCTAAATCGGGGGTAATCTCTTTCGTTAACTACAAATATTTTCGTGCAACAATTTTCATGTTCCAGTGAGGAGATCGATCGTTGCTATATAGTTGTGAATAAACTAGGTCAGATACTGCTTTATAGTCATGAGAAGTAGCTTTCCATATGATGCACATTATATAACAGAATTGATAGGCTGAATCCAGATTTCTTCTATATGCATGCAGTAGCTTACTTTTTTCTTGTTTAACTACTTGCAGATGAGCCTGGCAAGCAAGTCCGAAGTGCTATCAAAATTAAAAATACAAGCAAGTCTCATGTAGCATTCAAGGTATGCCGAGCATTTATCAATTTTTCATTTATTGTTTTTCTACTCTTGCCGCTCATTTTTACGTTATAGCTGATAGAGAACTAGTGATCTATTTATGGTTTCAACTATTATTGTTTCTTCTGAATGGTGCGTATTTTTTATGCTCTAGTTCCAAACAACTGCACCAAAGAGCTGTTTTATGCGTCCTCCGGGGGCCATTCTTACTCCCGGCGAGAGTATAATTGCAACTGGTAATTATTTGCTTTAATATTTTTGCACCTTTTATTTTTTGTGTTGGCAAAATTTCAGCCATTATAATAACTCTTTCTTGTCTTGGATGTTTCCATTAGTATTTAAATTTGTAGAGCCTCCGGAGAACAATGAAAAGCCAATGGATCAGAAAAGCAGGGTGAAGTTCAAAATTATGAGCCTAAAAGTGAAGGGACCAATGGATTACATACCCGAACTGGTTTGTCACATTCCTCTGTCATGTACAAAATATTGCTTTCGATGAAAAAGCTCAGTTGTAAACTGGCTACAAACATAGTATAATCAGATTCAGTAGTTCCATTCTTTTGAACTATTCTAGTAGCAGTAAAAACCACACATATTATATGGGCTCCAGAATTCTTGTGGTGTGGATTGAAATTTACGAACTCAATTTCAATATTTGTTTTTTTGTGACTCAGTTTGACGAGCAAAAGGATCAAGTGGCTGTCGAGCAGATACTTCGGGTAGTCTTTCTGGATGTTGAACGTCCTAGTCCTGTAAGTGTACAGTTTCTGTCATCTTGCGTTCATTCATAAATAAATAATTTTCATTTGAAAATGCTGATACATACATGCTTTACGCATATATGTGTATAAAGGCTCTGGAGAAGCTAAAACGCCAGTTAGCTGAAGCTGAGGCTGAACTTGAGGCTCGCAAGAAACCTTCAGAAGACACAGGCCCAAAGTTTGTTGGAGAAGGACTTGTCATAGACGAATGGGTGAGCTAGCTATCTAACTTTGAAATGATATATTTGAAAATGTTCATCACTGCCGGTTTTTTTTTTCTTCTTTTATTAAAAATTAATTTATCCACTTCCTCCCAATTTCGTATACGCAGAAAGAAAGAAGAGAAAGATACCTAGCTCGACAACAGGTGGAGGGGGTAGATTCTGTATGAGTGGAGAGTTTCTTCCGAAAAAATTGCATTGTGTGTGAGAGGACGGACTATCTTCAAATCGAAGTTGCAAAACTGTAAACAGTTGCCGGTTCAATCTGTAACTTAAGGTACTATCATGTGTTTGGCTTTATCGCCATACACATGTGTAGATATGTGATTTTGTTGCTTAAAAAAAGAGAGAGAAGCTAATATCTGTTTTATTATGTACTACTTTTCCATTGTTCTGTTTTCGTTACTCGTTTTCTCTGCGAACATAAATATATTTCAGATGAATTGAACACCACCAAGGCTATTTCCTGTGGGTCAAGAATACTCAAACTCTTTGGTAGCACATTGTGTATATATAATATACGAGGTACATATAATCATGTATGTATTGGAGTTGGCTAACTGAAAACATTAGCATGTGCAATTGTGCTAGGATTATTGTGAAACTGCAGATATGGGCCTGACAATTTTATGTAATAAGGCCTTAAAAAAAATGCTTGAAATCAGGTGTGCAAGGTGGAATGCACAATAACTGTTCGACAAAATTCCTGATAGATGTCTGAGTACTGGACCACCCTTGTCTTAGTTAGTGGGTTGCCTTTAATTCACATGAAACGGTTGTCCCACGCCAACTGATAGTAATTGCAATTGAAAATCCATCAATTTTACCACGAAAAGCAAAAGTTGAAAAATATTTCAATCTGCAAATCGATCAATTGGATTAATATCTTACACCGACCACAAACAAAGATAAATCATTGACGTAAGAAATTCCCTAGGGTTTGATCAATTTCCATCAAATCTTAATTAATTCT
The DNA here is from genome assembly GCF_056151865.1 of Erythranthe guttata. NCBI lineage: Eukaryota > Viridiplantae > Streptophyta > Magnoliopsida > Lamiales > Phrymaceae > Erythranthe > Erythranthe guttata. Next base: position 15,975,812 of record NC_142545.1, on the reverse strand, counting down.
CACATGTCCATTTTCTGGTCACTTTCAATTTTGCTCACCGCCCCATTAGACTAAGTTTTGATTTTTAGAATTTAATGTGATGTGATTTTATTTTATTATTTCTTTTTTTTTAAGAAGAGAATTTTAAGTGATGTTTAAATCAACACAATGAACACGAGGCATTTAAACAAAAAATGTAGAATTTTTAGTTTCCATTTGCATAACAATTAAAAAAAAAAAAAAAAAAAATTTAAAATAAAGAAAATCTCTCAATAGAATCATCAACAATTTACTTATAATTAACGAAACATTATACTAATTATCCAGCCTTTTTTACTTTTACCATCATACTAATAAATCATACTTTCCGGCTCTTATCTCCTCCATTATTATCCATCTCAACCGACCCATTATTCCGATCATCCTCAGCGACGAACCTCGACCAGAACCAGTGCTTCTGCCACACAACCACCATCTCCTCAATCGGAATGTTCTTCGTCTCCGGCAAGAAAAAATATATAAAAAAAGTCATCACCACCACAAAGAACGCGAAGAACAAGAACAGCCCGAACTTCAAACGGCACAACATTGTCAAGAAAACCTGCGCAACTATAAACGTGAAAATCATGTTCACCGAAACGTTCAAACTCTGCGCGGCCGATCGAATTTCCAACGGAAAAATCTCGCTCGGCACCAACCACCCCAGCGGTCCCCACGAACACGCAAATCCGGCCACGTATATACATATAAACAAAACCACCACCACCGCGTACCACTCCGGCAACGCCCCCGGGTTTCCGTCCACGCCGAATTTCAGTCCAATGCATATTGCAACCACAACCTGGAAAAAAAAAAGGACAAGTTCAGAAATTATAATGAAAAAACTATTTCCAAAATTGATTTTTTTATCAGAATCGATTTAATTCAAAAATTCAAACGTTTTAGTCACCTAACATATGCAATGCATAATAATATTAATATTATAATTGTAATTTTGGTATAAAAAAGTCGACAGTTTTGGAATTATCTTCAAAAACTTAAATTGGATCGGAAATTGAAATTTCACATATACTCCAATTTTGATCGTTAAAAAAATTGGAATTGAAATTCGGGATAAAAAATGGCTTAAAAATCAGAAAATTTCAGATCGACGGAAATCGGAATTTTTGTTTCAATTTCCACCCCTAATTATATCAGTTTCAGAATTTTAAATATAATAATAAATATAGAAAATATACCTGGCATATGAGCATTTGGATACCCCCAACAAGAAAAAGGAACCTTCTACCCCACTTATCAACACCATAAATAGAAACAACGGTGGCCAAAACATTGACCCCGCCGGTGACGACGGCAGAGATCAACGATGCCTCACCGCCAAACCCTATCGTCTTAAAAAGTACAGGCGCGTAGAACATGATGACATTGATCCCGGTGAACTGCTGGAAGAAGGGGATCGCGATCGCCATGGTGAGGTGGGGGCGGTACTTCCGGCGGAGGAGGTTCCGCCACGGGTGCTCGATTTTCATGGAGGCCTCGCAGGCGGCGACCAAATCGTAGAACTCTTCGTCGACATTGGATAAGCCTCGGATTCGCTTGAGTTTGGATCGGGCTTCGTCTTGTCTGCCGCGCTCGATTAGGGAGTTTGGGGTTTCGGGGAGGAGTAGGGAGCCGACGGAGATGATTAGGGCGGGGACCATTGCGCCGCCGAGGCTCAGCCGCCAGCCCCATCCGCCGCTGATTTTGGCGAATCCGTAGTTTAGGAGATTGGCCGCGAGGATTCCGGATGTTACGGAGAGCTGGAATCCGATGTTCAGTGCTCCTCTGTATTTGTATGGTGCCATTTCCGACAGGTACAGTGGCACTGACTGTACACGTGGATATTATTTTTATTAGTTTTTTTTCATGTTCAATTTAATTTCTCGACTTTGGTAATTAAAAAAATTAAAATTAATCATAAATGAATTTGATTCAGTACCAAAAAAAAAAAAGATTTTGATTCCCAGGACTAAAATTGATGAGAGTAAAATCATTTAAATCATGATTTTACAATAATGGATATCTTCTATAATCAGCCTCAAAAAACAAAACATTTACTTCAAATATTATTCATCATTTAAATCAAATAAAAATAATTATTTTTATCAAAAGAAAAAATCCAATAAAAAAATCATTTAAATCACATAAGTCAATATTTCTCCAAGAAAATTGGAAAAAGGGGCACTTAGTTAATTTTAATAAATAAAGAAAAAACAGAGAAAATAATTAAAATAAATAAATATTTGTATTTCAATTTTCATGCATAGTAGTAATGATTGAGCAAGTACCTGATTGGCGAACCCAATACCAAAACCGAGGAGAATACGGCCGACAATAAGCATCAAAACATTCAGAGCAAAACCATTAATCAAAGCTCCGGCGCAGAAAAGAACGCCGCCGAACAGCATCGACAGTTTCCTCCCAAGTTTTCTGGTCACCGTCGAAGCCACAATCGACGACAAAAGCGCCGCCAAATACAAAGACGATGTAAACAGAGTCAGCGTAACACTGTCGAATTTACAATACTGGTTCGTCGAGTCATCCGCTTTCTCCTTCTTGTACACCGCCGGAAAGAATTTCTCCAGGAACGAATCCATCGACGTCACCCCACCTGCATGTCCGATATAAATAAATCAAATAAATTCCCCAAAAACAAAACAAAAAAATAATAATAATAATAATATTACCAGAAATTCCGATGTCGTAGCCGAAAATCAAACCACCCATGGCCGCAATGACACACGTCACCATGACGTACGCCGTCAGATTTCCGGGGTACTGTTTCCCAGTTCCGGGGCCTGGGCCGAAACCACCACCACCCGCCATTTTTTTTTTTTTATTTCTTACAGAAAGTGAAACTATGAAAAGAACAAACAGAATTTAATTTACTGAGAGAGGAATGGAAGAGGGGAAGAAGAATATATAGAGAGAGATTACGAGATTCTTTATATATATAAATTGATTTATAATAATAAACAATATATAATGGTGTACGGTAGTAGTAATAAGTACTAGTGGATTATGTATTTTACTAATACCTACAAGAATCAGTAATGTTAAGTTACTTGTTTTTATTAAACGGATTATGTGAATTTATAATAATTTTCACATGATTGGATTAAAATATGGATAAGATTTGTGGTGGTGAACACAATTTAGGTAATTAATTGGAACTGGATTATCCAACGTTGGATAAATCCCAAACAGTCAAACTTTCCTTAATACTCATTTGTCTTTATCCGAGAAGATTTGTTGAAATTCTGCTGGTGTCAGGGTGACGTGTGCAGGTCCGAGTCCACGATCCGAGTCCAAGATCCGAGTAGATAGAAAATTACATGAACCTTTGACCATCCGAATTCAGGTGATGTGAATGCGTATCCACGTAATTAATTACACGCGCAAAATGGTGTGGATATCGGTGATAATGGGAATTTGCCGCTGTAATAATTGTAATTAATTACCGTTTGACTGAAAACGGGCCCAAATGTTAAAAAATCGGGGGAATCTTATTTTTACCTTAAATGGGTTTCAAACGTGTTGTTATATGCGGGCTCTAGTCAGCTAATTTTATGGGTTTTAAATATTTATTATCAGGCCCATCAATCAGCATTTGATATAATTAATATTGCATTATTAATTTAAAATTGAGATGGAAACAACAATGATAAGCTCATGTGGCACGTCCTAACATTATATTATCTAATTTCCTGGCATACTAGTTTTTTGAGTTCTATATTTTCATTAAGTATTTATACTTGTGTTATTTTTTTAAATAAAAAAAAGGTGATAACCTATTCTTAAATATTGCGTTTGGGTCCTTCCTCGAAACTTCATCTTCAATTTCATACGAGTCTTTGGTGTTTTATACTTTTTAGCACCAAAAAGCTCTCCAATGGGTCTTTCTCACCGTAAGCCACTTTTTACCAAAATATATTAATCAAAATGTGAAATTATAAATCAATATATTTATAACATTTGCATATATTTTTGTTTTTGTAAACATACACTCTTATATAATCATATAAAAATCACGTGAGAGACGTAAATCATACTAGATGTAATCATGTGTGACGAACTCGATCAAACGACCGTTGAAAAGAGAATTCAAACTTGAATTAATTGACTGAAACTCACTTTCTGCTACTACTAGAACATCCCTTACGGGACAATGCATTTTTTTCTTGTATATATAAAGAAAAGAAAAAAAAAGTGAAACGAATGAACAAAATCCAACTAGAACTTTCACATGTACAAAGATTTCAAGATTTTGATATGTCATCACAATAACTTTACATTAGAAATATGTGGTTTCAAGAATATAGTTTAAATTCCATCTTTAACAAATTATTATTTTATTCAAAGAAAAATTCAGTTCAATCGATTGAACACACGTGTGCGCCTACTTAACTTGAATAATCTGGGGGCGAAACTCAAAAGACAGACAGAGCGAAACTCACAAGGAAACGCACTCCATAATAAAAATACTATTTTTTTCCCTACCGCCGGTTCCACTTACTACTATTCTCTACAGTTACAATATAATTCCCACTCTCCATTAATAATCATATACTACATCTCAACACTTCCTTCTTGGCAAAGAAATCATGGAACAAAAGTTGTAAAACCACATGCCTAATATAACTAAAACAAATAGGAGGGGTCAAATCAAAAGACCTAATTTTTTTTTTTAATTTATACTATACATCCCCCAATAGCTTTCTCAAATGTGTGCTTTTCACAAAAGTTTAGGCTTTGGTATCAACTTTTTAATAAAGCTAATATAAAGAAGCCTGTGTAGAATCCCACCAAAAATAAATATCACACATGCACACACACACATAAACTTTATGAATGTATATATAAACTCCCATTCCACTATCTTGATTTTTTGTGAAGCCATTAAGAAGTACATTTCCAAAATCAATTACACTTTCCTTCACACACACACACACACAAAAAAAAGAAAAAGAAAAAAACAACGATACTTATATTTGAATGGAGGGTTATTCAATGAAGGCAGAAAAGATTGAAGCAATGAAGAAAAATAACAAGAGGGCTCAATTTCTCTACAATTTGATTCTCTACTCGCTCACATCTTTAATCACGTGCTTATTCTTTTCCTACCCCTTCAATTGGTTCCCATCATCAATGAAGCACCTGATTTTATTCTATCTCGAAACCACCGATTTTTCCGATTTCATCAATCCCAAATCCTTGTTCGTTGTAGCGAATCTCATCATCTTCATCCTCATAGGAGAATCGAAGCTGTCGTCGCGTTACTCGTCTCCCGCTTCGGATGTATACGATGAGTACATTAGAAGAAATCGAAGCCGTCTTAAGCTAAACAGCTCGGACGACGAGGCTGTTATAATCAAGGAGGATCCAGAGGAAGAAGTACACGCCAGCATGCAGAGCGTGAAGTTGTGTGAAGAGAAAAAGCATGGTAATATAATTAAGAAAAGAGAAATTAGGGTTAGCAGAAGCAGGCAATATTATCAGAAAGAGAAGAAAAGTAATAGTGGTGGAATGAGAGTGAGCAAGAGTGAAGTATGGGGTGAAAGCGAGATTGCGAAAATGGAGAAAAAAATAATGGAGGAGAGAGAAAGTGTAATACCTAAAGAGGAGCTGGACAAAAGGGTTGAAGATTTCATTTCTAGGGTTAACAAGCAAAGGTTGCTCGAAGCTAAACTTGAACAACTTATTATGTAGATCATCTAGGGTTTGTTAATAATAAATGAGTTAGTCAATTTTGAATCGATTATCTAGCTACATTCTCATCATGAATTTCTTGTTATATTCATATAAATAAATATGTATGTATGTATGTATGTATGTATGTATGTATGTATGTATGTATGTATATGCTAACCCTAATAAATAATTGATATCCCTATAGGTCAATTGCAGAATTAATAATTGAAGTGTCTTCTTGATTATATTGGTGCACATGCATGTATGATGTCTAAATGAATTTGAAAATTCATATAATGACTAAACTACCCTTCTTGATAGTCATGATTGAATTTTATTTTTTTAAACGAAATAAGTATTCAACGATGGAGTTTTGAGGCAGAATGGAAAATGGAAGTCCAAATGAAGGAATAAAACAGGGAGTCCCACCAAAAACCGGTACAATTATATATATACACAATATATATTTCTCTCTCTCTCTCTCTTCATTGCTAGTAGAGAGAGAGAGAGAGAGAGAGAGAGAGAGAGAGAGAGACGATGACTTCATATCTGAGCCAGAAATTCCAGTACTTAACATCTTTCTCGTCGGAGCCTGAAGATGTAAAAGAAGGGGAACTTAACTCAGAGAATAGACAAGAGCTTGAGCAAAGTAAACTCATAATTATGAAGTCTCTTATCGAAAAACAAGATCCATCCGCCAAGGTCAACTCCAAATAGTCAACATCATTCCTCTGCTTTTTATTTTATTTTTTTTGTCGATGATGTTTCGTTATTAACGGAACGTACATTAGATTGAGCATTGTTTCTCGATTCAAATTTCGTATGTCTAATTTTTATCTATAAGTTAATGAAATAAAATGGTATATTTGGGAATGAATTGCAGGATGTGGATGATTTGATGATGCGTAGATTCTTACGAGCGCGCGATTTAGACGTCGAAAAGGCGACAGATATGTTGATAAAGTATCTAAAATGGAGAATAGAATTTGTTCCAAATGGTTTTATATCGCCATCTGAAATACGTAACGATCTTTCCCAGAATAAGTTGTTTATGCAAGGATACGATAAAACCGGATCCCCGATCCTAGTTGTGCTCGCAGCACGGCGTAAGCCCACACCCGTGCCAGAGTTTAAGCGTATGTATATACATTTATTTACTTTTACGCCCTTCCTCTTAATCTTCTTCCTCTTATGTTGTCTTCTTGTTTCATCGTTTTCCAACAGGTTTTGTTACTTACGTTCTTGGCAAAGTTTGCGCAAGGTAATTAATTACTTCCCTTTGCACATTGAGCTTCATTCTTTGCGATTATTTGATTATTTATTTAATATCAATTCTTCAGAATGCCGAGTGGACAAGAGAAGTTCACTTTCATCGCGGACCTTGATGGATGGGGTTTCGCGAACAACGACATGCACGGATCTCTAGCAGCTCTATCGATATTGCAAGTAAAACTTCTTTTTCTATATTTTTTTATAAAACAAATGCGTATATTATGGTAGTCTGATACGTTGATTTGGCAACAGGATTGCTATCCAGAGAGGCTAGGCAAGATGTTCGTCGTCAATGTGCCTTACATTTTCATGACTGTGTGGAAGATGCTTTATCCGTTTATCGACAAAAAGACCAAGAAAAAGGTCCGTCTTTTGCCCTTTTTTTTTCTCGTGTTACGCAGGCAAACCTTCATTACTTATTACACTAATTATATTTTTCATGGTTATTAATGTTCAGATTAATTTTGTGGAGAACGATAAACTGCAGCAAACACTGCTTCAAGATATCGATGAGAGCCAACTTGCAAATATCTTTGGAGGAACACTTGAGTTAGTTCCTATTGAGGACTGCTGATGGATTTTCAACAACATACAAAATTTCTTCTCGATTTTGTACGCATTATCGATAATTGTACATCGTCATGTCGATTTTCCATTTTTAAACTGTTTCAATGGCATGAAAATAAAACCATGGTTGCATAGTTTAGCACTCACATTACGAACGAAATGCGTCAACACTAAATTTTATTTCTAAAGCTCAAAACATGAAAACCAGCCTTTAAAAGGGAAAAGAAAGAACAAGTAGCCAGGCATTATTCAAGAATAATAAAGAGCCCCCTTCAGAATTACTGCTGGGCTCTTCCAAGTTTAATGAAGCATCAAAAGGAAAAGGCCTCAAAGCACAAAAAGAATTACAAATTACAAAAAATCAACGAAAAATCTTGAAAACTCGAAAGAGTTCTTCTGGCTTCCTCATGATTTGATGACGTATGAAAAAAAGAAAATCCCTAACAAATTAAACTTACTCAACCAATCATCAACTTGTTCTCCTCCAAGAAGGTGTAAGTGGGAACCTCCAGGTTAAACGGAGCAGGCCCTTTACGGATCCTTCCGGAAATGTCGTAGTGGGACCCATGGCACGGGCAAAACCAACCACCAAAATCACCGGCATTCGGCAAAGGAATACACCCCAGGTGCGTGCAAACCCCAACAACCACAAGCCACTCTGGATTTTTAACCCTCACAGCATCTTCTTGAGGGTCGCGAAGAGAAGCAACATCGACGCTATTGGCCAATTTGATGTCATCTTCGGTTCTACGCCTGATGAAAACCGGCTTCCCACGCCACTTCACGGTCACAGTTGTCCCAGGTTCGATGCTGGAAAGATCCACCTCGAGGGAGGCGAGGGCAAGAACGTCTTTACTGGCAGACATGCTCAGAACAAACTTGAGTACTAGGAGACGGGCCAATGATGCGTAGACAAATCTGCCACCTGTCAGAACGAAGTAGGCAAATGCACGTTTGCTCGGGTCGCCTGGAGGGTACCGCTCGTGGTTGTGCTCGTCGTATGTGATCTTTGAAGTGGGATTCTTGATTGCTGTAACTGTGGCCGGGATACCTGGAATCAGGTCGATTCCCTGTGCTTGAGCCAGAGCTTCGGAGGAAAACCCTACAAAAAGTTCGCCAACAGATGATGTACTATTGAACCTGTATTAGCTTAGCTGCCTACATTGTTTAGTTGAATTGAACCGCTAAACAGAGCTTATCGGTCATTTCTTGTATCTACTGCAGGACACCAGCTAAGCGTGTGGAGAAGATAAATGTGCAGATCAGATTCGTTGATATGTGAAGGATCGTGAATAGTTGCTAATTAACAATTTGGAAAAAAAAAGAGGATTCTCACAAGACAATGTGGTAAAAACATAAACGTCGAGCACTTATCAAATATCATGTTCAACCTAGCTCTCTAGAAGGCTGGTTATGTATGTCAAGGGAAGTTGCAGAATTTCACAAGCAATGAATTGAAAAGGAGATGTTCATATGTAAGTTATAAAACCCTTAATATATATATATATATATATATATATATATATATATATATATATATATATATATATATATATATATATATATATATATATATATATATATCAGTTTATTCAGTTTATTGATGTTATGAGATTTCTGTGAAATAAACATTTCATCCACATGTCAAGCAATTACATACGAGCACTCCTCACATATTAAGAGACTCGAGCTTGTAATACAGTCTTATTCTTCTACCATCTACGATATAATCATCCACATTTCCCTAAGGAATGATTATAATAAGAAAGGCAGTAGTACTAACAACCGTTATACAACTGATTGTACCAAAAACGGATCGCATCCGCTATTTCCATCAAGAAGCTTTAGAAAATGAATAATGCCAACGAAAACAAATGGCACAAACGTTCCAAAATGCATCAAGAAAGAGAGAACAACAGTTAGAACTCGTTCCCAATTTTGAGTTGAATGTCATATAACAAATCCATAAGGTTGAGAACAATTCAATCAAAACATAAAATAAAAGAGAATCGATTGAAGGTAATATCAGATTCGAGATGAAAACACACATCATTTGCAAGTGAGGACCACATTAAAATTCAAAAAATAAAAATCATTTTTTTTCCATAAATTTAAACTTTTAGTTTCATGAGCAATCCAGATCATTAAAACAGGGATAGGCCCAAAATCGTGCGATCAAATGGAAACATAAACAAAAGCAGTAGATATGAACCCAACCCACCACCAGCACCCTAAAAGCTTAGAAGAATTAAAAATAAGAAACAAAAAATAAAGAAATAAAAGAAAGAATCGAACCTCGGATTTGATCGGGGATGAAGGAGAATGAGTGAGCGGATGAAGAGATGGATACGGTGCGTCCATCTGAGGATGGATCAACGGCGGCGAATGGGTTTCTGGAGGCGAATGCGGCCGACGAAGCGTGGCCAGACTGCCACGAGAGAGACGACAGCCTCCTCCCAGCTAATCTCAGCATCTTGGGTCGGGTCAATGGAGGTATGATTGGCTGATTATTGATTTGATGGTTTTCTGATCTTTTTTCCTAGGGTTGTTTCTCCCACTGGAATACGGAATGAATTTGTGTGAGGTAGAGAGGAAAAGAATAAAGGAAATGATTAATAAACAAATAGTCAATTTATAAGAGATAAGTAACTCTATCAACTAATTAAATGTCAAATAGCCGTCTTAGCTCAGCTGGTAGAGCGCATGGCTTTTAACCATGTGGTCGTGGGTTCGATTCCCACAGACGGCGTTATTTTTATATTTTCCTTTTTTTTTTACGCGGACAGTTTTTAATTTAATTTTCTATTTTCCGATTTCTAAACGCTGTTGGGGTGGGCCCAGATACGCTGTACTGGGCTCATGAATTTTGGGCCGTTAAGAAGTTGTACAGGGAGGGGCCTATTAAAAATTAAAATGTTGTTTTCTAAGTAGTGTGTTAGATCATAGATGGGTCCTCAGATTTCACCAAAATCTAATTTTCACTCCAAACAACAAAAATGTATCTGTCAAGACTCCACCAGTTCCGCCTTCACCCATCCGGCGAGATCTCTCCGTCAAAGCATCCTAGCTTGACTTCGCCGGCGAGATCTCTCAGTCAAAGAATCGGTCTTAAATGCTATATTTTTGCTTGTGTTTAATATTGGATAAAGTTAAATAAGGTAACGCGCATGCATGTTCGAATTCTCGATTAACAAACATTAGAAATCCGAGAAATTGCAGCTAGCTGACACAGTTTTTTTTAATTATTTGATCATCATCTCACCATCAATAAGGACATCAAATAACATTACAGGAACATGTAAACTAACTAAATAAACAACATATTCCCATTATCCAGAATCTTGCCACCTCAGCACTCCTAAAATTGTTCTGCTGATACAACAAGTTCTACAGATTTTAAGCAACTAAACAATACAGCATGAAACCAAAACAAAAAAAAAAAAAATCAATTGGGAGAAATCTTCTCTTTGCAAGAAATGGTCTTCATATACACAAATATATGTTCCCCTCCAGCCATTTTCTCTACGCATTTCCGACGAATTGCATAAAGAAAATAATTTCATCGATTTGAAAGAGGCTCGCTTTCATGGTCATAAACATACATACACACACACTCACCTCTTTCTTTTATTTATTGCTCCGTTCTTTCCATTCTTCAATTTGTTCGATCCCTTAGAACAAAGTTTTGCTTTTTTTTCCGCAACCAAATTCGTATTCCGTGTTACTTAACCTTCCTGCATTAGCACATCAAATAAAAAATCATTAACATGGATTGATTAACCGAACGGTAGAAAAGCACCGACCAGCAGTAGTTTGCTATTACCACGCACCCTCAAAGCGTGAGAACAAAACCCGGAGCATCCCGCCTGGGCCCCGCCACAGTTCGATAGACATAAACCTTATCCGCTTGACTCCCGTCGCTACCCTCATCATTAATAACCTCAACGTTCAACCTCGGCATCTCCCTTGCAAGAATCCCACACCCCTTCATAGTCACATTACACGCCGACATCCACAATGACCTCATCGTTTCATACTTCAGCTTACCCGAGAGAAGAGCAGTGTTCCCGAACGGGCAATCCCTAATCTCGAGCTTCCTCAGCTTAGGGCAACCTTCTAGAACACTCTGCATCCCCCAATCACTGCTCCCCGCAAAAGCCACCGATAGGGTTTCAAGATTCTTGGCGTATTTCCCGATATACTCGAACGACACATCCGTTAAAAGCCCCGAAACAGAGAGGCGTTTAAGTTTCGTGCAGGTTTTAGCCACGGCTCCAAAGGCTTCGTCCATTGGCTCGTTTGTGAGGTGATCTGGCTGGCCAGGTGTCATTATGCAGAGACGGAAGTGCGTGAAATCGGGGCAGTTTTTCACTATGGTTATTACAGCGGCGTTGGTCATTCTCCGGCAGAAGTAGAGTACGTAGTGGAGCTTCGGGCATCCACGAGAAACCGCCAAGAAACCCGATTCCGACACGCCATCGCGGTGGTGGCGGTCGTAAGGGTCGGCGGGGAAGACTCGGAGTTCTTCTAGAAGGGGACAGCTGGATCCGACTGCCTCCAGCCCTTTGTCTTCGACTGTATCTATGACCTATATGCATATACATTACAAGAACTAGTTTACATAGGGGAGGTTATAAATGTCGTTCCGGTTTTTTACTTATACCGTTCCAACTGCAAAATGTGATTTTGACCGTTTGAATTTGTAGTCCTTTGAGTTTGCTTTCTAATCCAACTTGAATTGGGTAAACTGAATGTTTGGTGAAAGAGTTGTGCATGAATGAATGACACTGCTCTAAACACACAAATAAGGTGGTGTTTGCAAAAGTTTTTTAAAAAGCAGGAGTTGGTGATTATGAGTTAGGTTAATGACAAGTGCTTATTTCCAAAAGTTGGGGGTGATTGCAAACTCCATGAAAAATCAATTTCGAGCAACTTATTTAAAAAAAAGCTGGTCCTAGGGGTGCTTTTTGTATTTGAGCTTAAATCAGCTTATTTATGGAGAAGTAGAAGCAAATAATGGAACTGCAAATACTTCAAAAGCGATTCTGAACCCAAAAAGCTCAGAATCACTTTTCAAAAGCTTTTGCAAACACCAACTAAGTCTACTTCAAAACGTGATTTTGACAATCTTATAGTTCGAATTGCGGAAAACTCAAAAGATCAGAGTTGTAGCCTTTTGAATCGACTTTCTAATCCAACTTTGAATCAGCTATATTGATGGTTGGACGAAAAAGTTACGCATAATCTTGGATTTACGGTACCGATAAAACTAAAACGACATTTAGCATTTCAGTTTAAAAAACAAAGAAAGCACCAAAATGCTTACCCAAAGGCGCCGCAAATTAGGGCAGTGAACAAGAAGGTTCGCAAAATCGCCGCTTTGGAGGGGAGCATCACTCAAGTTCAAGAAAGTAAGACCAGCACAAGCTCCGTAAAGTAGAGGGAGATAAAGTGAATTCGCATCCCACAAACCCGAAAGAGCTTCTAGATTCTTGCAGTTACTAAACGCAGTCTCGACTTCTTCGTACTGACGTGGCGTGAGTTCTTGCATGAAGGAGCCGGTGCCGAGTTCGGTCAACAGAGGAGCGTGCACGAGCAAGCGCTGCAATTGGTCCAATGAGATGGTCTCGTTGACTTTCAAAACCCTTAAAGATTTGCACCTGCTGACGAGTCTTTCCAGGTCATCGAAGCTGATGTCACTGTTGAGACTGGCGAAGTTTAGTACTTCGAGCGACGAGAAGTTTTCCGGGAACGAACTTAGCCAACCTCCACCGACATCCTCGGATATACTGTCTTGTATATCCAGTTCTGTCAAGTTCCTACAACCCATATATATATAAACAATTAATGATCTCGTTAAGAAAAGAAATCGAACACAGTAACCTATAAATCAAACAAGAATCAGATATGTAACAACCGAAACAACAGTTGACCTTTTCAACAAAACCTAGAATCTAACAAAAATTTAACTCAATAGAAGATAAAAAAAACAAGAGATTGCCTGCAATGACTAGCCAATGCTTTGAGCCCGTTTTCGGTAAATCCGTCACAGCTCGACAAAGATAAAGCCTTGAAACCCGAAAAAGACTTAGCCAAGAGCTCCAAGCTTTCGTCGGTGACAGTCATTCTCTTCAGACGCAGCTCCTCAAGAAAAGGGTACACCTTTGCAAACATGACCAGCCAAGGGTGCACGTTAGCACCCCAATCTCGCGGCAACATATTAAAGTCGGAAAATCTCGGCTTCCCTTTAAGTGTAACGCTCTTAATTCTCGGAAATCTTCTAGCTACGATTTCCGGCGAAACCGAATAGCAGTTCCCGATGAAAAGCTTCGACCTTGTCCATCTTTCGGCATTGTACCAATCTTTGCGTACGAGTGATACCGAGCTTCTATCTTTGTGCGAATTTACGAATGAAAGGACTTTCTCTAATACTTCATCTGGGAACGGCAATTGAGGGTGATTTGTGGGCCCGAGCGATTTGTCCGAGCTCGACGGTGAATCTTCGGATGGATGATCCATCGAGTCTTGTTAAGGTGGCTCGATTCGGGGCTAGGAAATATTACAAACCCCACATAAGCTGCAAATTCAGAAATCAGAACTGATTTAAAGTCTTAAATGGGCATATAGGTTAGGAATCTTGACATTATATATATAAATGTGATGCAATCAAGAAAAGGTTAACTCTTAATCGATAAAATTAGGAACAAGTTCACATAAATTAGCAGTCTTGATTAAAAAAAGATTTTGACAGATTTCCTTATAACAAAAAAGGGAAGTAGTAAACTGAAATAACTAGAGCAGTTCAGAAAATCATAGTCTGAATAAATGATGAATAAATAATTCCCATTAATACAAAAAAAATCAATCTTGTTATTGTTAGCTCCCTTGTACCTTAAAGCAATAATCGCAGACACCCTTGTCCTTAAAAATTGAAATTTATGTCCGAAAAGAAAAATGTTAATGACAATATTCCCACAATAAACAGCTCAAATCAAGAACCAAGAAATAAATAAATAAATAAAAAATAAAAAGGAAATTAAAACAGAGATCCGGCAAGCCCAGAAGCTCTTTAGATCCGGAAAACTTACCCGGTTAGCAAATATATATATAACAACATGAATATTTGGGTAATACAGATTGAATTAAAGAACGAAATGACAAATCTAAAAATAGAAAGCAGTGAAAAATAGAAAAGGGAAAGAAAGAAAGAAAGAACTTTGGAAGGTTTACCTGTGTGTGTGTGTGTGTGATGAAGTGCTTGCTTGGATGAACCGAAGAGCCAAAGAAAAGCTCAGACAAAGCTACTTGCTTATTTTATTACAACAAATAATAAAATAATAATAATTATTACTGTTAATACTACTGCATAAAAGGAGCACCAAAAAGAATCACTTTTTTTCTCCTTATTTTAATAATAAACCCAGTACGTATATATACATTATAATTATATGAGAGAGAGAGAGAGAGAAGCAGGATGTATATATACGAATAAGATATGTGTATATATGTACGTAAAGCTTCTTTTTTTTATTTATTTTTAATAATTAAACAGTTCCAACTTAGCTGAAGTTGACAGAAAATGGAGGCGAAGCACCTAACCTCCACCGTGGGGTGATGGTGGGCACAGCCCTCTCTCCTGTTGACACGTGTTCTCCTCCTATTGGTCGGGCCCCCCATGTTAGGTCCCCTTCTCTTGCTTGATTAGAGCAACTCCAATGGAGAGACATCAAAATGGAGCATTAAACATTCATTTGATACTTGATATAATACTTTGATACTTCTAGAAAAAAAATTAACTCCAACCACAAGTATCAAATAGATTATCAAATTTTAAATATATGAATAATTATATTATTAAATGCCACGTGTCAAATAGTGATAGGTTAATGGAGTGGTTACATTTTTGATACCTCATTTTCCAGGGAGTATTTTTGCACCTCGGGGTGATTGAATATCAAAATAGTACTCACTTTAATGCCTCCATTGGAAGAGGATTTTTTAATTTTGGAGCATCAAAGTGGTAGTTTTTTAGGTTGATACCCCATTTAGTTCCTCCATTGGAGTTGCTCTTAGCATCAGTTAAATTAAACAGCGCAGTTACTTTTTTAACCGCGTCTTGATTTTTTTCTTAAACGGCGTTTCTGCCGTCAACGGCTAATCTGTCTCTTCTTTTCTCCCCCGCTCCGTTCATATTTCCAATCATATTTCAGAGAGTTAACTGCAAAAAATCCCCTAAACTTTGGACGTTTTTGCACTTTATCCCCTGAACGGAAAAAAGTTGCACGGGCATACCTGAACTTACTAATTTGTAGCACCGGAGCAGAAATTATCCATTTTTAGCAAAAAGAGACCGGAATCCACACCACGTGAGAAGCACATGATTGGAACGAGGATAAATAGGTCTTTTCCTCTTACACCTATTTTCTTTCTTTTATAATAAATATAAATAAATATAAAAAAAGAAAAAGAAAAAGAAAAAAAAAAAATTCATCTTCTTCACGTCACCACCACCAAAACCAAATTACTGTCCTTCTTCAGCCGCCCACCGCCTTTAATTCGCCGCCCACCGCCTCTAACTCGCCGATTGCCTTCTTCATGACCCTCTATCTCCTGCTTTGAAACCCTCCGCCGCCTCTGCTTCGCGACCCACCGGAAATAGAGGCATAAACCTCCCATTCACCAGATGAGAAAAACTCTCCACCATCCATAAAAACTCTCCACCAACCATATCGCCGTCGATTGGCGGTGATGCCTAGACTCACATAATCCGGCGGTGATCCTTTTGAAATTCGCTAATTGAATGTGAGGGAATTTGTACTCTTAAATCTGGCAGATTTGGTGGTGGTGGTGGTTTTAGAAAAGAAATTGGCCGCGGCGGCGTAGCGAGGGGCTGTTGGGTATAGGCGGATGAATTGGATATTTGGACGAGGTGTTGGTGGAGGAATTGGTGGTGGAGTTGGAGGTGACAATGGAGGAATTGAAGGTGGAGTCGGTGGAGGCTTAGGCGTTAGTATAGGTGGCGATGTTGGTGGCAGATTTGGTGGTGGTGGACCGGTGGTGGTGGGGTGCGGCGGCGGAGCAAATGTGGTGGTGGTGATGCGGGCTGGAGAGAGGAAGAATACCCTCGGATGTACTAGGAGCAAAGCTCATGAAGTGCTGCAAGAATACTCCAGCTCCTTCCATCACAGTTCTAACATAGGGATAGGGGTATTCGTTCCAGCTCGCACTGGGTCATGAAAGTCGAGCTCAACAAGAAGAATTCGACATCCAATCATCATACCTCGCCATCTCAATCATCGATGACATCATCACTGGAAATCGATGAAGAGAAAAAAGTTGCAGTGCAGATGGTTGCAGTTGCAGTGCAGATGGTCCTATTTCTTTGCTTTTTTCTTTTTCTTTTTATTTTGAGATCAGGGATTTTTCATATTAAACTTTTACTAATTCAATATGATAATTTGAGGTGGTGGAGAGAGATGGTGTTGTGAAAAATCCTGCTTCCCCTGATTTGCAGCACGAGGGAGACGAAGAAGAGGGAGACGAAGAAGAGGTTGGGTGGGCTTTTTTTTTTGTTTTTTGTTTTTCTTTTCTCTTTTTTTTTTTATTCTTTTATCTAAAATCTAGTGAATCGACGAAATTGCCCTTTCACTGTCACGTGTGAGTTGCACGTGTGCAATTCCGGCAGAAATTTGGCTATAAATAGACTTTTTATTCGTCGGTGCAACAATTTGACAAGTTCAGGTATGCCCATGCAACTTTTTTCCGTTCAGGGGGTAAAGCGCAAAAACGTCCAAAGTTTAGGGGATTTTTTGCAGTTAACCCTATTTCAGATCAACCTTCCCTGAAAAAGCTTTAAAATTTACCCCCGGAATCTTTTGTATTTACACTCTGCCTCCAAAAGTTTTTTCTTTTTACAATTTAACCCCTTTAGGTCATCTTTATTTATTTCGGTATTTTGTAAATGATTTCTATATTTATTTAGTTATATTTTGAAGGATAGAGGCGTAGCCCCATCTAGTCACATGCATTGGCTTCATTTCATATTAACAAATATGTCATGTTAGCCCTATAATTAGATGCTACACAAACCCTATTTCTGTGCTTCATATATAATTATTTAGCCTTTAATTATCTTTATTTTGGTGAGCTTGGAAGCCGACCAATGATTAATGGACACTAATTAAGAAAATTATTAAATAGTTTTGTTTGTTTAATTAAAAGAAAAATATTTGTCAAAACTACTCTTTTGCGTTTTATTTGAAAATTCTTTTTGGCTAAAGACACGCTAAAAAAGAAACGATACAATATATAATTAACTAGTTTAGTTATCGACTACTTGTTGAGTGTTCACCAAAATCAATAAATGGCCTGAAAATATAAGCGTAAATATATCCATATTACATACAAGAATTAATTAGTCTTTCTTATTTTTTGCAATAAAAATGATTCAATAATTCGGTAATTTATCGAATATTTTTTATCATGATTCCATCTTATAAAGGAATCATGCTATAGTAAATATATATCGTCGCTTTAGATCTGAAATAAATTTTGTAAAAGGCTGATGTTAGATATCAAAGATGGGATGATTAGTCATACTAAGTAATATTAATTATTAATAGATCTTGGTATATTATATTGGCTTGTAAAATAATAGCTCTAAAAAAACTTTCTAGCGGGACCATATTTAAAACCTAGAACAAAAAAATAAAAAAAAACTATATATATTATATGCTATGATTAGAGGGACATCATAAAAAAAAATAATAAAAATTAATAAATTAAAGAACAAGTGCATGAGAACTGGTTGGCAGGCTTCAACTTAGTCCACAAGTGGGGTCTTGAACAAGAAGATGGTTAGATGCTTAATTTATTACATGACTAATTAATTATTTAATTAATTAATTAGTACATCAAAGAATAATATCAGTTTACAAACTCTTTGGCCAAAATGTGTGAATGCAAAAATATATAGAATAAATAATACAATAGTGGTGGCATGTTCCCTGATCAATCATGTGACACTACGAAAATTATTTATAATTTATAAATTACTTGATATTATTTATTGCCAATAAAATATTAGATGATAATGTTTAAAACTAACTACGATTGTTCATGTGTAGTCACAATAATTTTTGCTGTTATATTATTTAAAAACTAATATTTTTTACATTGACAAGAGCTCTGTAATTTAATTTTCTTTTTCTGCTGGTATAATTTATATATATAAAAAACTAAAATGCAGTTCAAACTTGGCTTCAGTCATTTTGCTTCTGGTGTAAACAAAAGGGAAATTAATTAGTAGGCTAATTAAAGCAAACTTCAATCAATTTGCAGAGCTGATTTAGGTAAATATAATACTATGACAAATTGAGAAAAAAGATTTAGAGTTATGAAAGTTCTTTAATTGGTAATTATGAAAATTGTTGGCGCATAGTAATTATTGGTTCATCCTGTGCTGATATGCTTTTCACTTTATAATTATGATGCATAATTTCAACTTAAATCTAGATAATCATCTTTAAACCTAGACTCATCTATTAATTAAAAAAAAAGTATAAAATTGACGATAGTATAATATTTTGTTCGGATATCACTTGTAGAACTTGAGGCGATATCAATATCCTAAAACCAATTGGTGTCAAGAAAATTGCAAACTCTAGTCTTATAGTGCATTCAGCACACATAAGTACCCACGATATTCGATTGTGAGCCGTCCATTCCCGAACCTCCTCACGTGGACAATTGCTACTGAAACCAGACTCACAATATATATATATATATATATATATATATATATATATATATATATATATATATATATATATATATATATATATATATATATATATATATATATATATATATATATATATATATATATATATATATATATATATATATATATATATATATATATATATATATATATATAGTTAGAATAATTAACACAAATAAGACGATGGATCAAGTGAGAATTTTCCATTAATAATGTAGGGAATGGAAAGTTTGGAAATAGTGTAGCTCAAACAGTGGAAGAAAACAAGAGGAGACACATTCCCTAATCCATATATATCACATCCTTTTCACACACTAAAAAACATTATAGTTCAATGTCTATCCTTGTCAAGAACATATGCCTTTGTTTTTTTATGTACGAATTTCACATTAGCGTTGTACTTTTTCTTTTAAAATGGCTCGTGCTGATTAGCTTTCTTCAGCTGTTCTAAGTACTCAACTCAGCAAGATAATAATGCAATATTATTTGAATCTGAGTTTGAATTCCTTTATCAACTATTTCTGTATCGAGAACAAAATTGCCAATTGCATCTAGCTAGGGGCTATATATGGTTTCGAAAAAAAAAGTTTTTTCTTATTACATGAGGGGATAATAAGCTAGCATCAGACACATTGAGCTTATTCGGCTAAGTTTACAAGTTGTTTAAAATGAGTTTATACGATCTTTCAAAGTGTTAGGTAATTTTAAAAAATAAAATTAAATTGTATGAGTAAAGGGTGAAAATTAAAAAATAATTTTAAAAAATAAAATGTATAAGTGGGTGATTTGAAGTGAGAAATGACACGTAAAATGTTTGTCTGAAGGAGCCCATGTTACCAACAATCATCCCTTTTTCTCCTCCCATATGTCTCCATTCTTATCCAATCACTGTACACCTTTTGTCCACTTCCCATTTCTCCTTTTTTTTTTTTTTTTTTTCATTTCTTTTCAATTTACACATCATTTACCCAAAAATAATAATAAAAATAAATAAATAACGGACCCCCGTTCTTTTGTTGGGCCTATGGCCCATATTGAAGTGGTGTTGGGCCCTGTTGGCAAAATGTTACGGGGTTGACCCAGTCCCATCTTGAGGCCTATTTACACGGAATAATATATCATATAATATTAATCTCTTGTTTTTAACATAGAAAACACTTACATATTTGTATTTAAAAGGTTTAATTAATTACAACCACCCTGATATATGGTTAAATCACGAAACTCCCTCCTGTTTGGGTAATTATAACCACCCCTCAACTATAAATATTTTTACACGTTCATCCTTACAGTTTCAAATTTAGTGGAATCTTCTAAATTATATGAAATCTTGTCAATTTTATAACCGTTTTACCTCATTCGAGCTCCACATTTTGAAGCAAGATTGTCATATGATGTGTTTTTTGGCTTGTATATATCAGATTGTGGTGCATCAAAAACTGTATTTTTTCATAAAACGAGTACAAATTAGAGAACATTCCACATAATCTAGATGATTATGTTGAATTCGACACCATAAGGGTGGAGATGTAAGAAGATTCACAATTGAGGGGTAGATATAATTATTCAAACAAGTGGAGTTTTCTTTCGTAGTTTGACCATATCTCAGGGGATTGTTGTAATTTAGCGTATATATAATAATCACAAACGTGTATGTACTCATTAGTATCACTACTAGAAAATCGCCTATTAGCTACGGCACCATCCATCGCTAAACAATGTGAATCCGTCGCTAACTCGTGATTAGCGACAGATGTCATGCGTTGCCAATTCCGTAGAAAAAAGCCGCGTCGCTAAATTTTAGCTGCGACTTGATGAAATGCCGTCGCTACACGTGGCAACAGATAATGATCGTCGCTACACTCCGTCGCTACGTTTGTCACAGACTATTCTGTCGCTAATACGAAACGTGTATGTTGCTAATGGATGTGGCTAAAGTTCTCGCTAATTATCGTTGCTATGGTAGAAATGAATATCGTTCGTCGCTAAAATCTGTCGCTATACTAGCAACGAACACATCCATCACTAATGTTGATTTTTTTCGTTTCTAATATCCGTAGCTAATTATGTTGCTAAGTGCGTCGAAAATGTGTTGCTGCCAAATCCGTAGCTACGTACGTTGCAAATATTCCGTCGTTAATCTATAGCTAAGTCCATTGCAATATTCTATCACGAAATACATAAAATCCGTCACAAATTTCATTTCTAATTTCATCGCCAAAAGTAACTTTATACAACCATTATTAGAATTATTCGTTGCTAAAGCTGTAGCCAAATCATTTTACCAATTATTAAAACCTGTCCAGATATATAATTTACCAAAAACAAAACATCCAAATATGCTCATAAAATAAACATTTGATACAATACTAAAGTGCAAGACTGAAAACTAGTTAGCAAAAAATATTTTAAGCTTAACAATATCAATAGAATGTGCAACATCAGGTTCTAGAAAAAAATAACGTTCTTCTAAAAATATTAATTTTAATCTTATCCCATAACTATGTTGCTGACCGTGTATCTCTAGTAGATCCTCATGGTTCACTTTGGTGCACGGCCTGAATGGCAGCTTGGATACCGGCTTGTAGTTGCTCTTCAAAAGATGCACGCATATCTGTAATCTTTTGCTCCACCAATCGATTAACAACTTCTTCGAAAGTAGGACTATCAACCATGTTTTGAGAAGACGTTCGTGGTGTTGATGAAGAACTCGTTGAAGCATTAGAAATAAAGTTAACATGATGTATAAAATTAGCAGACTCTGATCCGAGACCATTAACTCTTCCTTTAATTGGTCCTCCAGTTGCCTCGAGCCAAGCATTATCAACAACTTCTTTAGGTAGAGCATGCACCATTTCCATGAAGGCCTCATCTCCATTAGCATAATCTTCTTCCTCGTCGTCGTTTATTGTTGTATCCTCATTTCCTTCTCCATCGTCATTGTTATCTAAACGCCTTCGCTTGATGATTGTCGAAAATTTATCCTGAACAAAGAAATAAAGAAATAAATAAATAAATAAATAAATAAATATTAGTTAATTAAAAATATAATACCTGAAATTCTCCAAACCAACTATCTCTGACATGATTTGGGACACTGTTCCATGTAGGCCATAGACCGCTAAATGATTTCTTGAATATTATAACCAAATTTCTCGAAGCATTCGAAGGATTAAAACTGTTCAATAAACTATAATTAATATTCTTTCACAATAATATATGTTTCAAATATTAAATAAATTTACCTGTCTCTATCCACTTTCAGCAATATTCGGTTGCTCGAGATTCTTTGTTGTGATGCAAGACTTGATTGTGAATCTCTAACTTCCCCTTGCTTTGATAGAGGTGTTTGTGGTTGTGGTTGTGATGAATTCTCACGGCTCGCTCGTCTAACACCTCCTCATCGTGGCATTTTTCTAAAAAAACAAACAAAGAAACAAATAAAAAGAAAAACATAAAGTGTTCAGGCATATGGATTTGTGAAACATGTCATAATCTAAGCAGCAGCCGTCTTGGTTATAAGAGACTGGAGAGGTATAAGGAAGTTGAGGATTTTGGAGCATCCGACGATGGCGGTTGAGGATGCAGCCATGCGGAGGAGGAAAAGTTAAAAGGGTCTTGAAAAGATGTTTGGAACACTGGTGGAAGAGAATTCAACGGGAAAGATGGTGAGGAAACTGTTAGAACCGGTTGCAGGTCATTTTTCCAACCAAATATGTAGCAGGGTGCAAAATGTCAAGCAAGTTGTAATTAGAGGGTGCAAATTGCTACTGTTTCAATTGAAAGGTCCAAAGTGCCAAATGCATGTAATTCGAGGATGCAAAATACCAATTACCCCCCATGTTTTTCACCAAATATGAAGGCATGAAACAAGAAAGTAAATTTACCCTATCAATCCAACTAAATAAGAAACAGATGCCATTAAAGTTTAATTTTTGAGATTGTAAGTGAACAAATATAAAGATGGGAAAAGTGTCATTGGCAAACAATTTTTTTTTATGTCTGGGCAATATCAAATTCGCACAATTAATAGGTAAAAGAATTAATTGAAGCATCTATTTCACATACAAAAAATTTCAGTTCATAAAAAAATCATAATTTCAGTTCATCAAAAAATCATAGAAAGTAGTTTCTAATCAATATTTTTTCAATACAAACAAAAATTAAAAGGGGGGGAGTCAGACTTACCCAAGAGAGGCGTCGTTCGTGGCGGTGGCTTCTCGTGGCGCCGCGGCGGTGGCTGGTCGTGGTACCGTGCGCGGTGGCGGCTAGTTGCGGGGCCGGCAGTGGGGATTTGCTCGTCGCGTAGGTGGTGGTGGCTTTCGTGGTGCTGCGGTGGTGGTCAGTCGTGGCGCCGCGGTGGTGGCCATTGCGAGGCGTGCAGTTGAACCGTCCCTGCCCTCTCAATTTCTCAAAGTAGTTCTCACAAATTGTATAGAAAGGGTTTTATGTTTCTTTTAATTAGGATTACTTTTTCCTTTTACCACAATAATTAATTAATGGCAGAAAAGTAAATAAAAGTGATTCATACATACACGCATGTATCACTTTTAATATACTAAAACTTTAAAATACATTTGTGTTAATATGAAGTTATTTTTTTAGGAATAATAATAATAATAATAATAATAATAATAATAATAATAATAATAATAATAATAATAATAATAATAATAATAATAATATAATAATGTACTTTTGAAATGGATTTGTTAGTCATTGCTAATATCCGTCACTACAGTTTCGCAAATTATTTATCTTAGATACGGATATAGTTTTCGTTGCTAAAATCCGTAGCACTTACTGATTTTTCTAAACCCAAGGGACGATTATAGTTGCCGTCACTAAATTTGTCGCTCAAATTAGAAACGAATTTGTTATCCCTTGCTCAAATCCGTTGCCACACAATTTTCCTAGCAACAAATATGTAGTCGTCGCAACATATGTTGCTACAAATTTATTTTAGAAATAGACTTAATATTCGTCGCTAGGGTTCGTTGCTACTTACCTACACTTGCAACGACTCTATTTGTTATCGCTATATTTGTTGCTGGAACATTATTTTTGAAACAAACTTATCAGTTGTCGCAAACATTCGTCGCTAAAAGCAGAGTAACACCACCAAAGGGACGATTTCATCTTCCGTCACTAATGCTATTGCTAAATCTTTACCGTAGCAACGAATCAGTTATACGTTGCCAATGTCCGTCGCTAATCGGCGATTTTCTAGTAGTGTATGTGGTGATCAATCTATATATTATATAAAAAGAGGATCTATGTCCTCAATGATTGACATGTGGCAAATGTTGATGTCATACATCAAAATTGCTTAGTTGGAGTTTAATTGATTATGTGGCATCTCTAATTGATTAGTTGGCTTTTCATGTTTGAATGTCCATTTTTTATGAATATTCAAATAAATTTTAATGATAAAATTCATTTTTTTTTTTATTTTCTTAATTATAGAATTTCGGAATATGCATTCAATAAATTATATTTATTTAAAATACAACATATAAACACTTTTATTATTTAATCACTTCATTTTATAAAATATAATAATATATTAATAAAATACAATAATGTACAATTAATAAAATATTTTCTAGATATAATATTATTGTTTTTTTCTGAAAACTATATAATATATTTTTTTGCAAGAGATAAAATTTTCGTACAAATTACTCTCTTTGAAAAAACTAAAACAATAATATTATGTATTAGTCATTAGATGATATATTCAACTATCTCTATTTTAATATATATATATATATATATATATATATATATATATATATATATATATATATATATATATATATATATATATATATATATATATATTTCGTGTGTGTGTGTGTGTGAAGACATGTTTCAGTCACGGTCAATTGTACATAGCGTTGTCTTGTGTGAAGAGTAGATTTGGCATAAAGATTTTAATCAATGGCGAATCCGATGAGTTGCCCAGTGTTACTAGCAACGCGTGTACAAAGAAGTATTCGAAAGAATATAAAGGTACACATTGACAAATTAAACATCATTTATCGATAACATGTTAATAATTGTTTAATATTTCAATGCGAATCTATGTATGTTCAATTTTATTTGCAGCATGTAATATATTTCCACTCGAATAATCGAGTATTTTTTTTTTATATGCTAACATATATATTAGTATTCTTTATCTACGTAATGTCTTCAACTTATATATTGAAAATGATGAAAAATAACAGATTATTCGTCCTCTTATCGTAGATCTTATTGTAGTTTCGTGGTCTTCTTTAACAATATTTATATTCATATGCAAGACTGGTGCATTGCTTTGATTTCAGTCTCGGAGTGATTGGCTACATTTCAAAGTGGATGGTGTTTAGAACATTGTCAATTTATTTTTTATTCAAACTTTTTATTGATAAATTAAGATATGATTTTTTTTTTCAATTGTATTCTTTACATCCTCGACATATTTTTTGTTCGTTGGTTTTCTACATTAACTAATTTTTATTTTTTGAATAAATCTCCGTGCATCGCACGGGTGAGTTACTAGTTGATGGAATAAGAGAATATCTGTTGTGTTTTCATTTGATTTTGTCTTAAAAGGCTCCGTTTGGTTAGGGAGATTACCCATGATTAACTAAATAGTTGGACTTGGTTCGATGTTTGGTATCCCAATAACTTATCGGGTCGACCCGCAAATATTATATTGAGTAAATTGCAAATACTACCCCTGTGTTATCTCGAAATAGCAAAAACCCCCCTGTGATAAATAAACTAGCAAAAACCCCCCTGTGAAATTTAGTCAAAGGCAGAATCCCCCCTAGCTGATTTTTTAGACTTGAAATGACAAAATTGTCCCTCAAAATGTATTTATATATATACATATTATATGTATATTTATTCTTTTTAATTTATTTGTTTAGAAATTAAAAAAAAATAGTAAACAACTAAATTGATTATTTTTTAAATAAAATAATTAAAATATTTATAAAATATAAGAATTTATTAATTGCAAGACTCCAGGGGTATTTGTGTCTTTTTATATCAATTCAACCCTCAAATAGTTCCATAGGGGGGTTTTTGCTATTTAAATAATTTCACAGGGGGGTTTTTGCTAGTTTATTTATCACAGGGGGGTTTTTGCTATTTCGAGATTACACAGGGGTAGTTTTTGCAGTTTACTCATATTATATTATCATGTCTTATTTGGCCTTTTAAGCCTGTTTTTTGTTGGACCTTCCATAAAACAATTGGATTTCATTAAATTATCTAGTCTTATTTTGGCTAATCTTATCTTGTCAACCAAACAATGCCTAAGTGTATTAGCTGAATTTTAACACAATACACAAAGATCAATTAATTGGACTTGTATGCAACTTGAGACTACCCAACCAAGCTTAAATACATTTATTACAAAAAAAAAAAAAAAAAAAAGAATAAGTTGGGAATGATATTTATATACATTGACCAACCATTTTGGGCATCAATAATGAATTGCACAAGTGGGTGAAGAAACCAGCAGCAGTGGTAGTGGGTTCAGTTCAACATTCTTTTTCCCAACTTTTTTATTGTCATATCCCTTTCACTCCTCTATACATACATTCATTCATCCACTCTCCACTTAACCAATTCCACCTAAATCACAACCTTTTTTCTTCTAAATCGATATCCAACGGTTTTGGTGGGGTCAGTTTGGTAATTTCATTTTTAAGCACACTCCAAAAATAATTAAATTAATATCAACTAATTAAATAAATTATCTTTGGAATTAGTAATCAAAATCACTTTGATAAACTTATGATTTTAAATAATCAGTTGCTAAAACCCAGAACCTCAGAAAAAAGTCTCTCCTTTTAGTAATTAATTATAGTTTGAATTTACAAAAAAAAATATAAAATTGAGATAAAACTGTACCGGAATTCCACGTCATCTCGCCGGAAAAAGATCAATCTCAATCAAATTCTCTTCATCGACCTCGCCGTTCCTCTTCCCATCCAACGCAATCTCTATCAAACCCTCTCTATCGTCTTCATCCCAGCCTCCGTCGGTCGGGGAATCACCATCGGACGAACAATCGCTGTCGGATTCCGGGTAATACAACGACAAGGAAGCATATCTCTGGATAATATTCATATCCGATTTCTTCTTAGCCTCGGAAACGGCGTCGTTTTCGCGAGCATCTTCGCCCTCGCCGTATTCCTCATATATAACCTCTAGCGGCGCTCTGACGTCCCATTCGACGAACGATTCCTCATAAAATCGGTGCGGGTTGTGATTAGATGCCCAATTGTGCAGCGGCAAAGAGTCGCCGGAATCGGATCCAATCGGTGCAGGCGCGGAATTCTGAACGGCGCCCAATCTGAGAAGGTAAAGCAGCAGAATCAAGGTGGAAAAAAAAACGGGGGAGAAAAAAAATCGGAGAAGAAGAGAAGGGGAGTAGATGAGCAGGATTGTGTAGAGAGTGATAATTGCTGAAAACAGAGAATCTTTAGAGAGAGAGTCTACTATTGTTTCTTCATCAACAAAACTCATGATTTTTAGCTACTGAATTTTTATTTTTTTTAATTATTTTCAGGGATGGAAAATTAGTGACAAAAAATTGGTAATTTATAAATGAGAGAGAATGATTTTTTATTTTTTTTTGAAGAATGAGAGAATGAATTTATTGGGCAGTGAGATGTATATATGACATGGGAGACAGTGAATATGTACATAGCATGCACTGTATTTTTTGTAAATCCCATGCACCAATATTTATTGCTTTTTCATTTCAAACTTAGCTAACTTAATTGTGAGTCGTCTTAAAATTAACTAACTTTGTTTAGGGGTGAACGAATCGAATCGAGTCAGAGTCGAACGCATCTTTATTCAAATTAATTATTCTTTTTATCCAACTTTCAAAAGTGGTGCTTCAATTTGGCATGATAAGTAGTCTAATCAAATTACAGCGATGATGGTATAAATCTACAGTCTCAAAAACTTACTCCGAATTCTACTCCCTTTGAATCGTATGAGAGAATACGGAACGGAATCAATCCCCATCAAACGGATTCTAATCAAGTCAAACAAGAATCAAGTTGATTTTATCCTACACATCCTTTCTAATTGATCACGAGCACAAACCGAGCTAAACTTCACAACTTATCGAACAAAAACATATGTTCAAAAAATCAGGTTAGTTATGTTTACAAAAGTAAACTCAAATTAAATAGCTTAGTTTGATTTCCAACGTAACGTAGCCATAACTTTGTGGAAAACAATGCTGATTTCTTCTTTGAAAAGTAGAGAAAGTCAATTAAATTATAGATATGAATATAAACATAATGTAGATGTGGTGGTGACACACCACATGCATAATGCATTAACATTGGAAAAAGGGTATTATTTTACTAGTAAGAATGCAAATTCTGGGCCAAAAGAAGAAAGAAGCGCCCTTCGAAAACTTCGATTGCCTCATCAAAACTTTGGGGGGCCTCTTTTTTCGGTACTATAAATAGAACTCAACATTATTTTAATATTTTTCCTTTTTACATAAAAACTAAATCATCTGAGATTTGAACTGTCAAAGTCAAACTTGAAAGCCACAGTCAACGTCCACCACCGTCTTCTTGTTAGAACAGTGCCACTACCCTATGTCAGAAAGATTAATTTCAGGGACAAATCTTCAGAGATATTAAAAGCTGGCATTCTTACTTGTCAAATGTAATAAAAGCATTTGTTTCTCAAATATCAATTTCATATGAGAAAAAGGGGACAATGTGCAATTCCCCTTACCACAAAGGCAAATTCTTGATCTAAAGCTTTCCAAGAATGGGAGTGGGTAGAAGATATGGTCCGTATTATTTGTGGCAGACAACGAATCTCGGCCGTCGGTTCACCGAATAATATCTCAACATACTTATGTATGCGTGATTGTGTGTATTCATTTTTAGTGCAAAATTACTCGATGGATGACCCGAAATTACACGCATTCATGTGTGCACATACCTATCTATCTATCAAGCTTAATATTAACGGAGCGAGCTAAGGACATGGGGGCCATGGCCCCCAAAACGTTTCTCAAATCTATATAAAGATTTTTTTAAAAATCGTGTATAATAGAACTATCGGTTTCAAAAGCTAAATTTGTGATCTAAGCAACAAATAACTTTTTCATGAGCCAAAAAATTAAAATCACATGCCTCTGGTCCCAATCCCATCTTCAACTTTCTCAATAGAAATCCGAATCCGAAATTAAAAACAAACCCTTTGACGAATTTAACCCCATTACAACGGTGTACCGTTAAATATCAGCAAACGGGATTCAAGAATCAAATACCGCGAAGCGAAATCTCCAACTGCTCCATTCTCTTGGCCAAATCATGCTTCCCACAGTTCTTCAATCCATCACACACCATATCGAAACTCTGCGACATTGGAGACAAATTCAACTCGGTCATCTCCATCAAATAATTGCCCGCCTCGACACACCGACCCCCGCGAACACACATCCTAATCAGCATAGTATAAACGGGCCTGTTCGGTGGGTGCCCCTTCACTTTCATATCGGCAAAAAAACTGAACGCGTCATCAAATTGCCCCCTCCGACAGAGAGCTTTCAAAATCGGAGCGTACAAACTCGGAAACGGCTTATGCCCATCTTCAATCGACCTGTGCAGTATCTTAAAACCCTCGTCAACTCTCCCGATTTTCGAAGTCGCAGTTATCATAATCTTGTACGTGTCTGTATCTGGACAAAACCCCAATCCACAGACATCGTTAAAAAGATCAATACAGAAGTCGGTTTCACCGGATTTAGATAGAGCTTCGGCCAAACAGTTAAAAGTGCTCACATCTGGTACATAACCACCTTTCGACATTTTTCTAACCAACCCTTTAGCCGACTCGAGATAACCCGCATTTAACAAGCCGTCAATAAGTAAATCACGACCACGCACAGGGGGTTTGTACCCTTTTTTACTCATCTCCTCCAAGAACTCCTGTGCCTCTCGCATCTTACCTGCAGAGCACCACGCATTAACAAGAACGGAGTACGTCTTTTTATCGGGAACGCTCCCTTTTCTGATCATTCTCCGTATCAAAGCGTAAGCACCCTGAAAGTTCTTAACTTCACACAGAGCAAAAAGCAAGGAATTGTACACTTCGGTTGTTTGCGGACAATCGAAGTTCTTGAGCCCGTTGAATAAGTCAACCGCTTGATCGATGAGTCCATGCTTAGCATACTGTTCGATAATGAAAGACACAACGGATGGAGAGATAGGAAAGTTCTGAGTCTTCATATTCTGAGCCACCTTCCACATGGTCTCCCAATGGCGGGTTTTGGCCAAGATTCGTAGGAGCTCTTCGAATTCGAGAGTGGTGGGGTCGTAATTCGGGTGGTGGGTCCGGGCCCAGTTGAAGAACCGGAAAGATTCGATTCCGCAACTGCAACAACTTCGGAGAACACGGTAAACCAGCTCGGAATTGACGATGTTGGATATCCGCATCTTGTTGAGGGTTCTCTCCAAGTAGATGTCTCGCCGGACGATGTTGGATATGTGGTGGATAGTGGCGAAGTAGTCGTCATTGGGTAAGCCTCTGGCAGTGGTTGTGGTGGTGCCGCCAGTGCCTTGGATGAAATTGGTGGCGGTGGTTAGGGTTTTGATGAAATTGAAGATGGTGGCGCCGGTAGTAAAGGTGGGAGCTTTACGAAGCGTAAGCATTCGGAGTACAACTTAGAATTTGATTCACCGCTGTTTAGAAAGAGAACAATGGCAGAGATTACTAATCAGGAATTAATCAGATTAGGGAATAATCAGGTTAGGGTTCAAATTTCATCAGCTGAGATGATTGATTATCTTCATTTTAAGGAAATATTAAATCACCACATTAACATATAAAATCAACACACAATTGCAAGAAAATAGCTTGAACACGTATTCACTAATATTACGAAATTACCAAGTGATTCAGTTCAATAGAGATGAACAATACCCATAACATCAACAATCCACAGTGAGGTACTCAATCAAAAGTTGCGTGGTTGTTCATGATGTAACAAATAAAATCAAAAAATTCGAAAAAAAAAAAAAGAAAAAGGATAAATTTAATTTAAGGGGATTGAGAGGAATCCAATTCAGTAACTCTCACCTTCTTGAATTGGGGATTTTCATCACTGATGAATAGCGAATCGCGTTTAACCGACGCCGTTTTCATTTCAGTGAGCGTGCCTGCGAGCGATACAATATAAATGAAATACAAAATATTAAAAAGATATTATTTATTTATTTAAATATCTTAATTTATTACGATAAGTTCATCTTTCTAGATCAAGGCCCGCACTTGCTATGGGCCCGGCCCATATGAGTTTGGACTTTGGACCAATACCCAAGTGGGATTAGAACTCTCCAGAAAATGTTCTAGAATTCTACACAAAGAGCGGGAAAACCATTTTTGAAAAACACATAGTCCCCACAAGCATCCATAATTTCAGCCATCTTCTTTAAATTTTTCCTTAAATTAATACTTTGCACCATAAAACAATAATTAATGCCAATTTATAACAAATAATCATCTCTAAATAACGATTTATACTATGCAGACACCATGTGTAAGCTCATTCAAACACATTTCACCAACAAAGACAACAAGAATCTGTATAAAAAATGGCAAGTAATAAATTTAGTTCAATTCCTCACACTAAAAAAGGAAAAGAAAATCCCACTTCTTTTAAAACACAAAGTAAAACATATCGATGAATCGCGTAACCAGACAAATACACGAGGCAAAACATCTTATTGAATTTAATCAAGAACTCAGAAACATATATCGTATACATACACAATCGCTTTGGATTCACAACGAACTGAATGAATGACAGCCCAAATTCGAATCCTCTTTATAACCAACCACTCCCCTATTTCCTCCCTACATGTACAAACAAAGATAC
The DNA here is from genome assembly GCF_056151865.1 of Erythranthe guttata. NCBI lineage: Eukaryota > Viridiplantae > Streptophyta > Magnoliopsida > Lamiales > Phrymaceae > Erythranthe > Erythranthe guttata. The sequence continues at coordinate 15,943,557 of NC_142545.1, read as the reverse complement.
AGAACACGCCAACTCGTCTTCAATGAAAAGTGTTGAAGAAAAAACTGGCATGTGGCGCTATTGTCTCAACATGTACAACAACAAAAAACCCAACGATTTTTCACAACTTACAACAACAACAACAACAACAATGCTATACAAAATTCTTGCTCATTCCTCCATATCGAGAAATAAATCCCTCCTAGGCCAACAACTGTCCTCGTCGCCAGAAGAAGCAAACAGGGCAACTGAAATGTCGGACATTTTCTTTGCAGTCAATCTTGACCGTGGAACCCTCGATTGTTTTGGAGCATTTGGCGCTTCGATTTCATCGAATTCACAAAAATGGTCGACACTCTGGAAACCAACCGTCTTCCTCGGTGTATTGAAAGCAAAATGAGATTGCTTTGCCACCAAAGTCTGTTCCAATAAAAACAAACACTATTAGAATAATACTAATCAAATTAAAAAAAAAATGATTTTTGCGAATTAAAAGCTTCGAAAAAGCTTACCGCTTCTCTTATCGCCTTGGATACGAAAAACAGAGTTTTCAAATCATCATGCTCCACACCACAAAGTATCCGAATCTGCACAATCGAAAACAAAAAAAAAAAGGAATCTTTTTAGTCATACAGCTCAATCGAAATGCATTGAATCATGAAATCAAATTGAAATCATTAACAATACTAACCAGAATTTCCTGAGGCAAGTCCTCAAGTGAAGCTTTTTCTGCACAGAAAAACGAATCTTCAAAGCATCTTCTCTTCGAAGGGGAAGGTGTGGTGGCGGCCATACAATTGTCATCGTTCTCGTAATCAATACTTAGATTTGACAGAGAAACTCTTTTCCTCCCGAACGAAGTACTTCGCACAAGCCCCATTCCGTACCCTTCGTCTGCCCTAGTCACATTCGAACCACATTTCTTCCCAATCGCCATTTTTGTTAATCAACGAGATCTGATTTTACAGCAGTCGAACCACTCAGAAATATCTCCAAAAAGCCCCAAATCTAATCGAGGATCTGACGAATTAGGCCGAATTAAAATGGTGAAGCAAACCCTAACTGGAGGACCAAAAGTAAATGAAGATTGATGTAACGGTTGTAGCAAAGAAGGAAACAAAGAACGGTTTTGCAACTATCTTCTCTCTCTCTCTCTCTCTCTCTCTCTCTCTCTATATATATATATATATATGTATGTATATCTCTACACCCACTCCCACACAATCCGAGACTTACTCTCTCCCTCTTTTATAAATTAAAATTAAAAAATCGAATTTTCCTTTTTTCTGAAAACAAATCGGTTATAAATAAATTCACTCTCTCTCCTCTTTAATCGGGTAAAAAGCGATTTTTAAGGGATGAAAATAAAATAAAATTAAACGATGAAGGTTTTGATTTTAGGTTATGGCTAGAAAGCGCTGGAATTTTCTCCGTCGGAAAAAGAATATCGGAGAGAGAGAAACACCAGGGTATATAGCGAAGCACGAAAACTAGCCGTTGGAGCCGGACACGTGTCGGCAGGTGAGAGGCGGGGAGATGTTGGAGGAAGGAAGGAAGCAACACGAGTGGTTCGGCTGACGTGGCGGGTCGGTCTAAGACGGCTGGCGATGTATATTTCAATTAGCGTGTTTTTCGTCCACAGACGTGTCCTGGTTGTCTTGCTATCGTGACCGCCTGTCCCTCACTGCGCATTTTGATGCTGACACGTGGTTACTTGAACGGCTGAGATCCGTTTGATGAGGATTCTAAATAGGCGGCTGAGCCAAGCATTCACACACAAACACACACACTGTTAGTTTTGTTATTTTAAGGAAAAATAATAAAACTACAGTTAGCCCAACTGTGTGCTGCTGCCTGTCACTTTTACCTTACCAGAAACCGCATCCACAAAAAGAAATACTTTAATTAATTGTTTTAAAAAAGAAAAAGCTAATTAAATAACTTTAATTACTCGAAATTTGAGACTATGTTTTGTTGGAGATTTTGAGTGGAGTAGTTGAGAATCATGTTATTAAGAAATGAAATGGAGAAATAAAATTAAAATATTGGACTGTACTGTAGATGTTTAAATAAACAAAAAACTACCAATAGTGTTTTAATCTTATTACTTAAATATAAATAAAAAATAGTGTTTCGTAAATTTTGTATTGATGAAGTGTATCAGATGTTAATCTTTGGCAATTTATATTAAATTAAATATATATTTTTGTGATTGTATGTAGATGAAAAATAAATAAAACAGGAAGATAAAAGGTCAACGGTCAATATGTTGAGCAATTTGAATGTGGATGTGTTTATAACTTTATATTAAATGTTATAAATATTTTACGTTGACTAGGCAAATTTGATTTGCTACAGAATAACAAGTTCAATGTTCGTGCTATATCTCTGTAATATTAGAACGGTTCCTTCGATGCTACACCCGGTGAAAAACACCGGGTGGGTCTTCTGCTGCCACGTGTTCTTTTTTTTATTTTTCTAAAACCCCTAAAGGTAAACCCTAGCGGGGAATCTATTATAAAATATAAAAAAGAGACACGTGGCAGCAGAAGACCCACCCGGTGTTTTTCACCGGGTGTAGGATCGAACAAATCTATTAGAACCAGGTTAAATAAATGTGAATGGTAAACAAAGAGTTACTTTGGGATTTCAAGATCCCACAAAATAGCACCTTTGATTTTGTTAATATTAATGAACATTATAATTGTAGTAATTCATTATTGCTTCACATGCTAAGGTAATACAGTAATAAATACTAGTCAATGTTTTTTTCTTCTCAAATTCATAATACTCACAAAATTCAAATGTTTACCTCATTGTAAATTGTTGAAAATTACAAAATATAATTTTATAAAAAAAGAAAAAAGAAACTTCAAATGGTTTTATTAGTATTTACTCATTCCGTCCCATATTATATATTTTTTGTGATTGTGCACGTATTAAGAAAAATCAATAAATATGCATAAATTATACTAAAAATTATAGAAATAACTAATTAACTAATTAAAATTAATAAATGGCAAATTGAAAAAAGTGCAGTTAATGCTTCATTGAAAATATAAAGTTACAAATAATTTGGGGACAAAATAAACTCTCTAAAGAGACATATCGTATGAGCAAAGGGGGTAGTAATCATCCCACAGGATTACGTACAGGTATCATGGTAGTAGTCGATTCTCGGTTATACTCAATGAGTTCGATTCTCGCATTAGATAGTATTCCCGAAACAAGGTAGTTTAGGGTAAATGTTGGAGGAAAATTGTAGTTTTTGGCTTTAATAAGAGTTAAATGTCTAAGGTAAATTGCATTCTTGAGAAAGAATCTAGCCATTGTAATAGATTGCTCCTTCAAAGTGAAGCCTTCCAATGCCACATATTTGAGTAATGGAAATAATGTTTCCCACTTATCAAAACACTTCCTCCCTTTCATAATCCAATAAGGACTACTCCCAAATGCATTCTGCCCAATCTGCCAAAAAGAAAATTAAAATTAAACAATTAGGGTTTCAAACAAATCAAAAAATTGAATTAGAATTTCTTTTTCTTTTCTTAAACAAAAAAAAAATTAAAAGTAATTACGTCGATGAAAACATTCTCAATACGCGGGCACTTCTTGAGGAAGTTGGCGATGTCGGAAGGATTTATGTAACTTTCTGATGCCACGGTCACCTGTAATTTCAATAGTCTCCAGAAGTAGAATTCCATCTCCTCGAATTTCGAAGTTAGCCCCTGCATTTTCATTTTTTTTACCAAAATTAAATCGAAATGAAGTTAATACTAGTAGAATTCTCAAAACAATAAATATGTATTAACATTAGATACAATTCTCTTTTATTATCAATTAATATGTATTAAAAATGATTCAATTACTCTTATCGAGAATTAATAATTCATATAATTCAACAATAATAAGGGAAATATAACGATAAATAAATAAAAAATGCAGTATTGATATTCTAAAGTGATAAATAATATAATTTTTTAAATGACGATTAAATTTAAAATTTAAAATTTAAAATTTGAAATAAAAAATATACCTCAAGAAAAGCACTGGAAATAGTGAGATGTCTAACATAAGCAATACCAACCACCATTTCCTTCTTGTGAGGAAGCATCCGGAAATCTTTCGAATGTTCGATCTCGAATGCCACGTCATTTAACCGCTCCATATGGCACTGGATCCGAAACTCACAGATCTTTCCACGGTAACGGAATGAACACAGAGACGGGGCGTTAATAATAGCGACGGAATCGTAATCCGAGCAATTCTCCACAACCAAAGTTTTGAACCGTTTCAAATCCGGTCCGCAAAGAATCCTCAGATTGTAAATGCAGCTGCACCGCACCAGGCGGAAAGTCGTGAGCGACGAGCAGTTGGCAAGCACCGCCTTCACCAGAACGGGCCGGGCCCTAACGCACCGGAGCGTGAGCTCCTTCAAGTGACGGAGGCCGTTTGAGTTTAACGGCAGGTGGAGCTCGCAGTTGACGAGCGTCACGGATTTGATCGTCTCCACGTTGATGAGATCCCAGCTCAGCGTCAGAATCGTCTTCGTCGGCGTTAGATCCAGTTCGAATTCCTTGATCCCTAAATTGACGGCCTTCTGAGTCCAGCACGACACGAGGTTGACGTCGTTGGTGGCGTCGAAGTACAGCCGGAATTTGTCGGCGGAGGTGCTCCGGTAGTGCTTGAAGAAATAGTTGACGGAGTTTTTGAACTTCTCCGTCGACATGGTTCCGGCGAAGTGTCGGTCGAAGGATAAATTCCGGCAGAATTTCCATGAGTATCGGAATCTGTGCGAGAGAATTGAGAGGCCGCGGACCTCTTTGATTGGGAGGTGAGAGAAAATTGAATCGAGTACATCGTCGTCCAATTCAGGGATCGAAACGACGTTGTTTTGCTCTTTCCTTCGTTTCATATAATTTACTGACAGAAACAAAACAAAATCGAAACAGAAAACTAGGGTTTGATGAATTGGGAAGAGAGGATTTCTGAGCAATGCAGAAATGTGTGATGACTGAATGAGTCGAGTGGGGGGTTTATATAGGAGTGCCAGTGGTAGAAGATGACTGGATAATGATTTTGACAGCTAGGCGTACGACATATTTCTCACGTCAGATTTTGGGATGTACAGCTAATTTACGTAATTTGGTTTCCTAATAAAAAATATTCCTGTTTCGTAAATTGGAAAAATCTGAATTTCGATTCTGCAAAATGTAATAAATTAAATGTGCTGACTATTTCATTTTATTTTTATTTGTGTGTGTAGCAAAATAAAAATAAAAAAGTATTTTTTGTTTCCAAATATTATTAGTCATTTTAGGAATTCAAGTAATTAGTTTATTCGTTTACGATATTCACCGTAGATCATTAACTTAAAACGACAAATAAAATTGTACGGAAGGTTAGTTCGTTGAATTTATTGATAACCGTACGAACGGATACTTATTACGATATTAGAGCTAGTTTGGTTTATTTGATCTTACACGGAGTAATTATCACCGAGAGTTTCTAAAAGTAACACGCGTCCTTTTTTGTTAGTTTTAACTACGACTTAACTTTCGATTAATACACGTGTTGCACGGAAATATTACTCGGAAATACAACTGAGGGTAATCGTTGGGTGTAGGGTTTGAAGGAACGTTATAGTATTTAAGCCATTGGATTTATTATTTATTTTGTAATATTCAAATTTATTGCATGTGCATTGCATTTATCCGTTTTTTCAAAAATAAGATTAGTGAAAATTTTATTCCACTAATTTTTTACAAGCAAAAAATGATAAACCCAATTACCTATATATGATAAAACAAATCCAAGTCGCAGGATTTCATTTCTACTACCATATATAGTATTTTAGCAGATACTGAAGAATCCAACAAAGAGATTGTACTAGACATAATGTAGGAAAATGTAATAGCATTACCAAATGGGATAATTAGAGATAAATTCCCATTGCCAAACTAAAAATGCAGTTCAATCCCTTGCCAAGTTTCACTTGCAAGTCAGTCCCTAAAACAGATGGCAGTGCCGCAATGGGGACTGATCCGCGTTATGAGTTTTGCAATAGGGATTTATCTGTAATTATCCCTTACCAAAACAGATGTTATATGAAAAAATATATATGTATTTCATGCCTGCCTATTGTAATGGCATAGGTTAATTTAATTTTGATGACACTAAATAAGATTAGGTAAACTTGAATATTTTAATATTCATATAGATCTACATATTCTAGTAACTTTGAATTGTATCAAGCTAAAATGGCAATTGTTTGAAACAGTATCAACCTCTATTAATACCATAAAACATATGCATCAGAGTTCATATTAGTCAAGATTTCGGTCATAATTTTTATCTTCAATGCAAAATTTGGAAATCTACAACATAAATATGGCCAATGTTATAAGCTATTGTACAGATCCAAAGTCAAGATATCAATTTCCAGAATCAGTGTTGGCTGCATCATCCGCTGTCGAAGAATAAAAGCTCCATGCAGACAAACAATTTTCGTGACCTAAAATTTACAAATAGAAAGATACAGTTAAACTCACAAGTTAACATAAAGTTGAGACCGTCTCAGATTACTTTACGACGGGGTATTGGCTAAAATATAGACTAAACCTAGGAAGTGCGCTGAGATTGAATATCAAGAAACGTAAATTAATATAATATGGTTACTGAAAAACTGATTGCAGATTATAAGCACACATGATGATGAATGGAGATAGTGTATTGAGGGACTGATGATTAATACCATTTAAAGGGTTATTTTCTTGAGAGTCATCCACTAATTCAGCAAATCGCCTATGTCCTGATGAAGTTGCTGCCATCGGGAGAAACGGGTGGAAAGCAAAACCATTTACGGTATCTGAAATACAAATGCAAGCATTAAAACAAAAGATAGATTGAAGATACTGTTTAATATGACAAACAACATTAGGGGTGGGTGGATTGGGTAAGTGGGTGTGGTGGGGGTGGGGGTGGTGAGCAATCACCTAGCGCAGCTTGAAAGCTTGATACCCATTCCCCTGTCTGGAGATCATAGATATGCACAAGACCATCCTTGATAAAAGAATTTAAACAAAAGTAAGCAATCAAATGATGTTGAATTGACAGCATGAACAAAAATACAAAAGCTAAAAATTGGTACCTGACCGCCAGTTCCAAGATATCGACCAAGAGGCTCAATATCAAATTGTATCCTTTGATTGGTAGTTTCGGATGATCGATATAGTCTAACCAAATGTGGAAAAAACAGTGAGTTAAATTATGAAGTTGCATTGTAATAACAGGTCCACTGTTCTTGAATGTTCATTTCAACATGGGAAAGAATATTAGTTGGTTCCGTGAATTCCACTTAAGGTTACTTAAATCCATGATCAACAAGGTCGTAGTTACATTTATTGTGTGATTCTGTTTTAAGTATTATAAACAATAATTTTGGGGCACTTACTATCTCCCTCCTTAAATAAAATTTCCATTTATTATATTAGGTTCCTAGAGGAACAAGAGACTTACTTGTAGACAATATCAACAGTTTTGCGAATATCCCAGCATAGCACATACGGATCCTGTATGATATTTGAGAAAATATTCGTGATCGACTCTTAAATAATATTGTATCACAAATGTTTGAAAGTCAAAATATGTGCAGTTTAACTATACCTTACGCCCCCCGGTGTACAAATAGTTGCCATCTTTCGAAAACTGAACCTGAGAGATGGCTTAAGAATGATTAGCCACTTTAAAAGAAAAATCGGAAATCTAAACCCTAAGAATGGTAATTCACCCAACTTACTTGTGTAACACCACCTTCTTGGCCATGCAACACATACAACAGCTCCATATTATCTTCTCTGTATATAGCAGTAGTTTGGCTGTAGGAACCCGCAGCCAGCATCCCAGAATCAGTGGGAGAGAAAGCAATTGAAGATATGATACCTGACCACAAGAAAAAAACAGGTTCACATGTCACTACTAATAGCTACTTGATCATTTACAATTTAACAACAACAAATAACTTATCCAAGAAGTTACTATAAAAAAATCAAACAAAGGGGAATGAAGTAAATATCACAAATATCAATCTGGTACTATGCATTTGAAAGTTTCACTAATGCAAAAATCTGATAGAATTACCAGATTGCCCTTCTTTTTTTCCCGAAAGAGTTGAATATTGTTCAAAATCTCTCCCCGGGCGATGAACATCAAATACTCTAATAGTTTTATTATATCCAGCAAAAATCCTGAATTGGGAAAAATAACAGTCACCAGAATAGTTAATGGCACATCATCGCGAGAAATGAAAGTGTTATTAGTTAAACAGCATAATAATGATGTCATCTCCTCTCCTCCAAGGAAATGAAAGTATTCACTAATTTAACAACACAAGTTAATAACGGGGCCCTCAATGAACACCTAACTGAATATTGTACAATTTAGGAACTATCAACAATATCGTAATTATGACGTATATCACACGAGCGCCAAGTCTTAACGTGGATTGGAGAGATAACAAGTCAACAAATTGGTGTCACGCATGTAGGTTGATGCTTACTTGTTTCCATTAGGGTTGAAGCCAATTGAGAAGGCAGCAGTAATCTCATCCATGGCATCATAAGCACGGTACGTGCAGCGGAGCTGAAATTACCACATTCATATATACTCATTACTCAAATCAAATAATACGCAAAGTAATACACACATACCAAGTTGTCGTTTATCCAACCTGTCCAGAATTAGAATCCCATAGATGAATTGGATGGTCTTTAGTAGACGTCGCTAATACACAAAGATCTGGATCTGAAATATCAAACGGGCAACATAGTAAATTCTACTTTCAAAAACAATATCATAGTTTGGAATAATAAAACCATGTCATGAAGATGTACTTGAAGCAGACATGTATGGGTACCAGCAATAGTCATATACAGATTCCCCCTCTCTCACAGCAACGTTTGCTGCATACGAATCTGCAGGTAGGCTGAATACATTAAGCTGCATTTCCAGAAAAAAAACTAAATTCTTGCAAGGCAATAGGGGTGAAAGGATACAAACAGAGAGTAATACCTTACAACAAACAAAATGTAATCGTAAACTATCAATTTGTTAGTCATTGATTATCAAATATATGAATAAATAAATGAGACAGAAAGGAATATTTTTCAAAGCCGATTAATGAATTAAATGTAAAGAAAACGAAAAGATGTTTAAAATCCACCAGTACTTGTGTATTTGACTGATTGCATAAGTGGAAGAACAAACATTTTCACTAACAAGTGTAAGAATGACGAAAAGCAATAAAAAAATTATCAAAATCTTTAAAAAGTTAACACAAGCATGATACATGGAATTTCTAGAGTTGGAGAAAATCAAGCTACCAGAATCTGGCATGGAAGCAGAACCATCTAGACTGCCACTCCCATTGTAAGGTCTAATGATAAAAACATCGATAATACACGATCAGAAACACAAATTACAAGGAATTAAATAAAATCGAGAACTGAGAATTCATCATGATCAATAAGCTTACAAGCTGAAAATCGGGAGGGTATTATCGTCGGAGCAAGTTAGGAGGCACGAACCATCCGGCGACCTGTTGAGAGAAAACTAGTAAGATTGGTACTAGCAAATGAGATGATTTGTTTATCCTCTTCTGAAATTGAAGATAAATGAAACATAATTTCGGTGTAAATGAAAAGTACCATTTGACGCCCTTCAGAAAGTTGTTAGGGTTCGAATCGGCGGTTCTAAACTGCTGGAAGAAATGGTAGGTTCTATATGGAGCGACGTCGTAGTGTACGGCCGGCCAGGAGTTTCCGCCATCAAAGAGTGTTTCCTTAACTCCGGCGGCGGAGTCCGAACTAGGGCGGAGCTCCTCTGCTTCTTCACCCATCAATCCTCCGCGCAGGTGACTGAAAAAATTACGTTGCCGCCAAATGACAATACTAAGGTCTAAATCAAAGGGCCTTATTGTTTTTACATATTGGGCCTGCTTATCCGATTCCTCATTAGGCCCACACTCTTCATAAATTTAATCCAATTTTTATATATATGTAATATGATTAATAATTATTTGTTTTAAGTAGAGAGAGAAAAATTAATTAAATTTTTTTTTTTTTCACGAAATTGCAAGTTATGAACGACAGGAGTAGAATTATATTAGATACAAAAATTTAAAAGGTGATTTTATCTTAAATTTTGTTTATCTTTTTATTATATTTTGGTAATTAAATTAGTTTAAAGAAAATATTGGTTGTAAATATTAAGTATTCATATAAGAAATGATCTTAGTGTACATAGAAATAAAAAAAAAGTGTAATATTCCAACTATGTAAATATTTTGAATGAATCAAGCCACGTATGCAGGCTCTCACGAATTATTCGAAATTAACAGACTAAACAACTAGCAATTCTGCTTCGAAGAAGTATTCAAATATGAATCATCTCTGTACTTCAAATAAAGAGGAAGTTCAAGGGCTTCCTCCGCGATTTTCTTGTCCTCGTGTATCTTCGCTACTAAGCTTTCGAGCGAAGGGAAGTTCGCCTGTACGATTGCACACCAAAATAAAAATAAAAAAATCTAGTTATAAAATAGAAGTCTCATGCATAAAAATTAGGGATGGCAATGGGGCGGGTATGGGGCGGGTTTTGCAATCCCCATCCCCGCCCCGCAATGGAAATCCCCATCCCCATCCCCATCAAAAATTCCCACGGGTATTAAAAGAATCCCCATACCCGCCCCATAAAATCCCCACGGGTATCGGGGCGGGTAAAAATCCCCGTCTTTTTTTTTTTTTTTTAATAAATAAATATGCACTTTACTTATAATTTAAAGGTTTATTTCTACAAATAAATCATTATTTAATTATAATACTAATATTTAATTATATAATGGAAACCTAAAAATCCCCATTTTTAACTAATATTTAATATATTACTACTATTTAATTATTTATATTTAATATTATAATTAAAAAATATATATTATATATATAAATAATGCGGGGCGGGTACGGGGCGGGTCTACGGGGCGGGTATAGGCAAACCCATCCCCGTACCCATACCCGGTCAAAAAAAAATTTCAATCCCCATCCCCGCCCCATTTTTTTTCGGGGCGGGTAATACCCGAAAATTTCGGGACGGGGCGGGTCAAATTGCCATCCCTAATAAAAATGACTGCAAAATACGAAGTGAATCGTGCACTATACCTCCGGTCGAATATAGCCAACAATAACAAGACGCAAATCCTCGCCATAAAAATCCTCGTCAAAATCATGAAGCAACCACGGCTCCTGTAACAAATAATAATTAATGCTCTCTAAATAAATAAGGGGCAAAAGGGCAGAATGGTAAAATGAACAAATAACCGAGCTAAAACGAACGACAACTCACAATTGTCTTCTCGGAGTTGTTGAAGTAAGGATTCCAACCCACGCTCATAACCATTTTATAAATACCTCGACCTGCTAATCCAGCCCACCCAAAATAAACTCCCGAAGGATGTTCCGACAGCACATCTGAATATGCCTCCGTGGACAAATTAGCTGGAATAAAAATAAAAAATAAAAAAAATAGACCAATAAAAAAGAATATAACATAGAATGAACGAAGAATAATGGATTGTGCCACGTAAGAAACCTGTAGGGATTCCGAGCACTTTCGAGCCACGGCCAAAGCCTTTGATGACTGGACCGCCAATGGACCAAGGTTCTATTGGTAATGTCCCTTCTACCCCTGCAGCAAATAGTTGAATAAAATTAACAGGATAATATTATATACAGTGTTAGCAAAAAACACAAAGTAGTTTGTTCTTACAGTCTTCGAATGCAGGTAGGCCCCACTTTTCTAGTTTCAGGTCTAATAGGGAGTTGATAACCTCGTCTGCCGAGGTGAAAACATCGGTTTGTTTGGGAAGAGATGGAACAGCAACCACTTCCATTCCAGCCGCCTTACCAGCAGTGACACCTGGCCTATAGTATTAAAATAAAATAAATAAATAAATAAAGCGACATTTTTAATGTATTTGGATTAAGATCGGAAAATGCCACTTACAAAGAATCTTCAATGACGAGACAGGTGGAAGTTTCCATCTTAAGCCTCTTTGCAGCTTCGAGATATCTTCAAATTGTGACGCAACAAAAGAGTATCAAGCAATGACACATATAACATTAGAAATAAAACGATCGGGTTTTTAACTTATTATATATTGGCTTACATTTCGGGAGATGGCTTTCCGTTGGTCACTTCATCGCCGCCTAGAATAACGGAAAACGATTCTTTCCAACCTACAACACAAGCAAAAATACGCAAACACTTATGTCATGTAAAAATAACGAATTTAATTATTTAGCTGAGAATACGACGCATAAGTAAGTACCTCGATGAAAAGATATCTTGGTCTCGATATTTTCCTTGGAAGAATTTGAAGCTAAGGCAATTGGCACACCGTGACTCCGTAAATGGTTGATTAACCGGTTAGCGCCGGGTTGAGCTTTGATACTACCCCATCTGCAATAAAATATCGGGATACGGTAATGAGAAATTTGCACGGCATTAATATTGTAAAGAAGATAAACGCAAGCATACGAGTAATATTACTTTTTGGAGAATATCGGAGTAAGTTCCGATAGGAATTCATCTGCGGTGACTGGGAGTTCGTAATCTTCGACAATAGCTGCTGCCGCTTCATAGGGTGTCTTTCCGACGATTCTGTGAGCTCTTTTCCCGTCCCATTTTTTTCCGAACTTAACCAAGTGAACTCTTAGAACATCGCACACAATGCCATCTGACATATATAAATAAATTTGATTTAAGGCTAATTGTCAGCACAAGTTCGAAATGAAAGTAAATGGCTAATAATGTTTATTGCGAGATTCAAGGCAGTACGATTCAGGGAAGAAAAAATTAGTCGAGCTATTTGATTTTAACACCCACATCAATTTGGAAAACAATAGCTATAACACATATAATTGCCGTTTAAATAAATGATTAATTGCAGAAGAAAAACATAAACTCACCTGTATTAATAAGTGTTCCGTCCAAATCGAGGATGACGCATGACATAAGCTTGCTAAGAGGCTTCGCCATCGACTTATCGTCAAGGTCAAAGATTGTGATTCCGTCAAACACGTTGTGAACGGAAAAAATATATATCCTGCAGTGATGGATTTACACGATGCGTTTGAATTCCGGAAACGTAATTAACTCAAAGCATAAATTTTGACATTTGCTACTTCAGCCCGATTTCTTGACGAGTCCACCAATAGTACAATAATTGAATTTAAAGACGACTACGAATAAATTATCGATCGTTTCAAATAATCGTAAGGAAATTACAAAATAAATACATCAGTAGTGGTTTTACATACTGAATCAAACAGCCCAAAAATAGTTAAAAAAATAGACAGACAGAGAGCTCTTGGTTTGCACACACTCACATAGTTTAGTTAATGATCACAAGAAAGTTAAAAACAAATATTACAAAAAAATGTTTTGTAATCCTCGGTAATTCAGTAAGGAAACTTGTAATAACAATAATAATAATAATAATAATAAATTACAGCTAACGGCCATTACATCAAAGAAAAACAACGCTCTTCCCCAATTGATCACACACAGAAAATATAATAATCAAATAAAATTTTGGACAATCGGATCATGCGCTTCGGGTTTGGATAGTTCACATTGGTATCGAAATATGGGCATTTTCGGATAGAAGAAACACAGAATTGTTGCAGAGAAATTGAATTGAAATTAGAAAAAAAAACTTACTTGTGAATTGATGTTTCTCCGGGATACAATTCCAAACCCTAAATCTCTTAAACCTCGTGCAAAGTCTGTGAAGAAATGGGTGAACTGTGTGCGATTATGTGGTTTGTGTAGATTTGTCGAGAACAATAGACCACAGCCAGTCAAAACTTGGTTTAGAATATTCGTACTAAAAGAATCATAAATCTAATGTGGTGAGATTAATTTATTAATTATATTTTTAACAGTTTTGATTATATGAGTCTCTTTATTTCTTGTTTATAAAAAATACAATTATTCCTCATAAAATATGAAGAAAAAAAGAATCGTATCTTATTTGTTCAATTTGAATTTAAAAATAAAAATCGTGATTTTATTAATATTTGATTCCACGGATAACGAAACTCTTTTTTTTTTTTTTTCTTTTTTTTTTTTTTGCAAATCATTAAATTTCATCTCAAAAATAGGATTTGGCGAGCTCGAACTCTTTGAGTAATTTTTTTTGGGCTCAAGATCGAGCATGAGCCATTTTGTGTATTGTTTTAATTCTATAAAAAAAAAATTATTAATATTATTATAAATTATAATACAAAATTCTAAATAAAAACAAGGACCTGCAATATATTTTTTTAATTATTTATATGAATTTATTACTTAATTTTATATTAATTAATTAAAAAAAAAAAAAAAAGATCACGAGCCCACTCGCGAGCTCACGAACCACAAAGAGTGAGTTCGGGCTCGACTCGTCATAATTCTCCGAACGAAGCTTATCACATCAGCTTGATAATCTCCCCCACCACTTCATGTGTTGGCTTTTCCCAGTTTCTGAATTACCAATCTTCTTGAATATTGAATTTATTTCCCTTAACTTTATTTTATACTCTTTCTTCCATTCTTTAAATCTAAGCTTCAGTTCATTATAATCCATGCTCCTCATAGTATTTGCATCCATGTTTCGATCATCGTTTCTTATTTCCGGATCTCGATTCTTCGCCTTAGCTGCTTCAGCTAGACATTCCTGCACAATATATTCAAAACAACATAACCTTTTATTTTATTTTTTATTCTTAAATTTATATTGAATTATAAAAAAAAAGAAAAAAAAAAGACACACTTGTATGTATGTAAACTGATCTTGCCATTCCTTCTCTTTGGATTTCATTCTTTCCTCGTATTTTTGCCGTTTCTTATCCAATTCTTCGAGCTGTATCTTAAGAGCATTATTTTCCTCTTGCTTTCCCCTTACTTTCGCCTCTGTCCTCAAAACTCGCGTTCGAAGATCAACTAGAAAACTATATGTCACCTGGTTTCGATCGTCAACTTTGTTAATAACCATATAGTAATTAATTACTAGCAAGAGTACTAAGAGTTGTTATAGCTAGTAGACCTTTGTGTCTGCTGATATTTCGCTCGATGGATGCTCGTGTGTGGTTTCATTACATGGACTCCGATTCTGTATCCGTGCATTTTCACCGCGTATATCTGCACAAAACCTAACAATATATCAAGTAATTACAAGTGATATGGGGGGTTAATTTATTGCATTTAGTAATTGTCAAAAATCTCCTCATGTTATTACCAAACTACCCCTAAGAACGCATCATTCAGGGTGTCGCGTGCTAAAAGAAATGCATTATAGGGATTTTTTTGCTAATATTCACAACACGAGGAGTTTTTTAAACAATTTGATATAACACACGTACTAATTACAACATAAACGAATTTCGAGCATTAATAATATTGGATTAATTAATTATTACATGATTGCAGAGCAATTGCTCCTCTTGTAAGCTCCTTGTAACCGCAGCGAATTCGGTGACCGCGGTAGCATTTCTGGATGTTGGATATTCCCTTTTCTGCTACTAATCGTTTCGAATTTTCGACTAATTCTCTCTGTGAAAAATTGGCTATTCAGATTTTCAAATAAAAGAAAAGAAGTGACACTAGTTTCAACTACTTACCTTCATCTGAAGATGATCAAGCTGCATTAAAGACTTTGTGGCCCGTGGCAACCGGGCCCGCGAAACGGGCCTAACGGGCAATGCTGGTGGAATATTCTCACTTGGCTGATCATCCACTAGCTGTAGTTTATCCAGCATTAGCTCCAGTGAGCTACGAGTTGCCGTCGAATTCGCAGACACCATTATAAATAATTAAAAAAATGACAATATTTTTTTTTTAATACCAGCTTCTTCAAGTCTTAGTCATATATATGACTCATATAACAATATCCCATGTTTTTTTCTTCTTCTTTTAATTGTACACTATTGTCATAAAATGACAGAAACTAGAACTTGAAACAAATTAATTTTGCCACATATAATATTTTTATTTTTGGCTTACTTGAGTTTAGGGAAATCTAGTATAGCAGAACTGCATGTGTTTTAACTGTGGAGACAGCTTTTTTGCTCTGCTTTTGCTTTTAGTGGTGTGTTTGGGAAGAAGATGGAAGTAGATTATATTTGTAATGTTGTATTAATGAGTATTAATTAGTATTAACAGTGTGACTAATTATTTTAGTTGGTACAATTATGGGGATCTGAATTTTCTATTTGAAGGAGAAGGTGTGGGTAATAATCATGATAATCATGATATACGATGAATTTTACTATAAAAAACATTTAATTAAATTATAATAAGAATGAAGGGAAAATAAAATGTAAGGGTTGAATTTTTTAAGGGATTGTTTGGGAAAATTGTCCCCTGTAATGAATTTTGACTAAAGAGAGTAATGATATGGCCTGTCACGTGGGGATCATATTCATTGGGCTTCACAAATTAGCACTTTATTCCCATGTGCAAACAAAGGAGCCTTCAAATTCTACCCCAGCCAAACATAGATTATACATTAAAAAAAAATTAAATAATGTTTAAAAAATTAATCTTGATAAAAAAATATCTCAAAAATTGGTACTAAAAAGTAAACTGAGAATATATAAACAGCTAAATTGCTAAAATGCAAACAGAGTAGTGGGTTGGGCCAAATCTACAGTTTGAATTTATACGGGCGGGCCCATAGAGTATCTCGGGACGTCATAGAAAAAAGCGTGACCAAATAAAAACTTGTAAGAAAATTTGTAAAAAAAAAGGAAATCCCTCGCTCCCTGGATCTCCATACCTTGGTCCGATAAGTATTTAATGGAGGAATGTATATCATAGTGCAAATAAAAAGTTTATCTCAAACAAATCGATCCAAGTAACAAAATAATAAACCGTTTAGACGCGAAAAAAATTGCGAGATCTATTAGAATTATGGTTAGACTCGTTTTTTTTAGGCTATAAGGTGTCCGACATGTGTTATCGAGTGTCCGAAACAAGGAAACATTAGGGCGTTGAAGTCTTCGTACTACATAATTCGACGCGGTTAATTCTTTCATACCGCAACTACATTGAAGGCCGAAAGACGAAATATAACGTATGCACCAACCGTATAAAGAAATTATTATATCATGCATTTTACGAGTATAATGATTCAGGTCGCACCGAGATATTTTTATTATTTAAGCAAGATTACTAATTAACCATTCATTTATTGAAATTTACCATGCACACAATTGCAAAAAAAAAATGTGAATAATTATAAAAAAAAAATATTTAAATTTTTCTTATTCTAAATTTGGAATAAAGAAATAAAAGAAATTACTAGAGAGAAAAAAAAAAGCACACATATAAACCAATCCCTTGTTCGAAAAAATGCGAAATTAAAAAAATATAAACCCTAATAAATCGGAATAGATTCTATCGGCTTTTCTCCTCTCTCTATTGTCGCCGTACAAACACTGGTATCTTTATCCAGATTTGCCAAGGTTTAAGCTGTCGATCGAACCATTTTCCGTCGCTAAATTCGATTAGGGTTTCCTCATTACCAATAGGTTTGCTCTTCACTCCAATAAACTGTTATTCCTGCACCGCCATTTTGTTAATCTGAACTTTTTCACTGTGTATCTGAGTTTCATGGATTAATGTTTTTTTTTTGTTGTTTTATTAATGCACTTTTAATTCCTTGATGCGTGTATAATTGTGAACTAATGGCTTCGTTGTGATTTCATTTCAATAACAGATTTGTTTTTTTTTAATCCAATTTCAGTGACTGTCCCAAATTCGAAGTTTTTCGAGGAGTTCAGTTGAACTGCGATTCGATGGAGGACTGGGGTATCTATTCACCTCATATCTGTTTTTATATTTGCTGCACTGATCAGCTTCTTTAGTTTGCAAATAACTAGGTTTTTGTTCTTGAGCCAACAGAAAACTTAATGGATTTGAAATTGGATTGTGTCTATAAATTATTCTCTAGTAGGATATATGTTGGATTGGTTTAGACTCCGTTCTTTGCGTCAGCTGTTTTATTGAATTTATAAAAGAATTCATGCTCTCTTTCTAAAGATATGATTTTTTGAAGAATGAACTAGTGCAGATTTTTACGACTGTCATTATTATTTTTATATCAAAACGATCTATTTTTGCCTTCTATAATACATCTGAGGATATCTGGTGTTTTCGGTTTGAGGATCCAAACCCAGTTCAGCACAAGTGTTGTGTTTTCGAACTAGATAATATTTACAGACCCTTATCCATCTCTCCATATCTTAATTTAGGGAGTACCTCAATTATTTTGCAATATAGTTAGATTGTAACAAATGTATGGTGTTTCAGAAGATGAGCCCGTTCTAGATATTCTCAAGAAAAAGGACCAGCCGTTAAATAAATGGGATGATGAAGATTTGGACGATATCAAGGATTCTTGGGAAGACGAAGAAGAGCCTGCTTTGGTACGATGCAGTTCTGTTATTCTGTTATTTTCATCCAACGTAATTTGAGGATGTCGTGCATTTTTGGGCTAGGATTTTTTATGCCACTACTTGCCTGCATTGCATCATTTAGCGAAGTTGTTTTTTCTTTTTTCCCGCCCGTTATCACGTTTAAAAATTTATGTAGGAGTGTTTATATGATTGCTTACAATATTTGATGCATATAAACATATTGATAATTTAATTTGTCACCATCCTGGATGCCACCTTTTCCCGCTCCTTACCCTTGATACATCGTCGTATCATTTGGTAAGACCATAAAGCAAAGCTGATGGACACATTTTAAAAAGAGTTTTTTGCCCAATCTCCGATCAAATCAAGTGGATTTTAACGATTTTACCTTTGGATGAGAATTGGGCTAGGATTGGGGTTGTTGGGCTAGATCCATTTTTATTTCAGCCCTCCACTCGACGTTTTCTGTCATTTAAATGGCATGGCCAATTCCAAAATATGTGGAAGACTGAACCATAGCACAAATATGTCTTTCGAATGTCAGCATATTAAGCCTGGTGGATTCTCCCATCTCTTTTTTTCATTTTTAAATGGTTACAATACATTTTCTATTAGATTCTCTCTTCCTGTTTCAGAGTATATAGAAACGTATAATTTGTGATATTCAGTGGTGGGCTATTGGTTTGCGTTATACACGCACGCATATATATGATTGAATCCGTTTACCCCAAATTCCCAATGATGTGTTTAGGAACCCAAAGCTCAGCCACCACCTTCTGAAAAAGGCCCTAAAAAGGCTGGAGTAAAATCGACTGAAAAGAAAGGGAAAGCTGTTGAAGCTGTGAAGGAAGCACCTTTAGATCCTTTAGAAGAAAAACTTCGCCAGCAGAGGTGGGCGTCGTACTTCTTTTTTAAGCTGTTTTAATTATTTTTAAGAATGTTTATTGTCGTACTTAACCGACATTCTATATATCTTTCTGTACTGAACAACCTTCACTACAGGCTTGTCGAAGAAGCCGATTATAAGTCTACTGCAGAATTATTTGCCAAGAAAGGCGATGAAAAGACGCTCGACAGTTTTATTCCCAAAACTGAAAGTGACTTCTCCGAATATGCGGAACTTGTTTCTCATAAACTCCGTCCGTACGAGGTTTGCGGTGTTAGCCTCATTTTTGCTGTTCTATTGAATGATTTATCATCTGTAAAATTTTGACCTGGGTATTTATTTCTTTACTGGGAACTGTAGAAAAGCTATCACTATATTGGATTACTGAAGGCTGTAATGAGATTGTCGACGACTACTTTGAAAGGGGCAGATGCCAAAGAAGTAGCATCTTCCATTACTGCAATTGCGAATGAAAAGATTAAAGCAGAAAAAGAAGCTAATGCTGCCAAAAAGAAGCCAGGTAATGTAGTACTTACTCTATAACCGGACTTATGCTGAGTCAATTGAGTGGGTTTTTTTTTTCTGATTATTGTTTCTCTTGTTTACAGCTGGAAAGAAAAAACAGCTGCATGTTGGCAAGACAGACGATGACATGGCAATGGATTCATACCAGGGTTATGATGATGACGATGATTTTATGTGAGCTTGTGCTGCACGTACCGTTGTGATTGCTACACCGTCTGGTTGAGTTGAGTCGAGAACAAATATGAAGAGAAATTTGCGGCATGTTTCCAAATTTTCAATTGGGAGATTGACTAATGTAATATTATCCTTTTGCTGAATAAGAACATTAATTCTGTTCAGGTTTTGTTTTTGTGGTTGCTACTGAGTAAATTCGTTCGTTTTTTCGTTTTTTGTGTCGTTTCGGGTCTTGAGATTGTCATTGGTACTGACTGGTATACGTGAATCCAAGGTTTGCGTATAAAAAAGTTGTATTTCTGTATTTAAGTATAGCCCTATCGATATTTGAGATTCTCCGTCTCCGACAAGAAACAAATATTATGGGATTCTTCAGGTTATTTGACCAGCTTCTTCCAGATTTACAGCTGCATTCTAGTCTTGTGGTTGGAATTATTATTTTGATTTTATGTTTTGGTTTTTGGGAACAAATCAAACTACTGTAATCCTAATGCTATTGTTGTTCAAAAAGAGTTGAATTCGTCTTGCTATCGAGGAAAAACGGATGTAACTCGTCCAGTAAATACAGACATGAAATTTTAAATATTGGAAGCAAAAGAAAATGATTTCATATACATTTCACTCAAAATCACGCAACATTATTTTGTTAAGAGGAGCCAGATTTCTGGGCCGTCTAAACTCAATCACCTAAGCACACTTCTACTATAAAAATTACAACAGCTTTTATTCGAGACAACGAGACATCATTTACGATGTTAGACGCTGACGCGACAACCTGTGAGGAGAAAACAGTAGATAAATACAAAAAACACACCTGCTACTTTTAGAACGAAAGCTAGGCCTTCTTTCAAGTTGCACTAATCGATAAGAACTTACTTATTATACTCACTCAAGATCGACGTTAAGATTATCCCTTTGTTCAGTTCAACCAACCAGAGAGAGGCTTTCTACCCACCACCATGGACTCGAAATCGCACAGGGACAAAAAAGTCGTTTTACAACATGGACGACTCTTCGACATGCCACAAACATGATAGAAAAGAGAGCAATACCTAAAAATCATCAAGCTCCTCAATTTGTGCTCGTCTCTCAGCAGCTTTCTTCCGGATGAAAATGCCCCACCTTAGTGCTGCTTTAAGTTTGAGCCACCCAACAACAGCTTTTCCAGACGAACGCGTACGACCCTCCCCAAAACCGAATGTTGAAGGTGTCGCAGGGGTATAAGCCGAGTAATAATTATGCTCGTTTCCACTGAAGGGTGTGTGACCACCCATACTGAACATACGAAGTAGATGTTGCATGTCTTCGTGTTCGAGCATCTCGTGACTTCTTACACGGATTTCATCCTCGGGAATGTCTTCGAAACCCCTGTAAGAGGTAAGATTTGATGTGCTGGCGGTTGGGAAGCTAGCCGTGGTTGAGATTGGTTGACCAAGAGCCAGCTGGTCATGAGGAAATGAAGTGCCGTCTAACTGCAGAGCAACATGGAGATTCGGATTTTGTGGCTGTATAGGATAACGACCTCCAAGATTGTCATGATAGCCTGGAGAAAAGATTAAGCGTTATATTGTGAGCAGTTTTTAACCGTACAAGCAAAATGAAGATTGAGAAACTAAAAAGGCCTTTTTAAATAGGAACAACTTTCTTTATAACGAACGGCGAGCAGATTTAGAAGAAAATAACGATGAGAGAATTAAGAACTCCAAGTCCATCATGTATCAGGAATAAAAAATCACGATATAATAAAAATCTCGAAATTAGTTCAAGTTGACCGTCCAACTGTGTAATCTTACCTCCAATGGTCAATCCGGGGTTCACAGAAGGATTTTGAGGAGGAATTGAAGCTGAGAGAATAGGTACACTAAGCTGATCAAAAGAGTTGAGCTGATCTTGTGTGTGTATCCTGAGATCGTTCTCAAAGGGAGAGCTTTTATTCTGATCGAATCCCAGAAGAGATTTGCTATCATATTCTAGGACATTCATCCAGTTGTCATATGCCTTCTTCACCAACGTGTCCACAAATCCCTGCAATGCAAAATGACATTAGCTATTTGTATAACTCCTCTTATTTCATCCAAGTAAATTAAATTCCTAGATGAATCGTTTTTAATAATCATGCACTAACCTTTTGACTGTCGGAAAGAGAATCAACTGAAAGAAATTGTCCACCAGAAATCAAACCGCTGAACACGTAGATATTGTTAAAGATGACGCCAACGTCCCTTGGCTCGTCGGGATAGTAGATGTAAAGTTTTCCACTCAGGGCGCAGGTCTTCGAGTGTTCTATGAGGACTTCCCACATTTTATTTGACATTCCAGTTCCGAGTATCTGACATAAGTACAGGAAATCCACTGTAAACATGAAGTAATAAACAGATGGAGGAAATGGATTTGACGGAAGATTTAAGTTATAATCTCACATTTCTAAGTTTGTGTGGGTCCCTCACTACGAATCGCAAGAAGTCTTCTACTGTATGTATTCCCGCTTTGTTAAGCCTCTTATGGAATGACCCATCTTTCCCAATCTTTTCCAATCTCCAAACTTCGTCATTAAGTGCAGGCGGATAATGTTTCTTGTATACTACAAAATACAAGAAAGTCAGATTTGCCAAGAAATGGATAAAAACTATTAAGAAATTGATAAACTTACATTCTCCTCTGTGATCCTTGACTATGAAGGCATCAGTCTTTGCTTCGCGGATCCGATAAGCCTCAGAGGTACCAGATGTAACTTTCAAACCAAGTCTAAATTTTCTGCTTCTAATCCAACTAGAGTTGTCGGTAAATGTTAGCTCTCCAAGGGTTCCAACACCTTCCTTTAAAACCACTTGTAAGTCGCCAGTAAGGAGTGGCCTCTTTCCTTCTCGCTCTCTTACTATATGAGACTCAAATATTTCTTGAGTCCAGTCTTCATCATGCTCGTGGTTGAAATCACCTTCAAGAACAACAATCTCTAATTTAGCTGAGGATTCTGGACCTGATGTTACAATACGGCCTGTATTTGCGTCAAGCAAGACAATATGGATTGCAGAGCCCTGCTCTCCTTCCACTTTTCCACCCGTAAATAGAGGCAGTGACAGCTTGGACCTGAACTGAAGCTGTAAACTTCTTCCATCACGACCCTCAATTCTTTTTGGAGAAACCCTGCATGTTTATGGTTGAGATCACTTTCTTTGGAGCTCATTTCATATGTTGAGAATTGTTTCGGTCTATTGGTAAAAGGCTAAGTAATGATAATAAAAGTAGTAGTAATTAAGAGTGTATATACAATCCACAAAATACGATTAGAAAACTTTTGTCAGCAAATAAAAACAAAATTGCGGAAATCTTCAATTGTGGGATCATGGAAGTATTGTGAGATAACTAGAGATGGCAACAATACTAGCAGTACATCTAGATAAGTAAAGAGTAAGGTGATGAAATGAACACAAAGCTACATGAATATTACAAGGAATGGCATCATTTATACAAAGAAACCTGGAACTTCTCAAATTTAGTTAAGAATGGGTCACGTCATACCTTCCATTTAATTTGGCAGGACCCAGTTTTGCCAAGGCACGCTCCACTTCTTCACTAACCTGTCCGTCAAAAAATTCAGGCTATAAGTTAGTGAACCATAAATTGCATCACAATATCATCTGTAATAAACAAGATAGTAGCAATCATGTACTGAAAGCTGAGTAAGCACTTGGGCATGAGATATTTTGGATTTATCCAAGTCGAAACAGGAGAAACTAACGGATAACAAAAAAAATGTGAAAGTCAAATTGATAGAATGATTTAGACTATTTCTTCTTTACAGATGAATGCTGATAATAGTTATTGATATTCCATGAATAAAAACAAATTTATAGAGAGACAACAATCTTACAACTCTTCGAAGAATTGGTTCCAAAGATGAGCAAAGCTTCTGCAGGCTATCCACTTTTAGAGCCTCGACAATAACACTGCATCAACCATAAACTCAACATCAGAAAATGCCTTGCAATATATATATATACAAAATAAAGGTACTCCCTCTTCTTATTATCAAAATCTATATCGAGATTGCGTTTACTTTGCACAATAGTTAGGTTCACCGTTTCATTAGTTCAAATAACTGTTTCGTGAATAACGCATAATCATCAACTATACTAGCAGAATGTTCAACCACTCCAGTTAGCAACGGAAATACAACACGTGGCAACTCTCGAACAAACAACCATAAAAACATTCGAGATTCTATAGTATTTACCCGAAATGTACAAATGGAATAACATTCTCTAATAAACTAAGCATTCTCTTAAAGTACTAACATCAAAATTAAGTTCAATCTACCAATTTTATCTCATAAAAAAAGAGGACAAAAAATTAAAAAAAATTGCTTCGTCGCTACCGTTGAGACGAATAATAGTGATCGAAAACATACACTACAAACAGCAAACAGAGACGCACAAACAAAACAGCCAAATTAACCAAGCTGAAAACTGAGAACTACTACTAAAAGTCAACTCTCTCCCCCAATCTTCACCAGTCAACTTATAAACGCAACCACAATTGTAATTATTCAATCACCGTAGGAAGTAACATGAACATTATACAAAATACCCAAAAAATAACAGAACGGAGTTTACCGAGCGTGTAAAACAGTAAATAGTAAAATTACCTGGCAAGAGCAGGGCGTTTCCGATCAGGCTGGCCTTCCTCGCTAGTGCTCGGATCCAAACTCCGTTTCTCCCTCGCCGCCATACCGTTTGATGCTCCGATGTACCGAGCCTGCATCTCTCCCGCTATGTGTTTGTTCTAGAATCTACAGCTCCGTAAGGCAATTAATTAATTAATTAATTAATGACCAGTATAAAAAAATATACTATTTCCTTGTTTCAGATCTGATCTGATCTGATTCTGGAAATTAACAACGCCAACTGTAAACTGTTTTGAGTGAAATTTGGAGAGCATGTGGGGAGATTCCGACAGTGAAAAAGGAGAATAAAAGGAGCGGAAAGCAGAAATGGAAAGCGGGAAAAATTGAAATAGCCGGGAAAGGAGGTGGAACTTTCTGTGAAGCTTCCTTGAATGCTCTCGGAAATTCATGCTTATTTTTTTTTTTTATTAATTAAAAAATAAATATAAGAAAATTAAAAACATTTTCTATTATGATGGCTAGGATTGGGTGGACGTTTATTGGCTATAAAAAATAATTATTTGTGCATTTTAATATTTTATCCAGATACTTTTGATTTATACTGGTAAACAAGAAGACTTAGAAGAGTCAATACAATTAAATAACTAGTCTTAAACTTACAAAATAAAATAAATAAATAAATAAAATCTACAAGCCTAACACACCATACTCAACTTCAATAGAATATATTAGAAAAAAATTAACACTCTAAAAAAACTTAACACTCTAACAAACCTAACACCACACTCAATGCCATTGTTGAGTATTTTGCTTTGATTACCGACCCTCCATGCTTTCATTGTTAGGCAGCAACGCGCAATATAACCTCGATAAATTAATATTTAACAAATTAATAATTTCTTCCGGTCCCAACTAGATAAAATTATACTAAATTATTAGCCAGAAAACAAAACCAAGAACAAACCAACATCAGATATTTATCTGAAAAGGACAAAGTCATAGCCCCAAAAGAAAACATAGATCAAACGACGAAAAAACATCCGTCTTCTCAAAACCAAAATCGAAAACATTAGCAAAAGGCTCGGCATTGCATAAGCAAAGATGAATCATCAATCACATCTCTAAGAAGCAAAATTTTATGTACGTATAACACTAAATATACTCTATCGCCAGAAAATGAAACCAAGAACAAACAATCTTTAACTCAAAAGGAAGAAGTCATAACCCAAAAAAACATAGATCAACCGAACTTCCTGAATAAAAACGCATATCTTCCCAAAACATAGATGTTTTAACCAAAAGAACAAACAATAAACACGAGAGTCAATGTCAATGTCAATTCAGAAACAAAATCGAATACATTCGCAAAAGCAACCAACTCCTAAGTAAGACGAATCAATTATCTCAACCTCCTAGCTTCTCGTTCAGACTCGAGCAAGGTGAGAATATCTCCTTCCCTAACGGGGCCTTTGACATTCCTCATGATGAAACGATTCTGATCATCGATAAATTTGACCCTCACCTGAGTAACTTGCCCACGAGACCCAGTCCTTCCAATCACCTTCACAACCACAGCATGCTTAATTTGCGACTCCATTTCTGCACCAAATTAAAAGGAGACATCGAATCAGTATAAATATAGAGAAACGAATTCGACGCAAAATTATAAATAAATCAAGCATATTTAGGTACAATAAATTGCTATAAATCACTCGGAAACATAAACAGGTGTACTAAAGGATGAAAATACAGTATTAAGCAAGCGATTGTATACGTCGAACGATCAACGTAACAAGACACATACTACAACACACAATTTGTTTTTTTTTTTTCCAATTACTATTTTCGAGCGAACTCACAGACACAGAACATCGAATTAGTATCAATATACAGCGAGAACACATTCAACACAAAATTACAAATAAATCAAGCATATTTAGGAAAAATAAATAGCTATAAAACACTCTGAAACATATACAGCGTATACTAAAGGATGAAAATTCAGTATTGAGCAAGCGACTGTATACGTCGAACGATCAACATAACCCGACACATACTACAACATACAATTTGATTTTTTATTCTATTATTACTAGTTTCGAGCAAACTCACAGATACAGAACAAAGCATATTTTTTAAAATTAGGTTTAGTTCCAATAAAATCAACATAATTCCGCCATGTAAATAAGTCTACATTCATGAAATTAACACAAAGAATGAAACGCTGTAAGCGTGGCAGACAGCAAAATCAAACAAAACAAGCACCAAGCGACGACAAACTGAAATCAGGAAAAAAATTAAATAAAATATTCACTATATAATAGAACGAACGAACGAACGAACAGCGTAATGATCTGCAAATAGTTATTATATATACATATCGGAGAAGCATGTAGGTGTGTGAACGAACCTGGGAAACGAAAAGACAGAGAGTTGCAGCCGTTCGATGAGCAACAACGGAAAAGAAGAAACCCCAAAAGAAGATTTTATTTTATAGAAGCCGGGTGCGTGACTGAAAATTACATTCCTACCTACTCTGTATAAAACGTACAAATAAAAATCGTGTGTTGATAACGGGCCGAATTGCAAAAATAATCAACTATTTACAAATTGTTCTTATTTTTTATAGGTCTAGCCCAATGAATTATAAAACGGGCGTCGACAATTATAAGCTTAGATCCAATTAAAGCCCATGTTAAGTTAACGAATATAATAAAATCTCGATAAATTAATAATTTTATTTAAATAATATTTTTTTTTTCATTCCCAATTCGATAAAAACGTATTGAATTATTAGTTAGATAATTTAAATTTTCATTAAATTAATAAAATTTTATTAGTCTCAACTATATTAATTTAAAGAAGTTTAATTATACCTAGCTTAAATATTATGAGTGATATTTTTTAATAATTATATTCTTCGAGTTTCTAATTAAGTACTCATATTATTCATCACTTCATAATTTTAATGAAACATTAATTAGTTTTTTTAACCTCTTCCAATTTTACCTTAATTGCTCATAGATTATTTTCAACATTGATTTTGTCAAATAAATGAACTAATTAACGGAAATAAATTCAACAAGAATAACAAGCAAAGTAGACAACGGGACAACTAAAAGTCCAAAACGGAAAAAACCAACACAAAAACCCGTTCACATTTATGATCCGATAAAGCAGTGAGTAAATCTCGTTATGGATCAACCGGAAATTGGGGAATTCATACTCTCGGAGCAAGTACGCGTTAACGGCCGCATTACGGCGGCAACTCTTTCTTCCGGTGGAGAATTGGGGTGGGGCGACCGGCGGCTGGACGTGAAGAAACAGGTCCTCGGCTTCTCTGTCGAGGGATCCGAGATTAAGATTAGAGCTGTTGTGGAGGCTGCGGCTGGATCATGGTGCTCCGGCGACAAAACTAAACTGATTAGGAAGTGCTTCACTCTCGAGCTGTTATCGATTGATTCTCTTCGCCTCTGGAGTCAGAAACTCCAGGAATACCTAGATTCTCTTGGTAAAGTTTTGGGCGTTCGATGATTGCGTGATTATCTCCTTTTGATGTGATTGATTACGTGTTATTTGGATTTTGTGTTGAGTGATTTGCAATTCCGATTGCGTAGATCCTCTGATCAGTTCGTTATTTATATTTCAGTTTTGTGTTTTTGGGTTCAGGTAGGCCGAAGAGGCTATTCGTATTTGTGAATCCGTACGGAGGGAAGAAGTCGGCGTCGACGATTTTTGTGAGTGATGTGAAGCCTTTGCTTGATGATGCCAGTGTTGAGTACACTGTACAAGGTCGATGCTCGGTTTTTGTTTTATTTTGTGTAGTCAAAAATTGCAATAGTGTTTAAATATATGTGCGTATTGAATCTACTTTCGTATTTCCAGAAACTAAATACCAGCTTCATGCGAAGGAAGTTGCTCGGTCGCTGGATCTTGCAAAATATGATGGAATTGTTTGCGTTAGCGGAGATGGAATTCTGGTTGAGGTAGGTTGGTTATTTGTGGTCACATATTTATGGATGTTCTCTGTGATTTATTATAATTATGCCTCGTAACTTGCGACTAACTTTGAAATCATTTTGCTGGTAAATTTGAGTTAAATTGTGGCTTTAATTGGTCAGTTAAAGAAAGTCAGTGATCCATGCCTTTTCTGGTGTTTAGTTGTTTCATTTAGCTGCTATATTGGCTGAACTTCCTAATCTGTATTGTTGTAAGTAGTAGGAGCTAAAGTGAGATTATGCACAATAATTCCAACTATGGATTAACCAATCTACCTCTAGGGTAAACCATGAAATGATATCAAGAGAAGTTAATGTTTGTTGATGAAAAACACTCGCTCGATTTATAATCTAGCCATGGAGAAACATGTATTATTGCTTACTGGAGGGCTTTCCAGACTCAAACGTGGTACTGATGTAGGTTTTCGGGATATTGGTTTTTAGGGGTTAATAGGCCATCCGATTGTTCTCCTGATGGAAATGGAAGTACATGAACAGCAACCCTTTCGTGAATTCATAAGCTCTTAGAAAAATTAACTGATAATTGTTAAGTAATTTCTGAAAGGTAAAAATATTGTTCACCTCCTCATTGTTTCTCAATATATTACGGCTCTTAGTAGGTACTAAATGGACTGCTCATCAGGGAGGACTGGGAAAATGCAATTAAAATACCTCTCGGAGTGGTACCTGCAGGTTAGATTCTTCTCGAATATTATCAAAATTATATCTGAGTAAGTTTCGCTTTATTCATAATAAAAAGAAAGTGAAATTTTCACTAAAAGATCTTTTCATTTCTTAGCCCACCATGCTATAAATATCCAAATCAACAAACACGTATATTTTTTTTTTATTAGAGCTCGATTTTTATCCAGTACCATGTAATCATTTCTCCCCAATTTCATGACATATTTCTAGCAGTCCTTTTTCGGAATGGTGTTAACTAACATTTAATATGTAGTCATTTGGGAGTTACTTAAACCAACTGTTGGGTTCTAGAAATAGTTGTTGCTTAGCTAAAATCATATGTACATAATTTGTCCCACAATGATACATTGACTCATCTTTATAGTATTAGTTCGGAGTTCGTCTCAGTGAATAGCAGTAGCAGTCAATTTAAATAAGTGATATCTTTTATTTTAAAGATATTTCTGATTGTGAGCTTTGAAAATATGAAATGACATCTCTAAGCAAAATAGGAACTGGAAATGGCATGGTGAAGTCGTTGCTAGATTCGTGTGGTGAACCTTGTGCAGCATCTAATGCAACTATGTCTATTATTCGAGGTATGTTGAGTTCTTCTTTTTCTTCCTGTTGCCATGTTGCCTGTTACCAGCTTCTTTTTTTCTTGAGATTTTTCTTAAAACTTAGTGTAATGGAAATATTTGCTTGCTCACATATGGCAGGGCATAAGCGCTCACTGGATGTAGCTACTATATCACAAGGGGACACCAAGTTTTTTAGCATGTTAATGCTGGCATGGGGTATTGGCCGTCCATTTAATTTGTGCAATGTTCTCAGTAGCTCAAATTTCAGTTTTCATATTCTTATTACTAATTCATTTGGATAAATAATTTAAACAAGTAAACCGAGTCTTACCGGGGAAAATAAACTGAATCTTTGCTCATGTAAGTAGACTGTGTTAGTTACTTATTATGATGTATACTTATATTTGAGATATAATTGCAGGTCTCGTGGCTGATATTGATATTGAGTCTGAGAAATACAGGTGGATGGGAAGTGCTCGGTTAGATTTTTATGTGAGTTTTACAGTTGCTATTTCCTTTTAATGTTTCAAAATCATATTTTGAGCAATCGTAATTATTAACCTATGTACTGCCAGGTATAAGTTATATGTTTGTGATCTTTCAGTTACTTGTTCTGCATTTTTCTAAAGGTGGAGCATTGTACTTCTATTATATATTAGTATGTAAATTACTAATATATAAGCTGTACATCAGCCAACAAAAAGGTTTCCTGTAGAAATATAGGCTGTATTTGATACTTGGTGTTTCTTGATTTAGTTATTTGAGATTACTTCCAATTGCTTGTGGCTTTACGTTGTTAATATGTCTGATGTGAAATTTTGAAAAGGTTTCTAAGTTTTTGTCTGGTGTTCTGTTCTGTTCTAATTGTTTTCATGTATCGTTGATTCCCAGGAATTAATTATTACCATACCCATAAATCTTGTCCTGGGACATTCTTACTATTATTTCAGGGTCTTCAGCGGATACTTGGTCTTAGGAAGTATAACGGCAGCATTATTTTTGTGCCAGCATCTGGCTTTGAATCTTATGGAGAACCAATAGATGTAGAGAAGGAAGTCATTTTTGAAGGAGAAAGTAAACCGAAATCTGACGATGGACCTGTTACAACCCAGGACTATGGTTACCAGGGTCCTAAAGTTGATATGAAGAGTTTGAACTGGCGCAAGATTAATGGACCTTTTGTTTCAATCTGGCTTCATAATGTACCATGGGGAGGTGAAGATACTATGGCAGCTCCTGATGCTCAGGTTTTTGTTCAATTCATGTACATAAATTTAGTCTTTCGGTTATTATATCTCATATTTTTCGATTTTACCAAGTGTTTACTTTTTATTGGACAAATATGAGGTGATTAACTAGCCAAAATACTTATGAATAAGAATCTCATCGTTCGCTCTATTTGGTATGCAGTTTTCCGATGGTTGTTTGGACCTGATCATGATAAAGGACTGTCCCAAGTTATCCTTGCTAATGTTGATGAATGGATTGAACGATGGAAGCCATGTTAAATCTCCACATGTATCTTACCTGAAGGTGCGTGCATTCATCATTTTTAATCTTAGTCCTCGTTTGGCTCCTACAATATAAATTAGCCAAGATAAGAGCCCAATTGTATAATTGCACATATGGTTAATAATAAGCCAAAATAAGAGCTCGTCTTTTCATGATTGCGGGCCTGCCTGAAAATTTATCGTACTAACCAAACATCTAATCATGTACTCATCTTATACCAACCAAACGAGGCCTTAGAAAAATCTTGACCTCTTGAAATGAACAGGTGAAGGCATTCATTTTGCAGCCCGGCCCGAGAGTTGATGACCAGACGAAAGCTGGGATAATAGATGTAGATGGTGAGGTTCTAGCTAGAGGGAAAGGATCATACAAATCCGAAGAAAAGACACTAATGAGTTATGACAAACTACTCATTAAAGTCGATCAAGGATTGGCTACTTTATTTGCTCCTAGTCTTGATTTGGCCGATCTAATACCTATTCCTCGAGATTGATTTCCCCCTTCTTTCTGAAGATTATTAAAAGAACAGAGTTGATTTCGGGATTTTTGCGCAACGGTAAGCATCGCGTGGCTTGTATTTAAGTTCACAAATAATTGATAATGTATGTGTTTTCATGTATAGACTACAGTATATATACAGAGTACAGACTGTATAGTGTTTGTATTTGGCAAAAAAAATGAAGTTCCGCTTTCCTCGATCAACTTTCGGTTTCCAGCTTATTACTTTGGGATATAAATTAAACAAAGTTATTTAATATTCTTTTTTGCAATGTTTCTGGATGCGTGTAAAATGTGTAACGTTTATGTTTGAGTGTAGTAGCTAATTATTACCAATATTGATAAGTCTTTTTAATTCGTAAAAAATATACAATGAGTTGGTAAGACAACAATAATAGTAATAAATAAATAAAAATAGAAAACGACAACCCCCTTTACTCTTTGTGAAAATTAGACATAATAGAGTAGTGAAAACTCAAAAGCACAACTGTTTTCTTTAGTGCTATAACAATGGAAAAGTTAAATTGAACCTGCAATATTCCCATGCATGCATCTATTTATGCACCATTTGCACTTTATTTAATTACACTTTATTAATAAATTGCTAAATATACACAGCAAACAGCCTTATATTTGGTGGGTTGATGCCAAATAGTCAAATTGATGTAGAAAATTAGTAGAAGCAAAGATTAAAAATCCATAAATTGATATTTTATTTAAAATACAATAATGAAAAGAATAATAACTCCAACTTTCTTAGTGTAGTTGATTAACTAACACAAAAACTATACATTTAAGGGTACTCATATCACTTGTCAGCCTTTTGCAGCTTAATAGTATATTCGGGGATTGTCCCACAAGGTAAATTAATCATAATTAACTGAATAATTGAGCTTTATTTGATGATAGTATCTTCAATAATTTGTCGGTCCACCCGCAAATATTATTTTATAATGGTTTTATCTTGGCTTATCTTACACTAAATACGAGATGTTCATTACATTATTTAATATAACAATCAAATTAAAAAGAAAACAAATAACTTTTTCTTTGGAAAAAAAAAATGCTAAAATCAAAACAATTAGGCAAAAGAATTAGAAAATTAAAAAGATTTAGCTTCAGTTGCAACTTAACAATTATAGTACAGTAGCTAGTAATTTAAAAAATTTACAGAAGACAGGACAGATCGCAGAGGCGGCGACAATTCATCAAGTAAAATTGAGAAACGACGACGCTGAACATCATAAAAGCACCAGTACCTCCCCCCAAAGGTCACTTTCCCAACCCTCACCCACCCCCCTACCCCCCACTAGAGAGAGAGAGGAGAGAGAGAGAGAGGGGGAGTGTTACACGCATGCACGCACAGAAAAAAAAACACACACACATATATATATATATATAAGTATGCCAAATTGCTCTCTTCACTCCTTGCGTCACACAGACACACTCTTTCTTACTCGGAGTTTCAGAAACACTAGCTTTCTCTCTCTAAAAACCCCCTCCTTTCTTATAATGATTTTGAAATTAATTGTAGTCGATTGCAGTTTCTCTCTCTAGCTTCCACCTAGGGTTTACAGGTTTAATTGTCGATAGGATACTTGAATGTGGGAATTTACTGCTCAATTTATTTCCGGCCTATTAAAAAATAAATCATTTTATTTTGGCTACTCTCTAGATACATTTTTTTTATTTTTTGTGTTCCGTTAGGGTTTTTTTTGTGTATGTGAGATGTCGACGAAGCTGTGCTTCAATTCAAAATGCAAAGAACCGTCGGATAAGTGGAGGAGAGGCTGGCGTCGCCGCACTGGCGAGTACGCTCACCTCTGTGATCGCTGCGCGTAAGAGTTTGCTTTCCTTTTGTTGATTTGGCTTGTAATTTCTTTTTACAGTAGTTAGAAGTTGGATTTATTGAATGTGTTCCTGTTTTTTGAGTTGCAATGAAGGATATGTAGTGTTCTGACGGGTATGATTTCCACTTGCTGGAGGTGTGGATTGGAGTTTCGCATTTGGATTGTGTTATAAATCCTTTTGAGTTGAACTTCCTTTTACTGAATCAGCTTTTAGCATCTAGCAAATAATCGCTTGTCTGATTAATTTAGAATACCTGTATTTTCAGGTCTGGAGTTCAGAATGTTGTAGTTGTTTTTGTTTATAATTTGGTTATAATGTTTATATTGCCTTAAAGAGTAATTGGAGTGGAGAGTGAGGTTTTGACTTGAAAAAGAAACCTAGTAAAAAAAGCAATCCTGGAAAATGTGAATTCCTGTTGATCGAATTGTTTACGTTGCTCAAATGGTTGTAATGTGGTCTGAGATTGTAATCGTTTGTCTAAAATCTGCAACAAATGTGTCATTTGTTGTGCTCGATTATTCATATTCTTAATACTTGGCTTGAATGGTACTTGGTGCGACATTGGCAACTCCAAATACACACCATTGATCGATCAAATTTTCTTGGATGAAATTGACTTTAATATGGTGAAGATATTATGTGATTTGTTCCAAAATTGGAATGTGTTTTCAACTTTATATGAGGTGTCGCATCGTGATTCCGTCTCCATGAGCATATATTTGGAAAATCACTTTGATTTCGTTAAATATATTAGGCCATTCGCCACTTCCTTTGAATATAACGCATTTTCAATGCAAATCTAGTTCTGTTTACGAGGACGAAAAATTTTGTGAGACGTTCCACTTGAAGTCTTCTGGGTGGAGATGCTGTGAATCTTGTGGAAAGGTAACGTAGCTTTTAAATTTTCGGGTTTTACTCAAGATATTAGAGAATCTGTAAATATTGAATAGTAAGTTCTCTCTTGCAGCAAATACACTGTGGATGTATAGTTTCATTCCATATGTTCGTACTACTGGATGCCGGAGGAATAGAATGCCTAACATGTGCAAAAGGTTGCATTTTGGTAAGACAATATCTTTTTAAACTACTACTGTCTCATGTTGAAAACCTTGAGTGTTATCAAATGTCTCTTTTGCTTGATATCTTTTGTTTCAAAGTATATTGAGTTGGAGAACTGTTGTTGCATACTAAACTTAAATTTCCATACCAGCGGTGGAGGTGCATTCTTGATATATTGAAAGGTTCCGTTAAGAAAAAGTTACAATTTAACATTTCCTTTTCTAGTTTTATGCTTACAGTGTTACACATCCGTAGTGCTATCTGTCTGGGGACACAAAGGGGGTTTAGGTCGTTGGTTCATCATATACAATTGAAATCATTCAGATGAGTTGTTTTAAGGGCCTGGTAACTCCGAAGGCAACTAGATTGTATAATTGAATTTTGTCATTGAAGCTTATTTAGTAAAGGCCTTAATGATGATTAATCTATATTATTGAGGATACATTCTGCTCGTATATTTTGGAGTGCCTCAGATGACCATAAACAGTAGTTTCAAATGGTTTCCTGATCAGTTGAGTTTTATATGTAATGCATCAAATGAAAAAAGAACTTAATTGCATGATTTCATATTGTTTTGCTATTACATTCTGGCATGACCAGTCCCTGATTCTTTACCTTTCTGCATTTTTCAGACCCCAAATCCTGCATGGCCACCACCTTTGCATTTCCTTCCTTCGCAGCCCGAAAGAATGAAAGACCTTTCTGCGAAAAGTTGGAGTCCTATTGTTGGCTCAGGTCCAGTACCGTGGCGTCAAGCTCCCAGCTTGTTCAATGGTTCGGATGTTCCATCTAACATGAAACTGAGGATGCCCGTTGAGGCAGATGTATCAAGTGGCATTGATAGGTATAGAATTTGTGAGAGATTATCTACAGCTTCACCTGAGATGAAACAAGGGTCCTCGTTTGAAAGATTAGTTAATGGAAATATGAGACATGGCCTTTTTGAAAAACCTCAGAACGGGAATACGGGTAATTTATTTACTTTTTAGCTCGACCTTATATTGTCCTTGGTCAGTAATATTTACATTTTTGTTACAGGGCTCAATGTAAAGGAGAAACGTTATTCCTTTGTGAATAATTTCAAGCCAGTATTCCCAAAAAACGACTCTTCTTCTGCTAATTTGAAATTGGCCACAGTTTCTTCATCAAAAACCGAAACAGGCAATGAACATATATGTGGTCTTCTCCCACCATCATCGGCTATTTCGATTCCTGTCGCCCAAAAGGTTTGCAGTCGCAATGGAATGGACTTATCTGGTGACACTCATATGCGTAATGGAAAGGGTAGAGGAGATGGCAGAGTCCGAGATCAGTTGCTCCTTCGGTACCGACCTCAAATAGTTGGCGAGGAGTTCCAACAAATTTCTAGCGAGTATCCTATGGTTGTAGCAGGCTTCATAATCTTTATTTGTTTCTCAATGATCATGAGAATAAAAATTCTCGAGCTTCTGTTTTCCTTATACCCTCCTAATTTTCCATTTGAACTTGCATTAGCATTTGAGCTGCACAGTCCACTGACTTTAAATACTGTTTGTTTCTGCAATTTGTTACCTAGATTTCACCTTAGCTTCTTCTTAGCTCAAAGACAGTTATTACTCCGTTGTTTGAGAAAATGTTAAGTGCAAGTGATGCTGGAAGGATTGGGCGCTTAGTCCTGCCAAAAAAATGTGCAGAGGTGAGCTATTATCTATCACGTTCAGGTTTTATTTGATGTGGTCAATGCTTTGGAAGTTTCATCTTAATAAAATTTACTCATTGATGACGAAACAGGCTTATTTTCCATTAATCACTCAGCCAGAAGGATTACCTCTATCCATACTGGATGTGAAAGGGAATGAATGGATGTTTCAATTTCGGTTTTGGCCGAATAACAACAGCAGAATGTATGTCCTGGAAGGAATTACTCCTTGTATACAATCAATGCAACTTCAAGCTGGTGATGTAGGTAATCCATCAGTACCTCCAAACTTAGAAATTTTCCTCGTGTTGATGTTTCATCACCATTTTTACTGGTGCATCAATGTTTCCATTGCTATTGTAGCAATACATATAATTTTCCTTTTTAGCTATCAAAGTACGTCCTTGTTTACCAAACTGATTTGCTGGTTTGCTTTCAAAACATAGGCATAGGCATATTTTTCTTCGACATTGTTTTATTTGGATATTCATGGTACTGGACATAGTTTTTTTGACTCGTGTTCCTTGCTCCATTGGTTTTATTTCAATTACGAAATGATTTGATGATATTTTGTTCCAGTGACGTTTAGTAGGCTAGAGCCAGAAGGAAAGTTGGTCATGGGTGGCAGAAAGGCTTTAGCTATTCCATCATCAGATCAGGTTTGTGATTCTCCAATACTACATGCTGATATTACATTTTTTCTCACTTTTATTTGTCATGAATTTGGGAGAACTACAAATTGTAAGTTTCGACAAAGTCTACTACATTTGCACTTGAAGAGGAGATATAATCTGCTTAAATTTGATCACGGGAATGATAAAGTTGATGGATACTTTCTATGCTTCTGTATCCATGAGTGCAATATTGAGTTCTTCATGTAATAGCATTTTTTTCGGTTTGCAGGGAGCTGAAATTTCTATTGTAGGGAATAACACCTTCCCTCCAGGGGATGGTAGTGGTAGATATAATTCTGTGGATGTTATTTCTGTGAATGGCCACGAGAAAGGTAAACTAGATCAACTTTTCATTAAGTGCAGTTTGGAGAAGTCCTTTTGCATCATAAATAAATGCTTGGTGAAGTCTATTTAAAATAGAAGTGTTTCATAACAAGAAGGTCATTCTCCAAGATTGTCACTTCATTTTTAAATAATTGAGGTTAAAAGGGTATTAGATTGAGGTTAGTATTTGGCAATCTCGAAAAGTCAATTTGAAAGGTGATTTCAAGCATGCTCAAAATCTTCAAATATCATCCGGCTGGTCAGCCAAGATACCAAAATAGATAGGGAAGCATGGTCTGAAATTGACAACTGTAGTATAGTTGCAGAAAAAATACTTGAAGATAAACCTACCATTCACAATAAGAGGAAGAACAGCAACTTCAGTGCGAAAAGTAAGCGCCTTAGGATTGATGACGGAGATATGATAGAGCTGAAGATCACTTGGAAGGAAGCTCAAGGATTGATGCGCCCACCTGCAAAAATTGTCCCGTCATTTGTTGTTGTAGAGGGTTGTGAATTCGAAGAATTTGAGGTACATGGAATTTAACTTGAAAAACTTAATTGCACTCCATTCTGTAATTTTTCGCTTGTGAATGAGGCTGAATTCCAATTCGAAAGTTATTGTTGGACTTGTAACTTCTCTTTTACAATTTACAATGTATATGGACTTTTTTGGATGATTACCTGTCACTTGATTTCATGTACATTATGGGTTGGGTTTTGGATGGATATTTGTCATCATTGTGTCTGATTGAGCTACACGACTGAATATAGCATGCCACACTTTTTTTATTTCCTGCTCTTGATTTGGTTCTCTCTTTCAGGAAGCTGAGCCAGTTATTGGCAGGCCTACTATTCCAGGGGTAGATAACTTTGGGTAAGTTCGTTTGCTTTTCTGAGTATCTGAAATTTCCCCCTCCCTCCCCCATTCTCTCAAGGCAGTCGTTTGTGTTACATTACACGGTAAAATGCTAATTTTGAATTCTTTCATGTCTCAGTGAAAAGATCCAGTGGATTCAATGCGAGGACTGCTTTAAGTGGCGTAAAGTGCCTGCAGATGCGCTTCTTCCTTCGAGATGGATCTGTTCAGAGAATGAATGGGACCTTGACAGGTATGCAAACCTTGCTCTATTGCGAACAACGAATGTAATGAAATTGGGAATTGTGTTTGGATATTTGTACTCTGGTTTTACTCCATCTTTTAGCTTTCAGTTATTTGAATTCGCATGCCCGATATTTAACTATATGAAATCTTCTCCCAGTCCCATATATCTTTTTGACTGTAAATTCCTTGCTGTGAGTATGTATGTCTACACGAGCTTTCTTGATTTCTTTCTATACATTCTGTATCAGATCTCTGTGTTCGTCTGCTGAGGAATTAACAAAAGAACAGCTGGAACATATGCTACCCACCATGAACAAAGGTCTGCACCTTTCTTTCTTGTTTTGCAGCCATTCAGTACATTTCTTAAAATCTTTGAAATATTATTAAATTTGGGCAGATTCTTCGATAAATGAGATCACCGAACTGGACGGGGATCTGGCAGTTGCTCTGGAAGGACTTGATGCACTTGCTAACTTAGCTATCCAAGGGGAGGCTTCATCCGAGAACAGGACAAAACACCCTCGTCACAAACCTGGCTGTACATGCATCGTCTGCATTCAACCTCCCAGTGGTAAAGGCTCTAAGCACAAGCAATCGTGCGACTGCATGGTTTGCATTTCATTAAGGCGTCGTTGTAGAACTCTGATGGAGAGTCGAGACAGGAAAAAAATGGAAAAGCAAGCCGAATCTTCTTGTCACAACTTGCAATCACAACCAAAACAGCTGCGTGGAAAGGTGAGTAAATCGGGCTATCTTAACGAAACTAACGAGAGAAAATCTGAAATTTCACCTTTGAAAGGTCAAATAGACCTTAACATCCAGCCAGAGAGGGAGGAAGATTCGTCTCCTGTGTCAGATTCAGCACCGCCCAAGATGAAATGCTCGTTGTTCCCCTCATTTTCTGCTGATGGAGTTTTTAAACAGCATCAGAAATCTTTGGGGTCTAATGTTATTGGAAACTTAGTCGGAAAGCAGATGCAGAAAGATGGTTAGGCCTCAGTCAGTTTGGCGGAGTCGGAATTTTCGTTAACCTAATCTGCTTTGTCCCCCGTCGCATGGATGGATAAAACTGTTACGTACATATAGAAAAAGGTAGAAAGTTAAGGCGCTTAGTTAATTTAGCTGCTTGCCATCCACAGTTATCGTTATCCCCATTCTATTGTCGACCGGTGTTTGTGTGAAAAAGCAAAATGTTCAGGATTGAGAAGGGAATTGAAGATAATTCAACTGGTATGTGTAATTATTTGCTCTAAATTTTATTTAATATATACTTTCAGTAATAGAATGCAAATTACTAACTAGTAGATCTTTCTTTTGTCCATTTTGTGACTTTGTCAATTAAATTGGATTATGGATTTGAAATTTTCAATTCTTAAATATTTGTTATTTGGCAAGTATTTACCTATAATTAATCTTTATTCCAAAAATAAATATAAAATAAATTTTATTTACGGACAGTCAGAATGCTGTATGAATATTGAATGGCTGGCAGAATGTTGAGAGTTGGTTTAATTACCACCAATGCATGGCAATAATTGTACGGCTAAATGAATCATCCTTAAACTGGAAACACCCTCTATTTTGTGGTCCACCTTTTTTTGTATCCATCTCTTTCTTCTTCTTTTTCTTCTTCATTGAAGAAAACAAGAAGAAAGATAATCAAAACAAGGGGGAGAAGAAAAGAAACCCCTTGTTTTCTTGCCCCAAATCTTCAGGAAATCTTCGGCTGGCGTCCCGCATAAAGGACCAAACAGCACATTTCTTGAAGAATTTGGGGTAAACATAAAAAGATTAAAAAAATGGAAGGGGGTGCCGCTTTCGACGGTTCATTTAAGATCTACGTGGACCCGAAAGACGGCCAAACATACCCGGATGATGTGGAGATGGGCCGAAATGGTGGATATGGCTTGGAAATTTTCTCAAAAGAAGTCGAAATGGTGAAGGAGGATATAAACGGTGCCAATAAGCTCTATAGCAAGGTGCAGGATTTAAACGAGGAGATCAAAATCGCGCAAAATGCCAAAGCCATGAAGGAGCTCCGGGCGCGGTTGAACGCTGACCTGGACCATCTTCTCAAGCTGGCTAAACAAATCAATAAGAAATTCGACGGGCTTGTTCGGGCCAACGCTGCCCAGCGCAAGGTGGCGGCGACCGGGTCTGGAGTATGTGATGACCAGACTCGTGCCAATATGATATCCGATTTGGGTGAGGACGTCAAGCAGCTCATGCGCAAATTCCAAGGACTTAGGGCCAACATGGAAACCGACCACCGGCAACTCATCGAGAGCAGGTGGAATTATCGTTACTGAACGTTTCAATTTACTATTACCATTTTCAATTCACACGTGAATTGTTGTGGCCAATGTCCGTCGATTCTTGCATATTTTCCTCACATTACATCCAATCATGGTGATTCAAATTGATTAGAAAGATAACTCAAACAACTATAAAATCCGTATTTTGAGTTTTGCCAAATTTTGATAAAAAAAAATGGTCAAAATCACGTTCGAAGTCAAAGAAACTATATATTTAATTAAAATCAGTTAATTAACAGGCTAAATCATATATAGTTGGGCGTTTTTTCATAATTTAGCCACTTTTTTTTTTTTTTTTTTTTTTTTTTTTTTTGGAAATTACATAATATTCAAAATGGATCAGATATTTCGGAATCACGAGAGAGAAGGCGACGGCGGAAGCAATCGACAATCTGATCGCGAACGAGGTGCCGGAAAGCCCACTCCACCACGCCATGCAGGAGCACGGCCGGGGCCCGGTGCTGGACGCCGTAGCGGAGATTCAGGAGAGGCGGGACACAATGAAGGAGACTCGCAAGAGTCTGATGGGTCTGCACCAGATACTCCTAGGCATAGCGACGCCGGTGGTGCCGGCCTCGGCTGCTGCAGCAGCGGATGGACAGACTGGAGGGAGCAAAGGCGGCGGCGCAGGGCCGCCTAGCCCCGTCGAGAATTATCCGGTGGTGGTGGTGGGTGGCGGCGGACACGTGGCGGCCAAGAGCGGGACCGGTGGGCTGAATGATTACGAGAAGGAGACAAGGAACCAGGCATATATCGCTATAGTGGTTGCTTTGGTGATCCTCATCACCATTATCGTTCTTATTCTGAGAACTGAGTATACCATTGAGAATGGCGCTGCTTCATAAATCATATATATATATATATATACTTACTCAAATGCTCTTTGCTATACTGATCATGCTTCTGCTTCCACCAGTTTCCTATTGCATTGTTTCTTTTGCTTCTTCTTTGTCATAATTCAAAGTAAGTTGCAAAAACGTGCTGTATTCACACTAATAATTCTACATTATAAATATTTATCTATCTATTTGAATTAATGTTGGTGAAATTCTCCCAGTAATTAGTAATTAATTACAATCTTAAAAATGATTGTAAATACAACAAATAGAACTATAAACCATCCACCAATGTAGCAATACATAAACTACAAAATAAATAGATAAATAATACTTACAAATAATTCATTCATATACACACCTACCAAAAACAAAACAAAAGAACAATCATTTGTAATTATCACCTTACAACAGACACTACCTAAATATTCTGTTAGTCTGACTGTATCGTTTTCCCAATCAACTAACTTAACCAGCTTTTTATATCAAAATTAATAAAAAACAATTTTTTTTTTTGGTCATAATCCTTTAATTTTAATTGTAATCAGAAAAAATAATTAATAAATATGAAATATAATGAATATCTAAGCCCCACCGTTCATCATCTCCTTGTACTGGTTCAACGATTCCTGCCTCTGCATCCTCATCTCCTCGTTGAACTTGTTGATGAACGCCTCCACTCGCCGGTTCAACTCGTCCTGACTCAGTGACGCTTCCTTTCTAATCGTCTTCGCCGGCGCCTCGTAGTTGCTCCGGTCCTTGAACGTCTCCGATTTGACAACGTGGTCGACTGTGGTGGGGTCCGCGTGGTGCTCCCACGTGTCGGATTTCTTCAGGTGCCTCGTGATCGGCACGTGACGCCCCTCCGTTATCATCTTCCATGTGCTCTCCAGCGTCTCCTGCCTCTTCGGCCTCGCCACCCGCAGTGCCCTCACACCTGCTGGAACGCACCCAAAAATTAATACTTCATTAACTCTAATTATTTAATTATACAGATAATTATTAATTAATATATTTAATGACGCAACATTTGATTTGCATGCTTAAACCGAACGCAATAGCAAAACTGCCATGGGGAATTCGAAAACGACGCCGTCGAGTTTTGTGGCTCGCCGTAAAAATAGGTTTTTCCGTTTAAGATTCCAAATTCAATTTTCAAATAATGCATATTAATTAATTAATACAAAATTATGAATTTATCCTGGTAAAATTACCTTCTGGATTGCTTCTGTTAGGTTTCCGGTGACCGAATCTAGAGGAAACCAGAGGTTTCTCCCTCGCCGGCAACGGAAACTGCAATTGAACCTCTGGAGAAATTATCTCCTCCGGGAGGGTGTTGTAGGCGAACGTCGACTCGATAAATACGTCTTCGCCTTCGTTCGAAGCGACTATTTCTTCATCTGTTTCGATATTGACCATTGAACCATTCACGATCACAGGTTTCAATTCTACAACTTCAGTATCATCTTCCACCTCCTGCACCACCACCTCCGCCGGCGCCGGAGACGGATCCTCCGCAGTAGTGGTGAAATCCGACTGAACTGAGAACGAAGACGCGTAAATCGAAGGAGGAGGCGTTTTGACCGAAATCAAGTGGTGAGATCGAACGGCCGACGACGGCGACGAAGGTTCGGCCGGCTGGCCGTGGTGGTGGAAGCGCGAGGTCACGGCGATGGTGAGGATGATTCCGTTGATGATTAAGTACAAATAAGGAGGCTTGAGCCAGGACAGAAGAAAGTACCACGCCGCCGGAGCACCACTCACCGCGACCGGAACAGAAAATTTCAGCACGGTAGCTAGGGATAAAACTCCGGCTGAAATCAGAATAACCTTCATGGATAAGATCCAGCTACTCATCGAGACCATCGGAATCTACTATCAGTACAACTAATGAAGTTTCTTCTTCTTTTGTGTGTGTGTGTGTTTTGTGTGAGAGAGAGAAATGAGCTGAACTGCTTAAGCTAAGTAAGAATATTCCACAAGTACTGCGAGTGAAGGAAAAGGGAAGAGAACGTGAGGAGGATAAATGGAATTTCGTGGGGGGCGAAATGGTAAATGCACAGAATATGTATAAGTGGGTGGGCCCGGATGAAAGGGACGCGGTTTGTGGGAATGTGTGAAATATGGGCCGTTGTAAGGGGCCTTGGCGCTTGCAGTTTGTGGTGTATGTGGGTTGGCCCACGTGTGGGTCAAACTATAATTAAATTAATTGACTGTGACTTTCTAAAGTCGTTAGTACTTATAAATTAAATTAATAAGTTAATTGTTGAAGATGGAAGTAATAAGTACATTTGATAATTTTGATCTGTCTAATCAACTGGGACCGGTTTCTGTTTGGTTTCTCTACAAA
This sequence comes from Erythranthe guttata, assembly GCF_056151865.1. NCBI lineage: Eukaryota > Viridiplantae > Streptophyta > Magnoliopsida > Lamiales > Phrymaceae > Erythranthe > Erythranthe guttata. The sequence goes on along the minus strand of NC_142545.1, from coordinate 15,899,392 downwards.
AATAAATTAGTACTAATGAATTAATTAATAAGTTAATCAACTGTGACTTTCTTAAGTCATTACTACTAATGAATTAATTAATAAGTTAATTGTTGAAGCTGCAAATAATAAGTGCAGTCATGATTTTGATCTGTCTAATCAACTGGGACCAGTTTCTGTTTGGTTTTCCTACAAAATATATTCATACATTTTTCTATATAAATTAATAAGTATTTGTTTTTTTTCTTTTTTTACCTTTTTAAATTAATCTTTTTATTTTTTTACCTTTGTGCATCGAGTAAACCTACACTGTTGTAGGATAGCTTGCAATCATAAAACTCGGTAAGTTGTATATTCATAATTTTCGGATATATGAATCATAATTTACAATGTCAGATTCGAAATTGAAGATGGAACCGGGTACTCGGGTGTAATTTATTTATATTTTTTAATATTACATTTTGAATATGATTTAAAAGTAGTTATATTTATTATTAAAAAAAGGGTCTATTAGATATAACCCCCTTAAACATTTAAATAATAGGGGTAGACCCAAATTTAAATTTGCAATTTTGATAAAAGCCCAAGCTTTTCGTAATTACATAATTACACTCAATCAAATCCCACAAATCCCGTTACTTTACCTTTTTAAAATTAATAGACTATCTCATATCTTTTAATAGACTATCCCATGTATCTAATTCGACTATGGGTTTAATTAATTTACTATTGGAAAAATAATAATATATATGGAAACTGAATAATATGTTTGTTTGAAATACTAATCAATTAGGGTAATTTTCCTTATTATATGAAAACGATTAGGGTAAATAATAATATATATGAAAAAATAATAATATATATGGAAACTGAATAATATGTTTGTTATACTAATCAATTAAGGTAATTTTCCTTATATCATGTAATAGACTATCTTATTGATCTAATTCGACTATGGATCTCGTTAATAGAGTATGGATCCCGTATTATTCAACCACATAGTATATTAATAATTTCAATATAGTACATTAATCTGCTGTGATAGTATATTACGGTTATAGTAGTGATATGAAATTGTGTTACAAACAATATATCACTGAAATGACAAGAACATTGAGAACAACACCAACGTAAAGTATTCCACATAACCAATAAAACAGTACATTAATAATCCCATAATTTCAATCTTGAGTTTTGATAAAATACATAAAACACATCATAACACAATCAAACCAATATGTCGAGTTAAAAAACTCTAGTACATTAATAATCTCATAATAGTATAATAAAATGATAATGGTAGTATCATACGGTATTCATAATAGTATACTACTGTATTACAACGGTTTAACACTTAACCGAAGTTACTGAGTCATTACATCGTAAACACCTCTTTATAGCAACCAACCCACCAAACCTCCACAAAATCCGTACGAAATTCGCCATCGAAAAAACCTAAAATCATGAAACAAAATTAAAAATGCAGAATACTAAAAAATAATTAAATAGACTGCAAATACATTTGAATGATAATACATTAATATCATCAAAAATAAACTTAAAATGCAAAATTCATACGCTAAATTAAAAAAGACTACGAACTATATTTTAATGTACTACCCAGCCCACTTAAATCGGCTGTTATAAACAAATAAACCAACTATCGATCGGGATAAAACATGAACTCGACCAAAGCGGACAATTATTCCGATTATTGCATAAACCAACTACGAAGCTCATATAAAACAACTCTGGTCCGATCTGCGTGAACCATCCTCTTCTAACTCTGTCAATCCTCTTCCAAACAAACATCATCGGCACAAAAAAAAAACGATATATATGTGACGGAATAATTTTGTTAAAAAACGTTCTACTTAATAGAATCAAGTATCAACACAACTCTTAAAAATTTCTAACCACCGTACAAGACAATCATGGACATTGAGCAAAAAATAAAAACGAATAACGCATTCATACCCGCTTAACATCGTCCAACAACAAACGCTCAAAAATCGATCATATTTCCACGACGGTGCAGAAATCTTCAATGACGATAAAACCCGCTGGAACGATGAAGAGAATCTTCAAAAAATATTATACACGATTTGATATAACGGCCAATGATCTCACGTAAATTTATTCCGTGATTTTAGGCAACATATCAGCAAATCTCAAATCACGTATTAAAGGAAATAAATGCCGTTTAATAATAAAACAGGGGTATTAAAGGGAAATTATATAATATATTTTGCCAAGTTGGCAAAATTGGGTGTATCTCAAAAAGGGGAAAAAAAATTGGATCTGCCTCATTAGAAAATATGAACAAGGGGGTTTTCCCTAATAAACCCTAAAAAAAAAAGATAGTAAAAGATAAAGTAGAAACAAACGGCCGGTTATTTTAATATTGAAAGACCGTTAGCCGGGAAGAGGGAAAAAAGCCCAAAGTATGTAGTAAGATCCGGGCCCGCGGTTGGCGTTGAGCCCGTCACGTGGCCCACAAGCTGGGTGGGATGCGCCTCTTAACCGACCATTTTTCCCTTTTTGATTCAGCAGCTCTAAAGGGATTCTCTTTTCTTCTGTAAATCAGTATTAAAGTCTTTGAATTTTAAAAGCCAAATGCTTTTTTTCACTCACACTTTTTTTCTTTTCCTTCTTTTTTAAATAAAAAATTAAAACTTATGTCCCACTGGAAAAGCACAATGTACCACACGAAAATAGTACTAGAAATAATAATTTATTTCCCTTTGGATGTTTCCACCATTTTTAAGGAACCGAAGTTGACTGTGTTTATTTAAAGTTCGGACTTTGGACAACCTGTTTGGTCACCTAATGTACATGACAATATTTAATTGTACTCTCTCTCTCTCTCTCTCTCTCTCTCTCTCTCTCAATGTTGAATGTTTAGGTACTATATATGTCCAATAATTAGGTAATCTTTAATCAAAGTCCTAGCTGTTTATATTGAATTTAATGATGTGCTTAATTATGAAGTGGGGACTAATCCAAATTATTTTTTGGTAGCTATTAATCTTGAATAGTTTGATGATTTGATCATAACAAGTCCCACAAGGAACATCTGTTTTTATATATATATATATATATATATATATATATATATATAAGTCGCGTTTATTAAATTTTTTGTACGACTAAGGCCTGAGGTCGGATGATTTCACTCTTAGTTCTTTCGATATATAAATTTAATACAACTATATATATAACAATTGTCTTTTTTTAAATATTTTTATTACATATTTTCTGCTTATTCGATTATTAGATGATCAAGGTTATTTTAGTTCTTCTGATATACTAGTGCGAAACTGAAAAATGACAATTAATTAAGAACGGAAACTCAACATCAATTAATTAGCTTACAAAATTTGGTGACGAAACATCCAATTATATGTCTCCACATTATACAACATTCAATGCAAAATATGGATCTGTCATAAATTGAAGAATGCTTAATTAAATCGTTGTGATGCTGCCTAAATGATGATTAATTAGTACCATCCATACGTACGAGCAAATTCACTGCCCTTGTTATAATAATATTGTATTAGAAGTTAGTTGAACTGACTATTAATGATGCTAACGTGGCTGAAGCAGATCAACTTAACTGAAGCTGATTATATATTTATAAGAAAAATAGTTAGGTCAAATTAAGGAATTTAAATACAACCCATTATTATATTAATCAATCAGCTACAATAAGATATTTATAATCAACTATCATTGTGAGATATTTCAATTCTGGCCTTTTATTTTCTTTATAATAATATTAATTAGTTAGCTGCCTGCCTCTAGCTATAAGATATTTAATTATACCAACCATCATTAGGAGATATTTAATTAAATTCTGCCCCTTTACTTTAAAATAATAAAATTTGAATTTTCTTTTTAGTTAAACCAAATTAAATACTGTTTTGCCCTTGTATTGCAACAGTGATTACAATCGCTAAATTAGTTATACTATTGAATCAATTATTGACTCCTTTTAATGCTTTACATTTAGTAATATTATATATATATATATATATATATATATATATATATATATATATATATATATATATATATGTATTTTCAACGTTCAAATTGTTCATACCGAAACAAATATTATTGGGCCACATATTAATTTGAATTCTTTAATTAATAGGAGGGATATTATGTGGATAAGTTACCGACATTTATTTTAATTTTTAAATAAGATCCGTTCGTGTTTACTATGACACGTCATATCATGCATGGAAACAAGAATTGACAATATTGTCTTTCATGCGTATATAGTTCAACTTGTTTCCAGATGATAAGTTGGTGCAAAATATTATGATCGAGTATGTCAGTTACGATATAAGAATTTTAACTTCAGTACATGTTGGTTTTTTTACTCCCAGATTCAAGGTCCACCATCCTATAACAGAGACTGTTGAGTTATCATAATTTACATTTCTTCATAAAAAACCCATACAATAATAGACAATCATTTTTTCCCTATGAGATGTAACGGTTGAATTAATGACAACCCATGTCTAATAATTTCTAAAATAGAATAAAGAAAAGAAAAAAAGAAATGGAGGATAATAATAATAATAATAATAAGAGTAAAAAACAGTTTACCCCCTAAACAAATACCCGTTTTGCACTTTGCCCCCCAAACAAAAAAAATTTGCACGTTCTTACCTAAACTCCAGTTTTTGTTGCACGGTACCTCAAAATTGGAATATTCAGGCCATTTTAACCGGAATCTTACACACGTGCTATTCACGTGAGTTTTAAAGGGGCAAAAGAGTCTATTCTCTTACATTCTTCATAAATAATAAAAAAAAAAAAACAAAAATTACAGTATTATAATACCTATTGCAATCAAAGCAGCAACAGCAAACATCTCAGCAATCGCCAGGGGCAAATTGGAGAGAATCGACAACACTTTTCTAGGCAAACCCTTCAGCCTCCACGAATCGACCTTCGGCGGCGGAATTTTCGGATCTCCACCACTTCCGCCGCCGGAAACCGCCGGAGCTCCGCCAGGATCAGGTGCTTCAATTTTAGTTGCCGTGCTCTTGTTCTTCTTCTTGCCCTTGTTAATTCTACTCTCATTGTCAGAGGTTTTGAGCTGCGCAAAAACGGCGGTGTTGGTGGTGAAAGAGAGAGTGAGGGTTCTGCCATTTCCGGTTTCTGCATGAACTGTAGAGACAGTAATAATTGTTGGGGAAGGGTAATTGGGATCCAATATACCAAATAATTGGTATATTGCCCATTCCTTGTAAAGAAGCGGGCGGCGGCGGTGGAGGGTAGGGTGGAGAGTGTGAAGAGGAGTAGAGTTGTGAAGAGGAGGAGCAAGCAGATGGAGCTTGTGGATTGGGCTTTGTTTAGGAGGTGGTGGTTCGAATTGTTGCGCCTGAGGGTGATGAATTTGGGAAAAGATTGAAATTGTTGAATTATTTGTTGGTGGTTGTGGCGGCGGCGGTGGTGATGGCGGCGGCGGTGGTGGTTTCTTGTTCTTGATTTTGGTGGTGTTCGTCGGGGAAGAAAACTAAGAGGAAACCCCCAATTGCAGATTTTCCCAATTTTGTTTTTATTTTTTTTGTTATTTTTTTTAATTTATGAAGAAGGTAAGTGAATAGACTATTTTGCCCCTTTAAAACTCACGTGAAAAGCACGTGAGTAAGAATCCGGTCAAAATGGCCTGAATATTCCAATTTTGAGGCACCGTGCAACAAAAAGCGTAGTTTAGGTAAGAACGTGCAAATTTTTTTTGTTTGGGGGGCAAAGTGCAAAACGGGCATTTGTTTAGGGGGTAAACTGCTTTTTACTCTAATAATAAATAGATAAGGCATGCAGGGAAGCCATAGCGTACGTGATGAGAAACTAATTAAAAAGACTGACGTACCTTAAATTTGACCGCAGGTTATATACAGATAGATTGATAGATCTCACATAGTCAATGTGTTAGATTTGGTCATTTGGATAAGAAATAAAAACTAAAAATTGAGTGGTCCAATTCTTGCAATTGGTTTAGCGGTGGAAAATACCATAATTGTTATAGTCCATCGTTTTCTTGTAAAGAATTTCGTTGTCATATATGTGTACTGAATATAAATTTCACTCATACGCAATAAGTTTGTAAATTATACGAAATAAGTAAACTGCAATCGACCAATTATGTACGATGAGTTCGACCCCATAAAATATCGGTAGGAAAAATCGGTCTCTAATTGTTAAATTTTGCGTTTTCTTCACCGATTTTTTTGTAATATCTATGGAGCTCGTCTTATAGCTGATTCCAGAGCAATCGAAGGAATCATTGAATATTATTATTATATATATTCCAGAATTCAGTGCTGACTTTTCTCAAAAAAACAAAAGAAAAAAAAAGAATTGAGTGCAGACTAATTAGGCCACATAAACGCTGCCGTTTTGGTAAACCTGATCTCTACTTGAAAGTAACAGTCTGTTGAACGGGAGTCGTTGGACGGTGGTGGAAAGTCAAAGGAGTAAGCTGCAGCTAATATTTAATAGCCTTTTTGTGAATCATAAATTTGTGTTTTTCTATTAAAATTAATATTTTTAATTTACCCATTTAAAAGGAAACGGACGGTGTAAACAAATACACTCTTTAGTGAGTTTAATTTTACACGTTAAAAAAATTCGTTAGTATTTACTAAAAAAACTAGTAGGTAGTTACAAACACTTGATTTTCCAACCTCTCAATTTCTGTATGAAAAAATAAAAATCAAGGGAATCTCACTTGTATTTTTGTTAAATTATTCAAACATGAGGGACTAGATGTGTAATTAATGCAAACTTGAAGGGTGAAAATTGTAATTTTATCAGAAAAATAATATATTGAACAAAAACAATGCCGACAAAAAGTTACAAATTGATCCCTTCTGCGGGAAAGGGAAAGGCATTGGCCCACGCTTATTGGGCTTATTTGGTTTTTCTTTTCCCATCACAAATTAGTACTTCATCCGATGGGCATGAATATTTATTAAATACTATATTTCATTAAATTTAATAAGATAATATTTGTTAAACATTAGGTTTATTTTCCTTTGTAATTATTAAATAATACATCCCACCGATTAAAAAATAAAATAAAAATAGTGCGTACCGTGTATCCAGAAAAAAATGGATTAAGAAGAACAATCGTTAGCAATGCTATCCAAACACGTCTCATCCACGTCATACAAGTCTCGTCAACACCAAACGGTTACTCGCTGGTGTGGTCGGAGCAAAAATGGATGATGCTTGATTGGATAGGATTGTAACGATTTTTAATGCCTATCTCGCACGACTACTCTATTTTTTTTTTTTAAGGTTTTCGAATTTAAATTAATTTTGGTATGTTAAATTGCTTGATTAAAACCTTAATTTATAGCCGCGAACCTGAGTAAGATCACATGATTCTTTGTTAGGAGGCATTTAGGTTTACTAATGAATTGAAGAGAGAAACTAATTAAATGATGAACCAACAAATCATGACCGGCTTCTCATCTTGACATCAAATTAACGTTTTTCAGTAAAACAGAGCAATGAATTAATTATTACATCCCACTGTCGGAATATGAGATTTTTATTATTAAAAAAAATAAAAAAATTATAATAAATAATAATATATTCGTTTAGGCCCGACTTTCGATGAGCTTGGTTATTGTTTTGTTTACATTAAAGCCCAACTTAGATTTGGGCTTCGGTCTTCTGACTTTTTGTGGACAACTGCAACTGCAGATTGAACTCCCGGTTTCGTATGGAGGAGCAAGTGTAATTCAGTTATCCAGCTGTAGCACCGCCGCCGACCGCCGCTCTCTCTCTCTCTCTCCAGGTTTCGTCATATCTCGGTTGATTTTCGAATTATTTTTTGAATAATTAGGTTAAAATTTCCCAAATAGTTATTCCTGTTTCGGCAATCGGTAGAAATCAATTGGAAATTGGAGTCAATTGTTCCCCTTCTCGAAATTTGGGGATAATAAGTTGCAGGTCAAATTCGGATCGATGATTAAACTCTTCGATTCTCACTGTCACTTACAAGATTCCAGAATTCTAAAATTAGCCCCAAAACTAATCAAAGAGGCCCTCGATACCGGTGTAGTTAATTTTGCCGTCAATGGAGTTTCCGAGAAAGACTGGCATTTGGTTAAGGAGATGAGCAATACCTACCCTTCTGTTATTCCCAGTTTTGGCCTTCATCCCTGGTTTATTTCCGATAGAACCCCCGATTGGTTCGACATTTTGAAAGGTTTCCTCTCGTCAACTCCCTCTGCTGCAGTTGGAGAGATTGGTTTGGACAAAGGTTCGTTTGGGAAGAAGATCGATTTCACCGATCAAGTTGAAATCTTTCGCCGGCAGCTTGAACTTGCAAAGGAGCTGAATAAACCGGCTTCCGTGCACTGTGTGCGTGCTTTTGGCGATCTTTTGGAGATATTAAAATCGGTGGGGCCCTTTCCTTGTGGGGTGATATTGCATTCGTATCTCGGTTCGGCTGAGATGGTTCCGGAATTATGTAAGGTCGGTGCATATTTCTCCTTTTCGGGTTTTATTATGTCGATGAAGGAGAGCAAGGCGAAGAAGATGTTGAAGTGTGTTCCTCGTGAGAGGATTCTGTTGGAGACTGATGCGCCAGATGCTCGACCGAAATTGGTTGACTCGAAATTGAAGTTCTTTGTTGAAAAAGAAGTTTCGAATTCGAAAGAGGTTGTTATTGGTGAAGAAAATAATTCATCCTCCGAAGAGAATATTAACCATCCGGCTAATATTCATCACGTGCTTGCCTATGTGGCACGTTTACTCCAGATGGAAGAAAAAGAACTTTCCGAGCTGAGCTATGAAAATGCGGTACGCATTTTTTCTTACGAGGGTTCGAAGTTGGTGCAGAAATGATTATTATCAGTAGTTAAAGTTGGAGCAGTAGCTAATAACTATTGAAAACTTATGTAAGTGTTTGGACATATTCAATATCTTTTTCGAATAAAACTCTGGAGACAAACATCGAGAAAAAAGTTACTGTACAAATGTTTAGCAGTTTAGTAACATGCGATAATCGTACAAAAGTATCGAGTTACATTGTTTTAATATGCCTTGTTTAGTTGTTTCAATACTTCCTCTGCCTGAGTTTCGATTCCAAGTCTCCACTGTAAGGTGAAACATGGTACGCGTATTGCTGGAGAACCGAGTACAGTACCATCTCAACACACACTATCACATTCTGTATAGCTTCTCCAACGTGCTCCGTATCTAACCAGAAATGATGCGATCGAATAGTCCCCGTTTTTACGAGGATGTCGAGCACTAGTCCCTGTATAATTCCATCAGGGGCATTTTAGTAAAACTAACAAGAGTATTGCTACTAACCAATTGACAAAGACGTACGATCATTTTCCATAATCAAGAAATATAATTCGAGTGAATAAACGATTATACTAACATTGAACATAAGGAAATAATAAAGATGGAAAACGGAAGATATTTTCGCTGACCTGCCAAAAGGAGAAGAAAACAATTCCTACGATGCAGATAAACTTTGTGAGCGGCTTATGCGGCTCCAATTCTTTGGCAAAGACACGGTAGAAAACAACCAACGCATACATGGCCAGCAGAATCGATAAATTCAAAACGACGACGAATGTCCAATTGAGCCAACTCGGATACATCCCGATAATTTGCAGTGCTGTCATCAATATAGAACAGACGGGGCGGATAATAACAAACTGCAATGTCCATTGCTTGAGGAGTCTCAACGTTTGCTGATTCAAATGCGCCGTTCTTGGCTGCATATTTCAAAAAACAAAAGACGAAATTACAAAATTAGGACAAATAAAAATCCAATCTTGAATCAAATTCTTGAAAAATCAAAATCACAAAATCATCGAATTTAGTTCATCGTAAAACAGAGGAAAGCCGATCACCTGAAAAAGATTCATCGGAAAAAAATGGTGGATCTCCCTCCCTTTGATCTCATCTGGCACAACATTGGTGCTCATGGAAATATTCAAATAACTATAAATCAAAGCCAAAAACGTCGCAACAGCCTGTACCCACAAATTAAACATTAATTACATAAAAATAAAAAAAATAAAAAAGAAGAAGAAGGGTGAAAAGGGCACACACCAAAGCATCATAGCAGTGTCTAACGGAGGTCAATAACAAGAACAAGGGTTTGCTGCCTTGGGTATCCAGTAACCCAACGAAGGAATTAACGGCGTAAAGTGGGGCCAACAGTATGATAACGGCGATGGCTTTTTGCTGACTGGGATTCTTCCAATAGAAGAGATGCTGTGATAACAGCGGGAAAGTGAAGTGCAGAGTTAGCAAAACGGACATACCCGAACCCGTCATCGTCAGTTGCCGTCGATCCATACTCCCGAAATCCATTGTTCAATTTCGCAGCTCAAAAACTTGCTTCTTCTTCTTCTTCTGCAAGTGGGTGAAGATTATTCGACGAATATATAGTATATGATCAAAGGAGGAGGAAATAATTGAAAATTCTTTGCTGAATTTTTGGAGACCGAGTGAGGTTTTTTTGACTGCAAAATGGCCGATCTTTGACAATTCTACAGAGAGAGAAGGTGAAGTCCGATTTCTCGCTGACAAATCGATGTGTAGAAGTAAAAGCGTGTTTTGTCATACTGTTAAAAGCGCATTCGTGTGAAAGCGGCATTACAGATTATGTGATGGGCCCAATTGTCATTATATTATTCTGGCCTTCTCAATCGTGAGGCTCCATTATTGCAAGTCCAACAACAATAATAAGCTCCAACAAGTCCATTGGGCTCCAATTTTATTTTTATTTTCCCAATTGGAAATTTGATTGTTGTTATTATTTTTATCAATCACTCTTTAATTAGTCAATTAAAAAATAATTAATGAGAAGGGTATTTTAGGATTTAGTTCTAAATAGACTCTGCACTCCTAAAGTATAGTTAAATATAACACTTACTCCCTTAAATAATGAATTAAAATATATTTTAAAGATTTAATGAACTAAAATAAATTTAAATACTTAAGATTACTATTATTTATGTATTGATTTCTTAAAATTTATCAGTATGAATATATTCAATTAATTGGTCCAACAACAAATAGATGTTATTTATTGAATATGTACCAATGCAAGATAATATATATTTTCATATTTTAAAAAACATTTGTCAACAAATATTTTTAGATGTATAATTTAATTATTCTTTTAGTTATTTCTTGACATAAAAAAAGAAAATTTTAAGGTATTGGGATTTAAAAGACAAATTAAATTGTACTTGACAGGAGTAATGTTACAAATTATATTTATAGGGGATAATTGTTACAGAAGGTATACTTTAGGGTGTAAACTGTAATAAACCATAACCCTAGTATTTACTTTGTTGCTCTAATTAAAAACAATTTTCTTGATGTTTAATCTAATAAGCGTATCGGTTAAGCCATTAACTCTCTGACTATATATAAATCAACTCTTTCTCTCTCTACTTTGTTTGTATAATTAATTTCTAATTCAGAAGGGCGCGAACATTACAATTTGCTGAAATTTCTGCAACAAACAAAACTTCAGGAAGCTGACAATTTATTTTTTCTTGTGATTATCATTCTCAGAATCCTCCCAATTTTTTTATTCAATGAATTCTCCGAATTTTTTGTTCGTATTTTATCCGTCACTATGGATCGAGACAAATACTCCAAGACGATGCCCCGTATGAATCGACATAATCAGACACCGTATAAGGTTAGGGTTTTTTTAATTTTGATAATCTGTAGTAGTTTCGGATATTGGATAATATGTTCTGTACACTTATTTTGGCGATTTTACTGTTTGAAGGTAATTTTTGTTGTCGAACAGTGGTTTCAACGAGTGTGACATATGATAGTAAGGCACTTGTAATTGATGGAAAGCGGAGAATCCTGCAGTCCGGGTCTGTGCATTATCCACGTACTACGCCAGAAGTGAGTCCACAATCGAAATCAATTTTTTGTTTTTTTTTTTTTGCTTGATAATTGTCTGGTGAATCAAAATTATGCAATAATTTTTTGTCTTGGTGAATTTTAAGGTATGGCCTGAAATCATTAAGAAGGCAAAGGAAGGAGGATTGGACGTGATCGAAACTTATGTCTTCTGGAATTATCATGAACCTGTGAGGGGAGAGGTATATATATATAAAGTTCCCATCTACTTCTAATTAAGTACTTATTTTCTTGTCCTGTGAATTCTCGTCTTTCATCCTTAGTTTCGCGTCATGGTTGTAATAATACGGAGAGTCGAGATTTTCTAAATCTTTCACAGTATTTGCAAAGTTACGATATGCTGATTCTTCGTTCTATAGTTGCTGATTCTTCGTTCTACATTCTCACTGTAACTGTTATCTCAGATACTGACTCTTTTCAACGTGAAGTACTATTTTGGAGGCAGGTTTGACCTAGTGCGGTTCGTGAAGGAAGTACATGAAGCCGGTCTGTTTGTGCATTTGCGAATCGGCCCCTATGCTTGTGCTGAATGGAACTATGGGTTAGTCTTACATTTCAGTCTTCTCAGTCCATTAAATAGTTATACTCTGTGTCTGAATGTTATAGTTCTGTCTTTCGGCTTTGTAGAGAAACAATCTAGAACTCATTTGTCAACTAAACAATCTTTGAAGTCCTTTCGACCGTGTTTTTGTTAACTTTTCTGAACAGGGGATTCCCAGTTTGGTTGCATTTTATTCCTGGAATACAGTTCCGAACAACAAATAGCCTTTTCAAGGTGCTTTTCAAATGTTCTCCATAGTAGTTTCTTGATAAATCAGTTTACAGAGTTTTCATGTAAAACATGTCTCTTTGTCATCAATGCAGAAAGAAATGGAGCGTTTTCTTGCAAAAATAGTTAATTTGATGAAGGATGAGAATCTATTTGCATTGCAAGGAGGGCCAATCATCCTCGCACAGGTTCTTCTTCTTATGTAGTTCGCTGCCTTTTTTTTAAATGGAAAAAAGTTCTTAAAACTAGTTTGGTTGTAATTCAGTCACTTTTTCCGTTCTGTCTTGATTTGTTTGTTTATAATTATTTTTACGAGACCGTATTTTTATAGGTGGAGAACGAATATGGCAATGTTGAAGGGGCTTACGGAGTAGGCGGAGTTTTATATGTCAATTGGGCTGCAGAAACAGCTGTCAGTCTTAACACTACCGTTCCTTGGGTGATGTGTGCACAGGCAGATGCACCCGATCCAATTGTAAGTATAATTATTCATCGATCCAATTACGTTTTTTAATTTTTCCCTTTGTGTTGCTTCACTAAGGAAAATATGTAATTATGCAGATAAACACTTGCAATGGGTTTTATTGTGATCGGTTTGCTCCAAATTCACCATTCAAGCCAAAAATGTGGACGGAAAACTATGTTGGATGGTAACATATTCATTATCTTTATTCATTGTTATTTTTTATAGCATCCAGCCCTAATAATATACAGTTTTATAGGTTCCTTGCCTTTGGATATGCTGTTCCTTTTCGACCCGTTGAAGACCTAGCTTTTGCCGTTGCACGCTTTTTTGAAACAGGTGGCACTTTCCAGAACTATTACATGGTGAGCTTTCATCAGATGATTTAAAGTTGATGCAACTTATAATCTGGCTAATGCAATCAATATACCTGATTACTAGAACATTTTGTATATTGCAGTATTTTGGTGGAACCAACTTCGGTAGAACAGCTGGAGGACCTTTGATTGCGACTAGTTACGATTACGACGCCCCGATAAATGAATACGGTAAATTTTCTGGACGGATTATAATTTGTTGGTATATGTCCTTTTTTTTTGTTTGCTTAAAAGATGGAATAGCTTAAGGGTGACTATTGAGTATAGGACTTTGTTCGAATGCACTGAAGCAGTTTATTTCATTACTTGGCAGAATAACAGAACTATATTAGAGCAACTTATGCAGGTTTAATCAATCAGCCAAAGTGGGGCCATCTGCGCGACCTTCATATCGCAATTAAAAAGTGCGAGGAACATTTGGTTAATGCCAATTCAACTCAAATATCTCTTGGTGATAATCTCGAGGTATGTTACTATCTAGGCGTCCGTTTTCAAACTACTCAGTGCTGTGATCTAAATAACTTATTTATTGGACCGCGAATTATTTGGCAACAAATATTCATGTTGGAGTCTCGATTTTGCCTTCAGGCACACGTGTACTACAAATCCTCGAAAGAATGTGCAGCTTTTCTTGCCAATTATGATAGCTCTTCAGATGCAACTGTCACCTTCAGAGGGAAATCTTTCTTTCTCCCCGCATGGTCTGTGAGTATTCTTCCAGATTGTGTGAACGTCATTTTCAACACAGCTAAGGTAATATTTGCATGATATTACGAGGTAATCTGGAATTTTGTGATTTAAAGTTTCGAACTATATTTTAGAAATCGATTTTTCCTTGCATTCGTCACGGACAAAGGTTACTTCGCAAGTCACTGTTGATGATAATAGTGCTTTTACGCGGAGCATCACCATGAGGGAATGTTCTCTATCATCATCATCGTCTTGGAGTTGGTATAAAGAAAAGGTCGGTGTTTGGGGTAACAACTCGTTTGACGCATCGGGGTTACTGGAGCAGATAAATACAACAAGAGATACAAGTGATTTTCTCTGGTATACGACAAGGTAAACATCTTTTAGCAGATTGTATATATATGTATCTACATACTTCGTATATTTCCCCAAGTATTTTCAATTCCTCGCAGCAAATCATATGTTTATTTCTATGCGTTGAATTTATCGTTATTTCTTTGTATGATCTGTATGGCAGCATAAATATGGATGAAAAAATTGGGCAAAATGAAACGAAAGAAGTAGGTCTGTTCGTCGGAAGCTTGGGACACGCAGCTCTGATCTTTGTGAATAAGAGATTAGTAGGTAAGCGATTATTTATACACAAAGTTATTCTTATTTTTGCTTATTGTTTCTTCTATTTCATACATCAGGATTTGGTTATGGTATACATGATGATGCCAGCTTCATGTTAACTGCTAAACTCAACCTTCGTACCGGAAGCAACACAATAGACGTGCTGAGTATGATGATTGGATTACAGGTTATTATTGTTTTGTATCAACAAATTTACGATTTTGTATCGTTTGAAACATCATATTTTTTTTTTCAGAATTATGGACCATGGTTCGATGTCCAAGGGGCGGGACTGTATTCCGTCATTCTTACGGGTTTGACAGATTCAAAAGAAGACCTTTCTTCTGCGCAGTGGACCTATCAGGTAGCTGCTGCTTATACTTTCGATTAATATAATTGGCGTTGTGTTATTGCATCATTAATACGAACCAGTAATAGTACTACAAATGATTATATACATTCAGGTTGGAGTCGAAGGTGAATTCCTAGGACTTGAGAAAGAATCTCTAGCAAATAGTTCGATATGGA
The DNA here is from genome assembly GCF_056151865.1 of Erythranthe guttata. Taxonomy (NCBI): domain Eukaryota; kingdom Viridiplantae; phylum Streptophyta; class Magnoliopsida; order Lamiales; family Phrymaceae; genus Erythranthe; species Erythranthe guttata. Next base: position 15,884,016 of record NC_142545.1, on the reverse strand, counting down.
CTCAGGGGAGTGCTATACCAATCAATCATACTCTGACATGGTACAAGGTAAATTGTCTTGGCGCCTCAAGTCATACTTAGTTATTGCTAAGTGTATCATTTTGGATAAAATATATAACAACATGGGCTCAATCTTATGATCAGACTGCATTCCTCGCACCAGAAGGAAAAGGTCCCGTGTCGTTGAATCTTTCCGGGATGGGGAAAGGTGAAGCATGGGTAAACGGACAGAGTATAGGGAGATATTGGTCTTCTTACCTCTCACCATCAAGTGGCTGTTCTGAGGATTGTGACTACAGAGGAACCTATGACGCATCAAAATGTTTTAAAAATTGTGGTCAGCCTGCTCAAACACTGTAAGCAGGCTTACATTAATTCCGCTTTAGGTATATATATATATATATATATATATATATATATATATATATATATATATATATATTCTTATGGAAAAATGAAATTTATTAAGGTATCTTGTACCGCGATCTTGGTTACAATCCGGTGAGAACTTACTTGTCATCCACGAAGAGCTGGGAGGGGACCCCACAACAATCTCTTTTGTCACTCGAAAAGGTCAACGAATATGCAGCCATGTGTCAGATTCGGATCTTCCACCGGTTGATACTTGGGAACCGAGTGTGGGTTTTGGGTCCACAACACCACAACTTGGGCTGAAATGTGAAACAGGATGGCGTATTGCTTCGGTTCTTTTTGCTAGTTTTGGTACTCCTCGAGGGAATTGTGGGGCATCGTTTTATCCGGGAATTTGTCATGCCAATGTTTCATCAACAGTTGAGCAGGTACTTTAATAAGAATATAAAGCCAGTTATTACCCATAATGAACGGGAAAACAAGGTTATCTCTGTCGAATCATGCTCAAGACTTAAAGAGGAAGAGGTAAAAACATGTGTGAATTATTACACAACTAAATTTTCTTTTTTTTGAATTATCGTACAGATGTGTGTTGGGAAGCAAGGATGTTCGATTCCTGTCTCGACAGCCACACTTGGAGTTGGAGATCCTTGTCCGAATGTTCGGAAAAGCCTGGCGGTTGAAATCCTTTGTCAAAATTGAAATGGCTTCTTTCACAAATAACTGCAATTTCTAACCTTTCGACCACTTGTGCGCGGGCAAGTGTGATAACCAAAGCAACCGATCACCCGCTAAATAAGTTGTATCACATCATAATAATTTATCCTTGGCCAATAAGTCATATAAAATAAACACGATACAATAATTTATCTACCCATGTAACTTTTTTCAGATGATATACAAGGTGTATCCTCTGAGAATCTTTGAAAATTGATTACTACCAGGTAAGATCAGATCCATGATGTTTTAGTGTGGTCTGTCTGTATTCGGAATCACGACTAAAGCAAATCACTCATAGGCGGGCTCAAGAGTCGAGAGATGATCGAATTTTCATGATATGGGCACCAATTTTTTTCCACCAACACAAGTCAAAACCATCACAGATCTCCAGTTCAGATGTTATGTTAGTGATTCAAACAAAAGTCAGTTGAGAGAGAGAGAGAGAGAGAGAGAGAGAGAGAGAGAGAGAGAGAGAGAGAGAGAGAGAGAGAGAGAGAGCATCATATTTCAGTCATTTCTCATCTTAGAAAGAAATAAAGACGAAAAGGAAGACCATATCTGAACCATTTTTCGAGAAACGAACATAACTGGCATCAAATCTTTTTTTATTGAACAAGGAGGATAATCTTTCCTATATGCTGGCTGCTTTCCATAATCCGATGAGCTTCAGCAGCTTCTTCTAATGGAAGACTCTTGTACACAACTGGTTTTATCTTCCCTGCAGCTATCGCTGGCCACACATTTTTCTCAACCTCACTCACAATTAGCGCTTTGTTTTCTGGTTGCCTACCTCGCAGCCCAGCAGCTACGAAAAAAGTCGCAAAATAACATCGAATGAATAACTGAAAAATTAAAAGAAAAAGGGAAAAAGATTATGAAGATGTGGGCTTAAAAGCATGTTACCCTGCACAGTAAGGCGTCTGTACAACAAAGTGGTAAGATTTATTTCAGCTACTGATCCTCCCATAAAACCTATTATGAATAGTCTCCCGTCCAAGTTCAGGCTTTCCAGATTCCTCTTCAAGTATAAACCACCGATGTTATCCAGTATGACATCAACACCTGTTATCGAACATTTGCAAGATTGAGACAAATTATTGGAGTTAAGAACCAAATCATTGCAATAAGAGTTTAACCTTTTCCTCCAGTTTCTTCCTTCACTCGTTCAACAAAATCCTCCGTCTTGTAATTGATGCAAACATCAGCTCCTAGGTTCTTGCAAGCAGCTAGTTTTTCTTCACTCCCTATACGACACAATTAGTTATATTATCAATAAAAGAAAGGCAGACATATAATGATGTCACTCAGAATCAATTGGATGGTGTCATCTTTGTTGTAACCTGCTGTGACGAAAACTTTGACGCCGTGGTATTTAGCAACCTGAATAGCAAATGTACCAATTCCGCTGGAGCCCCCATGTATCTGAGATTACACGTGAATATCTTCAGTTAGACGCTATATATAATCGAAAACGCCAAGTAAAACACTCAGAAAGAAACTTTCCGATAGATCTTATACTAAATTTTGATGTCACATTATTCAATGTTGAAGTCCAAAAGCTCCGAATGTATCGTGGATGAAATTTCGGTATAATTATTCTTCCTTAAGAATAATATGAAAGCTCCAGGACCAACTACAGGACATTCTTACTTGACAACGAAAACGGCACAATATATAGCAAACGTTAGCTATACAAATGAGGGAAGGAAAAAATACCAGGAAAGTTTCCCCTTTGGCTAGCCGGCTCGTCATGAAGACAGTGGACCATACGGTGCACGCTACTTCAGGAAAACTAGCTGCCTCTTCCAACGAAATACCGGAAGGAACCGGAAGAACTTGCCCAGCTGGAACAGCAACTTTCTCCGCATATCCTCCACCACCGACAAGAGCACATACCTTTTTTAAGAACACAATTATCAACAAACAATCCCATTCCAATATGATGAATTTCATACTTCTTTTTTTACATTTTTAGCCCTCTACTTGAAATTCTGACATGTTAAGTAACAATTATCACAAATCAATCAATTCATCTTTCCCCTAGAAACTGAAATAAATGTGAAATTGAGGAAACCTAGAAAAATACCTGGTCGCCGATCTTCCAACGGTGAACGTTTTTGCCGACGGATTCAATGGTGCCGGAGCATTCGAGACCGGGATACTCGCTCTCGCCCTTGGGCGGAGGGTGCTTACCCTGCCTCTGAAGGGTGTCGGCTCTGTTGATTGCGGTGGCTGCAATTCTGATCAAAACTTCATCGTCTTTGATTTTCGGATCCTCCACTTCCCGCAACTGCAGGACTTCGGGCCCACCCGCTTCTGCGATCACGATCGTTTTCATGATCTTCCTTCTCTTGCTTTCGGTATCGAGGGTTTTGCTCTGGTTATGGTGTTCGGCCACCGTCGATTTGTTACTGTGATTACTTTGAGAGTGTGGGGGAAAGAGACAAAAGCTAACACGTGTAGTAAATTAGTAAAGCAGCCTTCTCTCCTCTCTCCAGTGTTCTTAACTGCTTTTTCGTCAATTTATAGCTAAAGTCGCGTTTCTTGAACTGCATTATAGTCGCTGGTAATATTTTGTGCTTCAAAAAAAGTCAAATCTGTTTTGACTTGTGCAACCAACTTACGCACATAAGGTTAATGAATAATGCGTAATTAACAAAAATTAGAGAATTGAGGTTTGGATTGCAGTTGCGTACTACTGAAAGCAATTGATCGATTTTAGGGTTCTTCCTTCGGGCTGCCATTCCCAAAACTACTATCGAATCGAATTGCAGGCACGTTTGATTTTTGAAATGTTTATTCTTCATTGCACACAATAGAACTGTTTATTGAGGATTGTATTGTGGCAGATATGGGTGTGTTCGAGCTGCGGTTGGTAATAAAGGTGATAACGTTATTGTTAATAGTTCCAAGTATGTATGGTTGGGGAAAACAAGGCCACTTTATGACTTGCAAGATTGCTGAGGTATTTTTTTTTGATTTTTTTTATTTGTTTGATTTTTTTGATGTTTGAGGTATTTTATTTTTTGGAATTTTGAAATGTTGATGAATGAATGATTAATTGGATTTGGGAGTATTCTTTGGATGTTACAGAATTTTCTCACTGAAGATGCTTTAGCTTCAGTGAAAGCATTACTTCCAGACAGTGCTGAAGGTGAACTTGCTTCTGTTTGCTCGTGGCCGGATGAGATTCGTCGTAAGGCCCACTATCGCTGGAGTGGTCCTTTACATTACATTGATACACCTGACTTCAGGTGCAACTATCAGTATTGCAGTAAGTGGATTTCTCTTTTATTAATTTTTTATTTATTTATTATGTTTCTGTTGTCTGCCTTCTGCTAGATTGTTTTGATCGCTTTTCCGGAGGAAGAATTATCGTCTATGTCGGTCGAGGAATTTATGCCACTATAATTGTTCCTGCGCAGCTTTACCACCGTAGTTTTGGTACCAGTTGTACCTTTACGTTTTCTGACTTGTACTTATGCTATAGGAGACTGCCATGACTCTGTTGGTCGTAAAGATAGGTGTGTCACTGGAGCAATTTACAACTACACAATGCAGCTTATGACAGAGAGTCGTGATTCCGATTTCTCAGTAATGAAGTGTATGTATCAAGATTTAACTGTTTGGTTACACCCTGGAAATGGAAATTGATAAACACATTTCTTTCAATTATAGACAACTTGACAGAGTCACTTATGTTCCTATCGCATTTTGTCGGCGACGTTCATCAGGTCAGCTCATTTTTTCCTTCCAAATATCTTATTATCTTCAATTTGATGATTATTGTGAGCTAAAAATCGATTTTGGTTTGGCAGCCATTGCATGTTGGCTTCACGGGAGATGGAGGTGGGAACACGATTATCGTCCGTTGGTACCGGAGGAAAACTAATTTACACCATGTGAGTTACAAATAATTTTTGCAAAACAAAATATAAAAAAAAAAAAGATTTAGATGAAAGTATGAATTTGTTTATCGTCTAATATGTCTTGTTTTATTATATTTACGTTAAGGTGTGGGACAATATGATCATCGAATCTGCCCTGAAGACATTCTACAACTCAGATATTACAACAATGATCCAATCTATTCAGAGCAATATCACGGTATGATTACGTGTATTCTATTGTCATTTGGTGCTTATTAATTTAGAGATTTATAGATTATTCTGCACTTATAAAGTTATTTAGTATAGTAATATTGCCTTCTTGATTTAGGAGGCCTTTGTTGACGAATACTCTTGGAAAAATTGCAACGGTACAGTTTGTCCAGACCCGTAAGTACATAATCCCCCTCTACCACACAAACACAGTTCTCTGTAACCCCTTTAAAATATTTTTCATTTCTGTCCTTGATGTTGTGAACTGCCTTACTATGACTTCGTTTCTTGGATTCATAATCGGAAAAGAAGGTAGGTTAAAGTAGCAGTAAAATTTTCATTTGAAAAGTAAAAGCAAATTTTAATATTATTTTGCTGTTTAGGCATGCTGCATGCACTAGTCATCACTCAGTTGTATACCACTCGGGAAATAATTGTATGTATTTTGTTGTGCTTATTCAGGTATGCTTCTGAAAGTATCAAATTAGCTTGCAATTTTGCTTACAGAAACGCCACTCCTGGAGTCACCTTAGGAGGTAAAAATTTGACTGATATGCTTTATATGCTGCGTATGATTCTGGTTTTGGATTTGTTGAGTAATTGCTGCTGTGATGTATGTGCCAACATTCCCTTTTTCTCGTGCAGACGATTACTTCCTCTCTCGTCTGCCAGTTGTCGAGAAGAGATTGGCCCAAGGCGGGGTCCGTTTGGCTGCTCTTCTCAACAAGATTTTTTCCAAGCATAAATCAACTGCCAAAGAATGATATAACCGGAGGATAGAGATGACAGGTGGGGACCGCTTTTTGAACCATCCCTTTTGGCTTGTACTTCCCCTCACGTCAATACATGTAACTGCCTAATTAAGTAGTTGATTGTGGGCAAAGTCAATATTTGCTGGAAAGCTAAGAATTATTGTGCCTTTTATATGTCTCTATGATCACACTATACACACTATTTTAAGTGCTAGGATTCCCTGTTATTCTGGAGTATGTGTCTTCCCATGTTGCTTCTATTGACAAGCAACTTAGATTGCACTTTATAGATGGGCGGAAGATTTAGCTTGTAAGCATTTGTAACCTATTAAGTATCAATTAATTTGTGTATATATATAAACCAACCCCCACCAGATTGTATATATTTTTTTAAGACCAATAACAAACGCAGATGTCGATTTCACGAGGAATTTTTGTTTCTTATTTTGCTTTATTTCTTTGTGTTTGTGTTGTTTATGAACCTTGTGTCCAGGCATGGAGTAAAGAAGGTCATTCCATGACATGCAAAATTGCTCAGGTAGACTTTCAGACAAGAGGGACTAAACAATAACTTGGGGATTTTTTTGTTCTTTTTAAAAAATTGACTACTGATAACCCAAGTTTTCTACAGTGTTTTCCGCCCTCGATAATTTTGACATAGTTCTTTTCTATGCATGAAAAAAAAACATAGGATTTGCTGGGACCAGAGGCGAAGCATGCTGTCCAAATGCTGTTACCTGAAAATGTTAATGGTGATTTATCGGCACTTAGCGTGTGGCCTGATCAAGTAAGACACTGGTATAAGTACCGTTGGACGAGCCCTCTTCACTTCATAGACACACCAGATCAAGCCTGTAATTTCAATTATCAGAGTGAGTAAAAAAAATCCCATCATTTCGTTTTTCTGATTACAAATTTATTCTTCTTATTATAATTGATTGTATAATATGGAAATTTGAATAAAGGGGATTGCCATGATCCACATGGAGTTAAGGGTATGTGTGTAGCGGGGGCAATTCAGAACTTCACCAATCAGCTTTCACATTATCGGCACGGAACCTCTGATCGACGCTGCAAGAAATCTCCCTTCTTTCGTTATATATTTATTATTTTTTAAAAGCAATCAGATTATAATAGCGAAATATATTTTTATTGTCGCAGATAATATGACAGAGGCCTTGTTGTTCTTGGCACACTTCATGGGAGATATTCATCAGGTAACTAAAGCAAACATTAACGGAAATTCTCTTTGTAAAGTCTTGGTTTACAATGATAGTTTTGTTAGTTCAACGTTTCCTCTTTTTTTTCTTGGAATTTTGTTTTCTTGCTTATCTTGATTTGGGTTTTCGTGTATTAGCCACTGCATGTTGGATTCACGAGTGACGAAGGAGGAAACACTATAGACTTGCGCTGGTTCAAACACAAGTCAAATCTGCACCATGTGAGTGTTGCCTTATAATCATTCCTTTAAATTACCGTATTTTGTTGTATAGTCGTGTTTAAAGTTGCAATTAAGTCTGTCTAAAAATCATTGATTAATCTCGAAACCACACGTTTAGGTATGGGACAGAGAGATAATTCTTACAGCTGCAGCAGATTACTACGGAAAGGACATTGACCTCCTGCAAGAAGACATTAAGGGAAACTTCACTGATGTAAGTAAATCCGCTTACGAATTTAATGCCCTATTACCTATATACTATATATTATATTATATATTCATATATAGGCACAAAATGCTAATTTACTTACTTGCCACATTCAATTGTTACACAAATAGGGAATCTGGTCTGGTGATCTTGCCTCTTGGAGGGAATGCAGTGATATATTTTCTTGTGTCAACAAGTGAGTATCAACTATCGACAACCGTAAAATAATTAGAAACTTACACAGACAACGAGACGTTAATAATGCAATGTTTCGATATTTTCATATACGTTATATAACGGTGAAATCGACTCTGGTCAGGTATGCTGCTGAGAGTATAAACATGGCCTGCAAATGGGGCTACAAAGATGTTAAATCAGGGGACACTCTTTCAGGTAATAGAAATAGCTTTTCTACCATATAATAATCTTTATTTCTTGGTTTTGAATATGAGTAACTAATAAGAAAGCCTTGTGTGTGTGTTGACAGATGATTACTTCAATTCAAGATTGCCGATTGTTATGAAACGGATAGCTCAGGGTGGAGTCCGGTTAGCTATGATTTTGAACCGGGTTTTCGGTGATAGCAAAGAGGATTCCTTAATTGCTACTTAATTCAACAGTCCCTGTACATTTTATTTTAGTTAATCATTTTAACAACTTTTTTTTAGCATTTTCTTTAACCAAAAAAATAAAAAAAATAAAATAAGAATTCACTTGGTAAAAATGAATTAATATGAATTAGCATGAGGAAATATGAAAGAGAAAGTGAGAAATCGTGTGAGGGTGATAGAAACGTGAAGAGGGAGGGAGTACGCTTTCTTCCCTTCTCTTGATTTCCTATTATTTCTATTTTATTTTGCAAAAATAAAATAAAAGTAATAAAAATAGTTTTTTGTCAGAATATGTTAATTTCGATCTCAATTAATAACTCCATGTAGGCCCGCTTACACTCCTAATTGCCACTTGTCTGGGTAGCTCAACAGATTCGTAAATTGGTACAATACCTTAGCATCGAGCTCAACTGGTTCGTAAAATGATACAAGTCGAATTTCAATTCGTGTTAGTTGGTTTCTTGTGGTCACCACACCCAAAATCCGAGGTACAAAATAATATTAAGAAAATATATATTTGGACGGGCAATCGAATTTCAATTCATGTTAGTTGATTTCTTGTGGCCACCAGACCCAAATCCGCTAACTTTGGTACAAAATAATGTTAAAAAAAATAATTGGAATATTCTCGGGCCTTATGCATAGAAACCCTAACCATAATTGTTTGGTAAGAGAAAGTAGTAGGGCTGGTTCAACTTAAAACTTGAAAATCGGCAACATAAACGTGTAAGTGAGTGAGTGAGTGACAACGTTATTTTGGAAGAAATGTCAAAATATGGCAACTCGTCTCCCTTCCCTTAATTCTTCTAACCTTCTTTTCCATTACCAACAATGCTCTAGGGATTTTTCTTATATGTATGTATATATACATACATCTCCATAGCCAGAAATCAACGGCCAGAAATTTTTGTCAGACATTGACGGAGCAGGTATTGTATTGTATTGTATTGTATTGTATTGTATTGTATCCCCACCTAACTTTTCTCGCACACTTTCTTGCTCGACAAGCCTTTCTTCTCACCATTTTTTAATGTTCCTACACTAAAATATTATTATTTAATAGTATACTAGTTTGCTTTTTTTACTGTCAGACATTTTTTGTTTGTATTGGTCAAATAAATTACATGTGCAATGTCTGATTTGTCTTCCCTAAACCCCTCCTTCAAACCATTCAAAACCCCCTTGTTCAAGGCAAAGTGCGCAATAAATCAGCTCTGCATACAGATACTTTTTTGTATTTACTGAAGGTAAAAGTGAAGTTATTGCTTCTGTTCATGTTTTAATTTCTTCCTTTTTCGCCCCCCTGCAATTATTATTATTTTCCTTCATTGGTGAGGGTTTGTTAGTTTTTGCTTGCTTGTATTTTCGTTCAAATCTATTGTTATTGCTTTCTATGTTGCAAATTGTACGAGGTAAGAACAGAGGATGTAGATCAATAATGAATACTGTTTTCTTTGATATTTACATAAGCTAAATATGATTGAAATACGAAAACCGTAACTTCTATTGTTTTATCGAACTCAAATAAACAGAGAATTATACAATAATTACCCGCCCACATCAAGCATTTTTATGTTTGAGGCTAAACAAATTACAATGTGTCGTTTCTTGGTAATAGATTTTCCAATTAGAGTATTGACAAAAGTTCTCCTTTGAAATTGCCGATGATATTGCTGACGATGAATGGTTCGTTGCTGTGTTTCAATTGACTGGTCTTGTCTTGCTTGAATAAAACTAGTTGGATTTTGTATTTTATTGCTCCAAATTCTTTGGAGTTCGCGGTACTAATGTAAAGCTCTTTTTGGTGTTTTGTTTTCCTTTGCTGAATTGTCGTATAAATAACCGATTATTACAGATAACATCAAGCATCATTAGCCATGGCCTTAGCAAGAATAGCAAGAAACGGATACCGGAGATCCGGAAGCAGCGCCATGGCCAATTACGCTAACTGTGAGAAAGATTTTATCTCCGAGGACAGGTGTCGTTCACCTATTGGCGGATTCTTTACACACCCCCACAAAAATATTCCAGCTAGTGGATACACAATCCGAACATTATCCGATTCCAACTTCGGAAGCAGGGGATTGAGAACAACTCCGTATTACCAATTCGCTAATGCGGAGCGAGTTGCGGAATCGGATTCCGAATACGAAAGCACAAAGTACCCCACATTGGAAGCCACGAAGCCCGGCCAAAAGCCTCGTGTGGTTGTTCTTGGAAGTGGATGGGCTGCATGCAGATTCCTCAAAGGGATAGATACTAGGTTGTATGATGTTGTCTGTATATCACCGAGGAACCACATGGTCTTCACTCCGTTGCTCGCATCAACTTGTGTGGGAACTTTGGAGTTCCGTTCGGTGGTGGAGCCCGTCACTCAGATTCAGACAGCTTTGGCCAACGATCCCAACTCTTACTTTTTCCTCGCTTCTTGCACCGGCATTGATTCAGACAAGCATGAAGTAAGTTGCTCATGCCATATATCTATATGTATATGTGCATGTATATATTCTCGCGTTTCTTGAAAATTTGAGGGTTGAATCCGATTTTCGTCTGTATCAGGTGTACTGCGAGGCGGTTGGTAATGATGGACTTGCGAACGCACCGTACCATTTTAAGGTTGCGTACGACAAGCTGGTCATTGCTTCTGGAGCAGAAGCGTTGACTTTTGGAATAAAGGGGGTCAAAGAGCACGCCTTTTTTCTACGAGATGTGACTCATGCACAAGATATAAGGAAGAGGCTTCTCCTAAACCTCATGCTCTGCGAAAATCCAGGTGAATTTTTTTTCACTATTTTTCGCTTATGTCTTTGGTGCTCGATTCGGATGAAATTAAATTATATATGGATTTTACATATAGAATTTTTGTCGACATGGAAAGAATGAAATGTCGAGGTAATTAAATTTTTTTATTTCTTTTTGTAATTTCTAGGAATATCGGAAGAAGAAAAGGAACGGCTGTTGCATTGTGTTGTTATTGGTGGTGGGCCCACCGGAGTCGAATTTAGCGGTGAGCTAAGTGATTTTATTATGAGAGATGTTCGCCAGAGATACGCTCATGTGAAAAACTACATGAAAGTCACCTTAATCGAGGTACGATCGCTATTTTTGTTAATTTAATGTTTTTAAATGAAAATCTGCGTTTAATTTATAGCTGCTTATCACCTGTCTCTGGACAGGCGAACGAGATTTTATCATCGTTTGATCTCGGATTAAGAAAGTACGCATCAAAGCACCTAACGAAGGTAACAACTCTCAACCACAAAAAAAAAAAAAAAAAAAAACACTCGTCTGTTTATCTAGCTGGTTTTGTGGTTAATATATTTTTTTTTAATTACCGGCGATCGTGAAAAATCAGTGTGGAGTTCGACTAGTAACAGGTGTTGTGAAAGAGGTTCACCCAAATAAGATAGTTCTCAGCGATGGAAGTGATGTCCCTTACGGCCTCTTGGTTTGGTCGACCGGAGTGGGTCCTTCTGAGTTCGTAAAATCTCTCGACTTCCCCAAGGCCCCCGGTGGAAGGTATATATAGTTATACTACATTTCAGTATACATATATTGAAAATTGAAATTCCTAAAATAAAAAAAAATGTGTTATACAGAATTGGTGTCGATGAATGGCTAAGAGTTCCAACAGTAGAAGACGTTTTTGCCCTCGGAGATTGTGCTGGATTTCTCGAAAAGCCGGTGCTTCCTGCTCTAGCACAGGTCTAGTTTCCGATTTCTCTCTTTGTTTTTTACCGTTATTTATTTTTCTAAAATATTGGTGGTTAATGTAATAAAATTAAATAAAATTAAAAAAATTGGAAAGTCAGGTAGCAGAAAGAGAAGGGAAATATCTGGTAGAGATGTTGAACAGAATAGGGAAACAGAATGGAGGCAAGGCTTTGTCACTGAAGAAGGATATTCCGTTGGGAGATCCGTTTGTGTACAAACATCTTGGTAGCATGGCATCTATGGGCCGATACAAAGCTTTGGTCGATTTACGTCAGTCCAAGGTAATTCGACCTTTTTTTTTTTTTTTTTTTTTAAATCGGGTTAATCGAAAAAGAAATTAAAAAATCGGATAATATTTGACAGTATATGTGAGAAAAAAACTGATACAAAGATTTGTGGACAGGATGCGGAAGGTATATCATTAGCTGGGTTTGTAAGCTGGTTTATCTGGCGATCTGCTTACCTAACTCGGGTCATTAGCTGGAGAAACAGATTTTACGTGGCTATCAACTGGGCCACAACTCTCGTTTTCGGCAGAGATAATTCCAGGATCGGTTGAAAATTGAAATTATTCCGCAATTTACAAAATATGTACTATTTTAAAGAAACATGAAACTTACATACTCGTCTTCCATGAAAACAATACCACTTCATAGAATAACTCGTTACATTTCGATCAATATTTTTTTATATCCATTCGAAGACTTTGGTAATAGCAAAGGCACCTCAAAAAACACCAATGTTCACCGAAAACGCACTCATTAACGAAATGCAGATATTTCATAATACGAGAGCAGTAAATTTCTTTCTTTTCCACGTCACGAATTCCATTTCAGCTTTAATAAGCAGACTCCGAACTATACAACCATTTACAAATTTATAACATTTTACCTTCCCCCATTTATCTCACTAACTTAAACCTCTGCCCATAATAAATAAGGGTCGGGTTTCTTTTTTTTTTTTCAAGTTTCTAAATCTATTTGATAAAGAGATTATTTCTTTCTCATCCAGTTAATTAAATTACCTGACATGAGTATCATAGGCATCGAATAAGGAATCGGGTACAACGACAGGCAATTTATCGATATAAATGAACAGCCTCTTCAAATTCTCCCTCGTTATAGACACCATGTCTATAGCATCCCTGGTTTCCAGAAACACCCAAAGATCACAAGAATTTACCCTCTTTAAGCTGTCACGGCAAAAAGGGCATGACTGTGATCTTGAATGCCTGCACCCAGAAAAAAAAAACGTTATTATTAGGCACATAAAAAATGGAAGAACAATTCATGTGACGAAAACTTAGATCCGATAAGTCAAAATGATAAGCTGCATTCATGCCCATCAATATTTTGTGATCGCTCTCTAAAGGGGCTATTCTCAATGAAAAGATGAACTTAGCAAATACGCTCATTAATTCAACACATTTGAGAATAAATTCCATGTAAAAAGGGTCAAAAGCATGTTCAAACAAGTGAGAATTGTTTTGCAGTAACTCGTAACTCAAACAGAGAAGAAAGTAACCAGTAATAATATCTTGACATAATACTGGAAATAAATGTCGAGACACCAATAGCGGACCAAACAAGCAACAGATTAAACATGGACATGGTAACGAGAAAGTATGTCTCATTTTTTTGAAATATCGAGAACTAAAGATTAAAAAACAAGAAAATGCGGTACCATTCTCTGTAGCATTTCAGGCACATGGCATGGTTACAGTTTGGCAATACTATCTTACTGTTCATCTCCATGCAAATCCCACATTCTTCCTCCCGTTCAATATCTAAATCCGAGCATTGCTTGTGCTCCTCTTCATCCTTTCTTCTGTATCTTTCCAGGCATACGGCTTTCTGCTTTTTATCTTCCGAATCTGTGACCCCTCTTTCAAGTTGCAGTAAAGAGGGATAAATAACAGCTGGCCACAACATAATATTTCGTATTCAGTTAATTGCTTCCGAATAAAAAACTGTAATCTATTAGGACCAAGAAAGTTTACCGTAGAATTCTCTAATGCTTGCTTTTCTCTCGTGAGTTGACATAGTGGTGGTGCCATCAACATAAACCTATACCCGTTACAGAGTTTGAAGTCTTGCTTTCGTCAATTGGACATAAGGAAGATAATGTAGTAACAGAACAAAGGACTAACCTTATATATTAGGATTCTCAACAAACCGAGAGCGCCAGCTAGGTGACAGTCGGTCCATTGAACGAGGAAAAGGAAAAAGTGTGCCGCTGGACTATACGACATTCTCATTTGCAGACACGCTCCATCATACTCCCTCGGAAAATCAGATGCCCTACAAGACCAGTTGTTCAAAATTTCTCTAGTGATGGAAATGGAGAAATTTTAAAACCAAACTGTTAGATATTCCACGACATAATGCGGGGACGAAAATCTAACTGAAATTGCTATTATTTTCAAGTGCACACTGCGATTATTCCCCTGTTTCATTCCACAGTTGATTACTTATGCTCACGGAAAATCAATTAAAGCCCAAAAACGATGAACAAACTGTTCATAAACCCTAGTTAGTTGAACATGAAAATGATACTTTTACCACAAATTGAAGCAACCGATAAAGTGAAATTTAGACTATCTTCAACTACAGATTCCCTAAATCAATATCCATAACCTAAATTCTTATAATTAAACCAGCAAAAATCCATATACATATGTCAGAAACATTAAATTTTCAATAGTAAGAAATCTAGCTCCGAAAATATAAAATAAAAATTCACGAAGTCGTTGAAAACAAAATCAAGCAACAAAAGCTTCACTGGTCATTTAAAAACAATTTTAAAAAAAATAAAAAATAAACAGCAGAAAATTTCGTCGGGAAAAAAAATCAAAAAAAATAACTCACAGAGTATTAGCATGCTGAATATCCGCTTCGAGAACTTTGAGCGAATCTTTGAAAGACTTCCGCATTGGACCTCCGCCGCTTACGTACATCTCTCTTCTCCCAACAAATTCAAATTCCCCCCTTTCTCTCTCTATATATTTTTCTCCAGGAATCAAATAATCATCCGTTACTGATGATTGATTATCGGCAAATTCAACACCGATTGAGCTTAAAAATTAAAGGATTAATTCAGATGGATATGCACGCAGATATTTCTTTGTTGTTGTTTTTTTTGGCACTGTATATCGAGAGAGAGGACTATCTGACTGAGACTGGGCCTCGAAATTATGGAATTGTCTTCTTCTGCTGTGATTCTGTGAGAGAAGTGAATGAAGGAGATAATAGGGGACACGTGTACTGCTGATGATGATGATGAGTACGAATTAATTATTCTTTTTTTTAATTAATTGTGTTTTTTTATTAATACTATAATAATTATGGCTTATTTATTAAGAAATGAGAACTAATGAGAAATTATTATTTTCTTAAATAAATTTAAATTTTAAATTTTGAACAAGCATTTAATGACAGATAAAAAAATATCAGGGTGTAATATAAATAATGTAGACAAGTGGGTCAAATTTCTGGTGACATTCTTATCCTTAATTCCACAGCTTTCTCTCTCTTAAATCTATATAGTTTCTCTCTCTAATAATAAAAGAATAAAGAAATAAAATTGGATAAATGGGAAATTGAAGAGGTATTTATTTATATAATTGTAGTAATATATATATTTTATATTATTATATGAATCTGCTTTCTGGTGTCTGCCACTTTTAATGCTTTGGCATTGTTATCTGTTCGGAGTAGCTTTCGGTTCCTACTGAAAGTGACGTTTTTAATTGCTTTGCAATTCTGCCCCTATAATTCAACTTATTTTCAGTCAACTTCACTTTGGTGATTTTTTTTAGGTGAGTACTTCATCTTATTGTTTAGTTTCGCTTTAGTCCCTTATTTTTCTATGGTCTAGTTTTCATCCTTCAACTCTACAATTCATATCATTATAGTCATTCGGTCTATAATTTTGTTATTTTAATGGATTTTTTTAATTGTTAATGGAATATTCTATACTTAAAATAATGTTTGATAAACTATAAAAAAAAGAACATATATAATCGAACTAGTTTTATAAATATTAACATAAACTCATAAAAAACATAAATTAAATTAAATAAAGAATATATGTAGATGGTATCTCATAATCAGTTGATATGTTCTAAAATTCTGTCATGTCAACAAAATAAATATAAATGATTGTTTGTATATAAATATAAATTAATGTGTTGTTTAATTGTTTAAGTTCTATTTTTATAAATTATGTTTTTCTATGTAAATAGTATTTTCAAATTATAAAAATTAAATATTTACTAAATTTTTCATAATTTATTAAAAACAATTCACAATGGAATATTGCATCCAATCTTGAAAAGATTCCATTAAAGTTAATAAATTTAGGGGGTAAATTACAAACACCCTTGAGGTATGGTTAAATTACAAAAACCCCCCTCTTGTTTGGATAATTACATCTACCACCCTTAACTATGATTTTTTCTTACACCTCCACCCTTTTGGTGTTAAATTCAACATAATAATCATCTAGATTCAGTGGAATGTGCTCTAGTTTGCACTCATTTTGTGTAAAAATACAGTTTCTGATGCACCACAAACTGATAAATACAAGCTAAAAAACACATATTATGATTATCTTGTTTCATAATATAGAGTTCGAACGGGTAAAACGGGTACAAAAGTGATAATATTCCATAAAACCTCGAAGATTTCACTAAATTTGAGGAGTTGAGGGGTGGTTGTAATTATCCAAACAAGAGGGATGTTTTTGTAATTTGACCATACCTCAGGAGGGTGTTTGTAATTTACCCTAAATTTAGGGGACTATATTGAGATGAATTGTAACATTGAGAGACAAAAATGAGACAATAGAGACATCAGAGACTAAAACATGACTAAATAATAAGATGAAGGACTGTTAGTGAAATTTGGTATTTTCTTTAGCATAAATTACACGTGCCCCCTTAATATTAGTATAATTACATATAAACCCATCCTATTTGGAAAATCACGCACACTACCCTTAAAGTTTGATATTATTGACGTTTGACCCATTTAATTCTTTGACCATTTAGGGTCCAAAAACTACTTTTTGTTAGAGCATCTCCCGTGACGGGGGTGGCTCCCCCGGGGCTCCCCTCACCCTCCTCCGACCCCAACCCATTTTTCGTCCAGCTGATCAATTTCTTTCTTCCATTTTTTTCCATTACCACTCTCACCATATAATAATAATAATAATAATAATAATAATAATAATAATAATAATAATAATAATAATAATAATAATAATAATAATAATAATAATAATAATAATAATAATAATAATAATAATACGTAATGCTAATATAATAAATAGAATATTTACATTAAAATTACTATTTTAAATTAGAAAGATGGAATTAGAGAAAAAAAACTAGAAAACTAAATTAAAATAAAAGAAATTAATAATAAAATGAAAAAAGGAAGAAAAAAAGAAGAACTAAAATAAATTAAATAAATTAAATAAATAAAGAAAAGATAAAAAAAAAAAAGAAAAAAAAAAAAAGAAAAAAGAAAATGCTAACGTGGAAAGAGAAGAATAAGGAAAAAAAAAAAAAAAACTGGAGCGTGAAATTCACGTTGGTTGGAGAGAGAAGAGTGAGAGCCCAGAACTTATGTCAGGGCTCAATTCACCCCAGCCACCCCAGCTCCACCCCAACCCCACCACCTACTCACTGAACACCTCAGCCCTCCCCTACCCCCACCCCTCCCCCATTCCACGGGAGATGCACTTACAATTAGAGCTCCAAATATATGTTTTTCTTATATTTTTTTGTATATAAAAAAATGCAAATGGAGTTCAAATTATATAGAAAATATAATATGATAATTAATACTTGTACTATTTATACATGAAATTAAAAAATAAAAATCATAAGGATATCCTTTGTGTATAATTTGCAATAGTACTTGCTAGTGACCAAAGATTGAAAAAAAGAATATACTTGTGAATCTTTATATTTTTTAATAATTTCACAAGGATATTTTATTGAAAAGTCATCAAATAAGATAAGCTTATTATAAAAAAACAGTTTATTGGCAATTTGAATGAAATAAGATTGTAGAGTTTATATAAATGTTAGTGACCACAAAATTGTCCACATGATTCGTCGGTAAAATAACATTTGTGTCCGAGAAGACAACAGTAACAATCACCCCACGCTCCACAATTTTTGTAGCGTCTGCACAAATTATTAATGTTTATTTTCCTCTCACTAATTCGATTATTCACCATCAATTTTCTTCCTATCATACTCCTCTCTTCGTTGCCTTCATCCAAAATTAATTATAAAAAGAATTATTAGAAAAAATAAAAGTTTTCATTAAAATCGAGTATGAAGAATAGATCGATCGCACTTACATTCATGGGGAACGAACAATGCAGCAAAGATCAAACAGAAGAGAATGAAATGAGTCAAGTTGTAAGAAGCCATTGATAAAAATTCAGAATAAACTTAGGTATATATAAATTATTTAATATATAAGAAGGATTATCATATATATTTATAGGAGCTTAATTAGAGATTATAATCACATCAAATTAAATATAAGAGCAAAATTAGAGAATGTAATCACATCAAATTAAATACAGGAGCAGGAATTAGAGAAAATCACAATTAGTTGGAATTTGAAAGTTTTAAAACTTAAAACCCATTTAATTGTCATTAAGCTTTTTTGTAGTGTAATATATTTTTACATTTTTATTCTATTTCTATTATATGATACATATTTTGTGCTACTTTTAATAGTTAGTCAAATATCTTACGATCGATATGATCATGATCAATAATACAGTACAATACGTGGAAGAAAACAATGGACAATATACTCAAATATCGATAACAACAAACTAAACATGTTTGATTGATACCGTAAGACAATACAACGTGAATGAAACAATTTTATAGAATTTCACTAGAAATAATAAATTTATAGAATTAAAAAAAAAAAAAAAAAAAAGGGTTTTATCTGCAATAAGCTCCACATTCTTCATCAGTGAGATAACATTGTGTGGGTCCAATCAGACAACAGTAACAATCACCGGACGGCTGGACACAATTTTTGTAACGTTTGCATAAATTAACGTTTATTTTGCTCTCACTAATTTTAATTTCCTTATTTTCCACCTTCAATTTTCTCCCGATCAAACTGCTGCTCCCAGCTTCCTCGTAACCTTAATTCAAAAATAAATGCACAAAAATTAAATTAATAATTTAAAAAAAAAATTAATTGAAGAATATATCAAAATAAAGCTATTAAAAATGTTTAATTTTATTCATAACTTACATTCATGAGGAACCAACAATGCAGCAAGGATCAATGAGAATATAATGAAACGTGACAAATTGTAAGAAGCCATTGGTTAATTAAAATTCAGAATTAGTGCTTAGGATACATATACATGTGTGTATGCGCATATATATATATATATATATATATATATATATATATATATATATATATATATATATATAAATATATATAAATAAAAGATAAATAGAAATATTGTTACATAAGGTAACACAATTATATAAATATTTGGTAATTTCCATTGTATTTATTACGAATCATTAACTACCAAAACACGGTTCAGTAATTTACATATTTGCAGTGCGTAAAATATATTAATTCCATAATTAAATTGGCTCCTGAAAATATGCATGGAATATACTCTCACGTTTTATATCTAGCTAAATCAAATATAGGGCAAATTACGGTCAAACCCTAAAGTAAGGTCAAAATACGAAACTCCTTTCTTGTTTGGGTAATTAGTAATTACAGTTGTCTCCTTCAACTATTAACCACATTTATTCTTATGTTGTCAAATTTATCTATTAAATAAGGGGTTTTTCGTGGAAAAATACATAGTTACGGGGATGGATATAATTACCCTAACAAAAAGGATTGTATCGTAATTTGACATTACATCAGGGTAGTAGCTACATCAAGAGTAGCTGTGATTTGCATTAATATATATGAACCATAAAATAATTCGGTGTGATGTCATTTGTATACATTTTTTTACTAGATTAAAAATTTGTATGTACATACATACACATATATATATATATATATATATATATATATATATATATATATATATATATATATATATATATATATATATATATATATATATATATATATATATATATATATATATATATATATGTATGCATAAAATAAAACAGTGGAGAAATTATAAAAAAAATAAATAATAATAATAATAATAATTAAGAAAGATTTCATAAGAATTTTTTTATTATAGTTTATTGGGTTAATTAATCTTATTTAAATGAAATAAGATTATTATTACATAGTTTATAAAAATATTAATTAACGATGACACTCTAAACCACATAAGCTATCTGAAGTGTAACACAGCCCATCACCAAATAGACAACAATAACAATCAACACCATCTACTGGACAATTTCTGTGGCGTTTGCACGGATTAATGTTTATTTTCCCGCCATTTATTTGAATATTGTTCATCATCTCTTTTCTTCCTATCATGCTGCTGCTCCTCCCTTCCTTATAGCCTTATTAATCCACAATCATGAATTATAATAACAAAAAAAATATTATTATGTTAAACTGCAAAATTAAGTTTCGTTACGTACTTAATGTATATATAAAATATATGGATCGGACTGCACTTACATTCATGAGGAACGAACAAGGCTGCGATGATTAGTGAGAGGAGAAAGAAACGAGTCGAGTTATAACAAGAAGCCATTGGTTAAAATGAAAATATTGACTTGGATTTATTTTAATATGATGTTTATTTATATAGTACCATGCCGATTTATATTATTGCAGTAATCCACTTCAATTTTTTCATGAATTCTTAGATTTCATACACAAAATTTAAATATTTAGTTAATGGCCTCATTAATAAGACAATCCTCACTGGTATTCTTAAGATTTTGACCAGCAAGAAGAGGCAAAAAGAAGATTTTGACTAGCTATAAGAAGAACCCATTTGGTCAAACTTATTTTCAACAGCTTTTACGTTTGATAAGCTGTATTTATTTTTCTTTTTACAATTATTTTTTGAAGTGTTTAAATAATGAGCGTATAAATTATTTTTGATATTATATGGTTAATATATCTGGTTTATACACACATGATATTCACTATGTTATGTCACGTGAGAAGCACGTGAGTTTAAGTTGCTTTTGCTTACTCATCTATCCTAGTCAGCAGTATAGTTTTTACACTTGAGCTGATTTGATTGGTGGATGAAATGGACGGCTCTCGTGAGTTGCTTGAAGAGTAAGTTCTATATATATATAGAACGGAGGCAGCAGAAGCAAGAGAGGGTGTGACAATACAGGGGAATACACATTGAGAGAGAGAGAAACACTTGTGAGAGGGGTTTTAGGGTTTCTGGCAGATCTCATGCTTGTTCATAGCTGAGATTATCATCTCTTGTTTTGTATCTGTATTGATCGTGTTATATAGTGAATTGGAGCTTGTATTGCTCCCGGGATGTAGATCTCACACTGAGATTGAACCTCGTAAATTCTCTTGTTCTTCTTTACTGTTTTGCAAGCTGCATGAGTGTGTGTTTGATGTGTGTGTGTGTTTAATTCTAAACAACTGAATCAAAGCTTCATAAAATCATAACAAGTGGTGCGGTGAGCGTGGATCGAAGTGAAGCTGGTTATTTCAATCAACACAAACCAGATCAGCAGCTGAAAATTGGAACAGGTACAATCCTGACTTAGATCTACTGAAGATGAGTAATTCTAAGTTTGAATTTGAAAAATTCAATGGTGATAATGATTTTACTCTCTGGAGAATTAAGATGAAAGCATTATTAGTTCATCAAGGACTTTCTGCTGCCCTAGATGCAAAATTATTATCTGAGTTAGATGATAAGAAAACAGTGCCAGAGATACAGTCAAAAGCACATAGTGCACTGATTTTAAGTCTAGGTGATGAGGTACTTCGTGAAGTCTCTGAAGAAACAACTGCTCTAGCTATATGGGAAAAACTTGAGTCTATATACATGAAGAAATCACTAGCTAACAGGTTGTATCTGAAGAAGAAACTCTACACTCTTCAAATGGAGACAGGGCAGGAAGTAAGAAAGCATTTAGATGAGTATAATAGGATTATACTAAACATGCATGCTGTTGGAGTCAAAATTGAAGAGGAGGATCAAGCTATTATCCTATTAAGCTCACTTCCAAAGGATTATGAGCACATAGTAGATACTATGCTTTATGGAAAAGATACCCTTACAATGACAGAGGTAAAATCTGTGCTAAATTCTAAAGAGCTTCAGAAGAAGAATGAATCAAGCTCTAATGGAAGTGGTGAAGGGCTTAATGTAAGAGGAAGGCCTGACAAGAAGGAGTTTAAGAAGAATAGAGGAAAATCCAGATCTAAGTCAAGACCACCTGGAAAGGACACCAGAAGATGTCATAAATGCAAGAAGGAAGGGCATATTAGAAGATTCTGCCCTGAGAGAACTCAAAAGTATAAGAGTGACTCAAACCAAGGTGATAAAGGAGATGCATCCATTGTATCAGATGGATATGACTCTGCTGAGGTGATGTTTGCCTCATACTCTGATTCACCTGAGGCACTGGTAGCATCACACCTCAATTCTGCTGGAGAGTGGGTGTTGGACTCTGGATGTTCATTCCATATGACCCCCAACAAGGAGTGGTTTCAGGAGCTCAAGGAATCTGAGAAAGGTATGGTGCTTTTGGGAGATGATAAAGCATGCAAAATTCTTGGGATTGGGGCTGTTAATCTGAAACTAGCCTCTGGACAGAAGAAACAGGTAAATGGAATGAGATATGTTCCTGCTCTTAAGAGGAATCTCATCTCAATTGGTATGCTTGATCAAGCAGGATATGAGATGAGAGCAAAAAATGGAATCATGAGGATATTGAAGGGTGCTCTAGTGGTCATGAAGGGCTTGCTGAGAAATGGTATTTACATATTAGATGGAACCACAGCTGTTGAAACAGCAAATGTAGTAGAACAAGACAAAACCTCACTATGGCACAGAAGGCTGGCACACATGAGTGAAAGAGGACTCCAAGAACTGGTGAAACAGAAACTTCTTGAAGCAAATGACATTGAAGAACTAAAGTTCTGTGAGAACTGTGTTCTTGGAAAAGCCAAGAGAGTAAAATTTGGGAAATCTCAACACTCAACTCATGACAATCTGAGCTATATACACTCAGATATGTGGGGTCCTGCAAGAACTGAAACCATGGGAGGTTGCAGATACTTCTTGACTTTAATTGATGATAGGTCAAGGAAGTTGTGGGTTCACATCTTAAAGACAAAGGATGAAGCATTTCCAGTGTTTAAGACTTGGAAACAAAAGGTGGAGACTCAGTCAGGGATGAAGATAAAACACTTAAGGACTGATAATGGACTGGAGTTTGTGTCATCAGTATTTAACAGATTCTGTGATGATAATGGAATCACAAGGCACAGAACTGTTAGAGGAACTCCTCAACAGAATGGTTTAGCTGAGAGAATGAATAGGACCATTCTAGAGAAGGTGAGGTGTATGCTTCTTAGTTCTGGTTGCTCTAAGAGGTTCTGGGGAGAGGCTGTCAAAACTGCATGTCACATTATTAACAGAAGTCCATCATCAGCTCTGAACTTCAAGACACCTCAAGAAATATGGACTGGAAAACCACCTTCATATGACCATTTAAAGGTGTTTGGTTGTGCTGCATATGCACACTTGAGACAAGACAAACTTGAAGCTAGAGCACTGAAGTGCATTTTTTTAGGATATCCTGAAGGAGTAAAAGGCTACAAACTGTGGTGTATTGAAGCAGGAAAACAAAAGTGCATAGAGAGCAGGGATGTCACATTCAATGAAGAAATGATGCCACTGAAAACTATGGAGTTGTCTTCTGGTGAAACCAGTCAGAATAAGACACAGTTTGAGGTGGAGCTTCAAGATGATGTGATAAACTCTGTTGAAGATGATCTAGTAAATACTACAAAAGCAGAAGAAGCTTCTGGAGAGATTTCTGAGGAGAGACAAGAAGATGAATCCTCAAATCTGCAAGATTATCAACTAGCCAGAGATAGAACCAGAAGAGAAATGAGAGCTCCAAATAGGCTTGGATATGCTGATATTATTGCCTATGCTCTGACTGTTGTAAATGAAAACTGTGGAAGAGAACCAGCATCTTTCAAGGAAGCTATTGCATGTGAACAAAGGGACATGTGGATTAAAGCTATGGAAGATGAGATGCAATCTTTAAAGAAGAACTCTACCTGGAGTATTGTTTGTAAACCAAAAGATCAAAAACTAGTTGGTTGCAAATGGATTTACAAGTTAAAGACTGGTATACCAGGAGTTGAAAAGCCAAGATTTAAAGCAAGACTTGTTGCAAAAGGCTTTACTCAGAGAGGGGATAGATTTTAATGAAATATTTTCACCAGTTGTCAAACAGACTTCTATAAGGATTGCATTCTCTCTTGCTGCTCAATTTGATCTTGAGCTTGAGCAAATGGATGTGACAACAGCTTTTCTGCATGGAGAGTTGGAAGAGACCATATATATGAGGCAACCTGAAGGTTTTCACATTGGAGGTGAAGACATGGTGTGCTTATTAAACAAGTCACTATATGGTCTGAAACAGTCACCTAGACAATGGTATAAAAGATTTGATATGTTTATGCACTCCATTCAGTTTGAGAAAAGCAGTTATGACTACTGTGTGTATCAAAATGGAAAGAGGGGTGAAGATCAGATTCTGTTGCTTCTTTATGTAGATGATATGCTGATCATTGGTAAGAAGCCAAGTGAAATTACCAGTCTAAAAGCCAAGCTGAAGGGAGAATTTGAAATGAAGGATATGGGAAAGGCTAGTAGAATTCTTGGTATTGATATTCTGAGGAATAGAAAGTTGAATCAGATATTTTTATCTCAGAAAGATTACTTGGAGAAGGTTTTGACCAAGTATGGAATGGCTGAAGCAAAACCTGTATTAACACCTTTAGCTCCCCATTACAAGCTGAGCATAAACCAAAGGCCAAACTCTATTGAAGAAAAGGAGTACATGAAGGAGATTCCATATGCAAATATTGTTGGAAGTATCATGTACTGTATGGTATCTACTAGGCCTGATTTGGCTTATGCTCTAAGCATCTTAAGTAGATTTATGGCTGAACCAGGCAAAGAACATTGGTTTGCCTTGAAAAGTCTACTGAAGTATCTAAGAGGATCAAAAGGAGTTGGTCTTCTGTATCAGAAGAGAGTAAATGCTACTCATGTGGTGAATGGATATGTTGACTCTGATTATGCAGGGTGTTTAGACACAAGGAAGTCTTTGTCAGGCTACATATATACTTCTTATGGAGGAGCTATAAGTTGGAAGTCATCACTTCAGAAAGTAGTTGCTCTTTCTACTACAGAAGCAGAATATATTGCTGCAACTGAGGCAGTAAAAGAAGGACTGTGGTTGAGAGGTTTTTTTGAGGAATTGTCTGGAAAGGTGAAAGAAATCACATTGCATTGTGATAGTCAGAGTGCCTTGTTCCTCATGAGAAATCCCATGTTTCATGAGAGAACTAAACATATAGAGATAAAGTTGCACTTTATCAGACAGGTTATAGAGGCAGGGAAGGTTAAAGCTGTGAAAGTAGCCTCTGAAGAAAATCCAGCTGATTCATTAACTAAACCTTTACCATTCAATAAGTTCCAACATTGCTTGGAGCTGGTACAAGTTCAGACTTGGCAGAATTCAGGATGATCAGGGGTGATCTCCTGGCTGCATGTTCTGAGAAGGAACATGGAGGAGCAGTACAAGTGGTGTGATGATATTTTAACCAAGGTGGAGATTTGATATTATATGGTTAATATATCTGGTTTATACACACCTGATATTCACTATGTTATGTCACGTGAGAAGCACGTGAGTTTAAGTTGCTTTTGCTTACTCATCTATCCTAGTCAGCAGTATAGTTTTTACACTTGAGCTGATTTGATTGGTGGATGAAATGGACGGCTCTCGTGAGTTGCTTGAAGAGTAAGTTCTATATATATATAGAACGGAGGCAGCAGAAGCAAGAGAGGGTGTGACAATACAGGGGAATACACATTGAGAGAGAGAGAAACACTTGTGAGAGGGGTTTTAGGGTTTCTGGCAGATCTCATGCTTGTTCATAGCTGAGATTATCATCTCTTGTTTTGTATCTGTATTGATCGTGTTATATAGTGAATTGGAGCTTGTATTGCTCCCGGGGATGTAGATCTCACACTGAGATTGAACCTCGTAAATTATCTTGTTCTTCTTTACTGTTTTGCAAGCTGCATGAGTGTGTGTTTGATGTGTGTGTGTGTTTAATTCTAAACAACTGAATCAAAGCTTCATAAAATCATAACAATTTTACTCATTATATGATTAAATAATTCAAAGAAGATCATAAAGCTTTCAAAAAACTTATCTTCTTTATTTTTTAGATTTTTTTTTAAATTACCAAACAATTTAAAATAGCTTATAAGCTCTTTTTAATAACTTAAGAATTGTTTAGCCAAACATCCTCTAAATTAACACTCCGTATATCGGGCCTTGAAGCTAAAACAAATTATAATTAACTGGTCTAGCCCATACTAAGATCTCCTTTGCGGAAATCCAATTTACTATAATTATATATCTCTGCAAAAAATAAAAAATAAACATACATGGAGAAATTAAGAAAAACTTTCAAAATAAATTTTTTTATTATATTTTATGGGGTTTATTATTTCATATTAGAATGAAATAAAGATTATTACAGAGTTTATAAAAATGTTAGTGACACTTGGATGCACACCAGGCATCCGTAGGGTAACAATCCTCGTCACCGGTGAGACAACAATAACAATCATCCCCTTCGGGACAATTTCTTGTGTGTCTGCACAAATTAATGTTTATTTTCCCGCCATTAATTCGAATATTCTTCACCATGATCTCTTTTCTTCCTATCATGCTGCCGCTCCTCCCTTCCTCGTAGCCTTAATCCAAACGTAAACGAACAAACGTAAATTATTATTAGAAAACAAAAAAATTCTTAAGTTTTATTTAAATCGGGCATGAAGAAATCGATGGGTTACGTTGCACAGACTTACATTCATGAGGAATGAACAAGGCTGCGATGATTAACGAGAGGAGAAAGAAACGAATCGAGTTGCACGAAGCCATATTGGCTAAAATTAAAATATTACTCTAGGATATATTTTCATATAAGTAGGATTATGATGTATATATAGTACCATGCCGATTCATATTGCATTAATCCACTTCAATATTTTCATGAATTGCATTATTGCCAGTAAAAAAAATGAAAATATAATAGTTAATCGTGTGCAATATAATTTTATCGTTTTCGTAATCACCGTTTATGCGGTGAGTTTGATTCTTATAAATTATAATCGCACCAAATATTGTAGAGACCGAAATAAATTTTGGTTATTCCATAAAAATATATAATTAATTAGGCCGAAATTATTATATATTGAAATTAGATTTTCGGTAAGATTCATGATTTTTGGCACTAAACATATTTGACAAATAATGTAAAAAATCCAGAGTGAATGAAATAAGATTATAGAGGTTTTATTTAAGAATGGGATTACAGCCTGTTTAAGAAACATAGGAAGATAATATAAACGAAAAAAAGAAAAAAAAAACCAAACAAATAAGCTATGAAAAGCTACTCCAACGAATGGAGATGCTTAGCTTCTAGTTACGACTCAGTTTCCAATTACACGTTTCTCATGCATAACGGTTTGCTATATAGATGGAAAAGAAAAACTGTATCCAAAGTATCGAAATTCGAAACGATAAGAATCGACGGTCAAAATTGATGATTTAAACTGTTCTCGAGATTTGACAGAGCAAAGAAGAATAGATTAATGGAGTGGATTAAATAATCCATTGGGCCCAGAATTGAGTCTCTTTATTTTCTCACACAAATATAATAATATTAATAAATATTTGTATTTTATTAAAAATTATTCCACGCTTTCTGGATACACCAATTACACATATGAATAATTAGTAGATATATAAATATATGAGTTTTAACTTTTAATTGTAATAAAATCAAAAACATTTGGCATCACAAGTTGGCTTATAAATATAACACTGCTTATTGACCGGACAACACCAGCAGCGCCCAATAATGCATCCCTTATCGGCAACGCACGGTGTTTTTACTTTTTTCTCCTCCATTACTCCCATGTGGGCCCCACCCACCTCACTGCCTGTAAGGTTTCATCAAAGTTAAAATGTCAGATTTTGACTGTATAAATAATTAAATGAAAACATATTTTATAATTTTATTTTATTTTTATTTTATTTTTATAATTATACAAATTCTGCAAAAAAATGAGTAACAATAAATAAATAATGCGAAGTAATTTCGAGTTTCGATCGACTTACAGTAATGAGGAGTGACGAGGGCAACAAGGACGAGAACGAAGAAAAAGAAACGGGCAATGTTACAGAATATTGCCATTGAGATTTATTAATATAATAGATCTGAATAGTGAATTATTTCATGTGATATAAATTATAATATGGTGAATTGAAATTTATAAGCAGCAGGGAATGGTTTGCAAATCTCATTAACATAATTTTTAATCATTAACTTTCCTTTCTTGCATAAATTTTTGGAAAACGTACTTGGAAATTTTTATTAATTTTAAAATAAAAGGTGACAGTTTTAATTATTTCTTTTTTCTGTGTAGAGTGACATTATTTTTCATGGGGTAAATTGGTAAATTGCGTTCATTTCTCTTGTGATGATATGTAATTACAGCTAGATCTCATTGGATTTGATTATTTAAATTAAATTAAATTAAATTAATGAATATAAATATATCCATCAATTTGGGCTAGAAGAGATTATTATGGCCCAATAAAGCTCAAATATAACATTGATTTTCAGTCAAGCCCAAATATTAGATTCACTTCCTCAGGCCCAATATCCGGATTATAGTGTCATTATACCAAAAATAAAATAAAATATAATTTGATTTCATAAAAAAAAAATTTAGGTACTTTATTTATAGGGGAGTTTGATAAATAAGTTTTTTCTAAGTTGTATCTGTCGTGGGATGCATCTATTCTCGTTTTTTCTTTCAAGAACATTTTATCTATTTAACTAAGATGTTGGTTATAAATATAACTGAGTTGTGAGGCAACGTCACCGGTATTGTTAGTTTTACGTTAACTAAATTGTTGTTTATTAATACAACAAATTATGTAATTAGTTTTAATTAACAATTTCGTTAGAGAAATTTTAGATCTAGCGTCAGATCCAAAGCGAGACGGGACACAAAGACTTTTAGCAAAAAAATCACAATTCCTTTATGTTTAAGGCTATAGAAAATATTCTTTTGGAGTTTTCAACTAATTAATTTCCCCTCATTTATAAGTTAAATAAATTTTAATATTCAACTTAATTTAGTAAAATAATAGAAATGTGTTCATAAATTGGATATAGATATATTATTAATAAAACACAAGTATCCTTTACAAAATTTAACAGCCAAATAAGCTCTTCAGTTGTCAGTTGTCACCTACTTCCATCATCGAACAAAGAACAAAAATACACTCAACGTTGCAGTAATTCTTCCCCAAAATCCAATCATAATGCAAACCCTAATTTACAGGAAACCAATTTTCAGATTTCATCGCCACCTCCCAATCTATGATCCACAGAAACATCAAAATCACGATTACCTCATAATTCATCCCAAAAGACGCCATTACCATCCTTTGAAAACTCCGAATCTATGCTCTCCCGCATCTCCTCAATCACTGAGCTATGGTGGCTGGGATGATCTTCAACTCATCGGTGACTCGGATCAATCTGGTGAGTCAAATCAGTTCCGTAATTTTCTGAGTTCATCTGGAATTGGTGATAAGAAGTATGTATTTGTGTATCTGTTTGGTTTCGTTTGCGCCTTGGCGATTTCTAGAGTTAAGGTCTCCACGATTATCGTATTTCCAGCTTGTGCAATTGTATTTGCTCTTGGATTTTCTGCTGGGTGGGTCAAAGGGGGTCAATTGAATGAATCAAGATTAATCGAGGATAAAAAAAAGTTCATAGACGACACTTTTAGAGGTCTCGTTGAGAAGTTGAGTAATTTAGAGGAGAATTTGGGTGGGTGTAATGCCGAGATTCTGAATGTGAAGAACGGTATTAGAAGAAGCATCGAACACAATCAAGTTACAGTAACTGATTTAGAAGGCTATATTGATGTTATAGAATCTGCCGATGTATCTTTACAAAGCACACTTGATGTTGTACGAAGCTGTATACAGAGTATAGTATTAGGTGGTAATGAATCAGGCCGAAAAAGAAAGAAATCGGGTGAGAACGGGTTTAATTTCTCTCGATACTTGTCTAGTTTGATCGGACGGAACTTCGATGGTCCAAAGCCTGGTAAAAAGGAAGTCTCTAGTAAGGTGGAATTGATGGATGTAGAGGCAAACAATAAAAGTTCGACAAACATTTTAGCTTCTGCCGTCAAAGACAGAAATTCGGAAAATGAGAATAAAAGTATGTCAGATAACCCTTTTGATAGCACTGTAAGAGCTCAAGATAGAGTAGAATATTTTGCCGACGAGACTGAAACTGAAAATGTATCACTTGAAAATGAGACAGATTTTGACCAGACAATCTATAATTACAAGAATAAGACATCGAAGCTTGTAAACGAACAAGCTTATTTGGAAGATTTTGATGATGACATAGAAACAATGTCATCTCAAAATGATTCGTACAGTTCTGTCGATGTTAGCATCAGTATGAACCGTATAAAAACCGCTAATAGAAATTATTCGCGTATTGAGAAAACGGAAGAGAGCCAACACGAGTCTCGTAGATATTTCCGTAAAAAGGGGCCCAAAAAGAGACCTTCCTCTGCTAATCAAGAATTTGAACCCGAAAATATCCTCGGTGATGATTTGGAATTCAATAGGTATATAGCAGAAGCTAATAATCTTTTCAAAGAAGCAAAAGGGTATTTCAGGCAAAAAATAGTTGACGGTAGGGTGGAGCATGCACTGCATAAATCTGCAGCACTACTATCGAAAGCAATAGAGATGAGGCCCATGAGTTTACTGGCCGTGGGCCAGTTGGGAAACACGTACCTCCTTCACGGAGAATTAAAACTAAGAACGAGCCGGGATTTGAGATCACTACTTGTGAGAAGTGACGATCCCTTACCAGCTGGCAAAGACAAGATTTCGTCGTCTCTTATTGATGTGTGTGAAGAATGTGAAGAGCTTCTAATGAAGGCAGGAAGAAAGTACAAAATGGCATTGTCGATTGACGCTAGTGATATGAGAGCATTGTATAACTGGGGACTTGCTCTTTCTTTTCGGGGCCAGTTGATATCAGATATCGGACCGGTAAATACGAGCTGCTTTTCCATATTCACTTTCCTTAGTTTTACAGCTCATATAGCCAACAATTAAACTGCTCATTCGATAGAAATTTTATAGGCTCAAATTATTTATAATTTTCACTCAAAAAGTGTTTGCACTTTGTGTCTAATATTACAGAGTGCTGCTCGTGATGCGGACAAGGTTTTCCTGGCTGCCATAGACAAATTCGATGCCATAATGTCCAAAAGCAATGCTTATGCACCTGACGGTATGCTATACTGTCAAATAAATTCAATACTGAATTTGTCGTATAGATTAACTTATTTTTAGTGGAAATTCGTGTTATTACAGCTCTATTCAGATGGGGCACAGCATTGCAGCACAGGTCTCGGCTAAGGCCAAGTCGCAGTCCAGAGAAGGTGAAGTTATTGCAGCAAGCTCGAAGATTATACGAAGACGCACTTGACATGGACTCGGGCAACATCCAACTACAAAAGGCTCTGTCATCATGCGTATCTGAGTTGAGGTATATCACATGATGTGAAAATAATAAGGCACTCTAATCAGTTGAGGTACCCTTTCTTAATAATCATTTTACACAAAGAATAAAGAATTCCCACACATAAATGTTCCAGATTTTTGTCTGAATAATATGTAATTACCCCGATCCACATATAGAAGGATTTTGCTGCAAGAACCTGTATTTTATAGGACACATTTTTGTTCCCTTATTTTTCACTGTAATTATGTAAACATTATACAATATACTTAATTTTTTTCCTTTGGATCTCTTATTATCTTATGAATCATTTGTTCTGAAATGGACTTGAACAAGGAAAAAACATGTAAATCAAGAATTCATGTTATGATTATTTATCATTGATCAACCTGATTAAAAGGTAAATCAAGAATAGCCTCAAAAATTTAGTTTCCAGATACAAAACATGTGATAAAAGTATAAAGAACAAAAATGAATTTATCAATCTCTGGTTCTACTATTATTGTTGTTGTTATTATTATTATTATTATGCCTCTCCGCAGTAGCACTGCGGAAAACATTAAGTATCCCTGCAAAAGTAACAGCCCCAACCAAGGTACCGTCTTTTTCCACAACCCACACACAAGTAACACGGTGCGCCAGGGCCTGCACCATCACCGCCACCAACGAACTCCCACGATTGCACACAATCGCCTTCGACCTCCTAGCCGGAAAGTGCCGCCCGCCGCTGCTGCTGCCCCTACTCGACCACCACCAGTTCCTACCAGATGACACGGACACAGACTCATCATCCGAAGAACAGCTGCAAGACGAAGAAGAAGAAGAAGCAGAAGAATTCAAAGGCATCGAAAACTGAAAAAACTCATCCATCATTTCCACCATGGCCCCCAAATTCCTCTCCTCGAGCCTCGTCTTGACCAACTGGGCCAAATCCTCCTGTGGGCCACCACAGTCCATGTAAGTCATGAGATCAACGGCTGATAAAGTCTTGATCGCCGCTGCAGCAGTTTCGTCGCAGCATGCTAGGGTTAAAGGCGAGATTTCACCTATCAACCTGTTGTGTTCGTCTACGATTGCGACGGAGGTTTGTTCGGTGAGGGCTCGGTTTAAGTGTGCCAGAGCGGAGATTGCGGGCTTGCTGTAAAGTATAGTCATGATGTCATTGTCGATGACGTTGAGGGATTCGATTGTGAAAGTGGGGATTGGAGAGAATACTCCTACGGAGTTTAGAAGGAATCGTATCACGTTTTCCTGCGTTAGCCAACAGTATTCGTGGCTGACGTGGCGAGCATTGTTGAGGAACTTCTTTCTTGGGTTGTGGTTCTGAATCGGGATTACTAGGTTTTGGGTGCCATCGAGTATGTAGTCTATCGCTTCCACCAAACTAAGAAGAAAAAAAAAATAGAGCAGATTGAGTTAAGACTGATGAAGAAAACTGCATTTAATAGCTTAAAATCTAACAAAATATCTGCAACTATGGTTTCTGTTTGATTTTATTTTGTGATGCGATCTCTCGAGTATCATAAGATTTCTTTACTAATCGTAAGAAAACTCTTCTTTATTATTTCTCTTCATAATAAAACCCTAGCACAATACGACTATTTAAAGATAATAAAACCTTAGAATCCTAATCTAACTAGAAAAGATAATTACCTATACTAATTAAATACTTAATAATCTCCTAATTACTAAACAGACGGCTATATAAATATAAATATATATGCTAAATATACTATTTTATATAATTAATAATTAACTATTAACTAAACTAATAATTAAATAATATATTAAATAATAATTCGTATCAAACCACCCCTCTTGAAATGAACCTTGCCCTCAAGGTTCGAATATTTGCAGCTCTCTCTTTTTTGCGCTTCCATCTATGCTTGATGCCATCAAATTTCTTCAAAAATAATTTGTTCTCATGTAGGATGCTGAGAACACGAATCTCAATCAATTGATCGACTACTTCATCACATGTCTCCACCATCGTTGACTCTTTAACGTATTGTTTGTTATGGTCAAACAATTCATTAAACATCATCGAGGAAATATTTGACACTTTTAGTGATACATCAATCTTCTCAATAGCATTGTTAGATTTCTTAATCTCCTTGAAAATCGTCAATACTCCTTCGTCTTCTTTGTTTTGAACATCATGGAAATCTCCCAATATCCATCGTAACTCTTCGTTCTCCTCCTTTGTTAATTCCTCGTCTACGTCCCAAATTACCTCAAGTGAATCCGATAATTCTTCTTTCGGCTCGTCGTCCCACTTTATCTCAGTTGAATCCGATTCTTCTTCTTTCGGAGAACTCACAAAAAATTGGGGCTCTTCGAAAAAATCATCGTCGTCCTCGTCCTCTCCCTCTGGCGATAGGCTCGGCAACGGCGGCGGTGGCGTTGGCGGTGATGGGCGGCGGTCCCTTCGGCTTTTGTGATGGCGTCGTCCTTGACTTTGTTCGAGCAATTTTTGGAGACCGATCCGTATCTCCTCCACGGATTTTTCCAATCGCTCTAAACGTTTTCTCTCGGACGGCATAATTTCGCAAAGTGTTGATGTAATCTCAACTTTGCTCCAGCTTAGCTTTGATATAATCGCTGCTTTGCTAACGAAGTGTTGGTGTTAATCGCAACTTCGCTCTGATACCAATTGATGCGATCTCTCGAGTATCATAAGATTTCTTTACTAATCGTAAGAAAACTCTTCTTTATTATTTCTCTTCATAATAAAACCCTAGCATAATACGACTATTTAAAGATAATAAAACCTTAGAATCCTAATCTAACTAGAAAAGATAATTACCTATACTAATTAAATACTTAATAATCTCCTAATTACTAAACAGACGGCTATATAAATATAAATATATATGCTAAATATACTATTTTATATAATTAATAATTAACTATTAACTAAACTAATAATTAAATAATATATTAAATAATAATTCGTATCATTTTGTTTCTGAAAAGTCAAATTTCTTTTGATTAATTAAATAGAAACTATATGGAAAGATCAACGTTCTGTATCTGCATCAATTTTTTTCCCCAAAAAAGGGCAAAACATAACTTCGCAGAAACAAATTTAGTGGATTAATTAAGGGAAAAGCTTCGTTTTCAACAAATTAAAACCCCAAAAAATGATGAAATTTCAATTCAGAGAAGAAAATTTGCAGTTCTAATAAGCGGAATGAAAATTAGGTCAACGAACCTGTAATTGGATTCAATATGCCTGACAATGGCGGATCCTTTGGGTAAAATATCGGAAACAGGAGATTCAAACGCCTTGAAAGGATCGGCGGAATTCTCCTCCCGGCAGAGGAAGAGGATCACATCCGCCATGCAAAATTTCCCGACGCACGCGCAACCGCCATTGCCGCCGCCGCCGCCGCACGCCCAGACGCTGATGTGTGTGTCTCCGGACTTCCTCAACGCCGTCAAGGCGTCGGAAATTGTGGCGGTGGCCGCCACCCACGCCACCTTCGGCTTCCCTAAGCACAGCTCCGAAACCTCTTCATTCAGAAATTTCACTGCCATGCAACGGTGATCGGAAATTGTGATCGGAATTCCTGACGGCGAGAGCGAGGGAAGTACTAATCAATGCGTAGAGGAAGATATTATATATATGCGCGTAAATTGCTGGTACCTTTTTTTTTTCTTTCTTTTTTTAATAAATAGTTTTTAAATCTAATTTAATAATTAATTTGCTTAAATTTATTTGATGTGGTTATATTGTAAAAAAGGTATTTATAAGCTAAAAAAGTGGTTTAATTAGGTGAGTGGTAGGTAAAAAACCCGTGCAGTTACTTGAGAGGTGACACGTTGGGTTTTTGGTCAAATTTGATCAAATCAAGTTGGAGGGCTTGTTTGGACAAATTGATAATAATATTTAGTAGGGTAATTAGCACTTAATCCCTCGTGGTTACAAGTTATTGCAGATGACCTTCATGTACTCGTAATATCAGCACACAACCCCTTTTGATTTATGGGGTATCTTCCGTTAGTTTTTCCGTCAAACTTAATCGCTTACGTCAAATTTCAAATGGGTCATCTGCAAAAATGAAATAGAAGAAAATAAAAGCACAAGAGGGCTATCTGCACAAAAAATACTTTGACGTTTGACACTTACGGTTAAAATTGATGGAAAAACTAAAAAGAGCTATTCATCATACACAAGGAATTATGTGCTAATATTAAAATTATAAAGGATTCATCTACAAAAATATGTAACCACAGAGGCTAAGTGCTATTTAGTATTTACACTATTTGGTATGAATTTTCAATTTTGAAATAACTCTAGCATATTTTACAATTAACAAGTTGGCCTAGAACCCAACTGTAAGATGTTAAATTGTCATTAGTTCAATAAGCCTGTTTGATTACCTACATCCTTGCATTACTAACTTCACAATTTTTTTAATTAAATTCTATTGTATATTTGTATGTATTAAATATAATAATATTTAAGTTTGTAATTTGAAGTTCTTAATTTTAGAGTTGGAGGCATCGTGATTTATGAAAACCATGTCTCGTCCATTGGATAGGTGTAGAACAACCTACCATTAAATAAAACTATGTTTGCTATTAATTAATTAATTAATTAATTAATTAATTAATTAATTAATTAATTAATTAATTAGTAGTATTTTTATATCATTTTATTTTATAGAATTTGGAGTTATAGAAGTATTGGAGTTAAGGCAATTTTAATAACAAGTTTTGAATGAGATTAAAAACTAATTCAATGAAATGAATTTAAGTCTAATTACCTGACTATGACTTTTTTGATGTGACCAATTTAATACTGAGAATGTGTTTATTAGATTAAAAATTATCGAAAAAAAATGATAAATTAATTACTCTTTATGAAGGTATTAAACCTCTTTTTAAATAAATATGAGTAGAACATATTTTCAGTAGTTAGGAAAAAAATTTGTGTGGTCCAATTTTATCAATTTAATTTAATTTTGGATGTTGACGTGGAATATATATACCATGGTATAGTTTTACGAATATGCCCGAAAATGGTCAAATTTGTACCAACAAGTGAGAGGGGCAAATGAATTATGAATATATAGCCACAATACAGTTAAACATTTTTTAATTAATACGATTAAAATTGACAAAAAATTATTGATTTAGCGAAATATTAAATTATCGAGCTAATGCATTTTTACGGAGTAGGGATTATAAGAATTAGTATTTAAATGAGGTTATTAATTTATCGAATATTAATTTATCGAAGTTCTTCTCGATGTAATTTGACAAGTGAAAGCAAATATATGAAAGCAACAAAACTTCATATTACTCTCTCTCTCTCTCTCGAATTTGATATTTCAAGACTAATGAGTACTAATAATAATAATCAAAGAGTTGGCCTAGCTAGCTAATTGTTGCATATAAATTAGTTGACAAGTTGAGTTTGTTAATGATAAAATACTGAAATATAACATGTTGCTAATTAAACCACCATTAAGAAAAAGGGCATCAAGTATAATTCGTGGACACGCTGTTGGTTTGGAATTCATGGACATGAACCATTCAAAAAAATGTACCATCGATGTCGAAAACCGCTGTCGGAATGAGCAATGTCGAAGGTGCACGGATGACAAATACCTAAACCCCCAAACAATTAATGTCTCGTTTCGTTATTGACATTAATTTGATAGGTCGACCCATAAATATTTAGGCAGCATTTTTACTGCATGTCTTGGGATCTGATAAAATAATTTAAATTATTTAATCTTATCTTAGCATTCAAAACGAGACTGTTAACATTTTTTTCACAAAAGATAAAAAATAACAAAAAATTATTAAATTAACATTTTCTGTCAGCTTGGAAATGGCCGGGCTATACTAATGAATAATTAAGAGTAAACTGCAAATACTACCCCTGTGTTATCTCGAAATAGCGGAAACCCCCCTGTGATAAATAAACTAGCAAAAACCCCCCTGTGAAATTTAGTCAAAGGCAGAATCCCCCCTAGCTGATTTTTTAGACCTGAAATGACAAAATTGTCCCTCAAAATGTATTTATATATATACATATTATATGTATATTTATTCTTTTTAATTTGTTTGTTTAGAAATAAAAAAAATAGTAAACAACTAAATTGATTATTTTTTAAATAAAATAATTAAAATATTTATAAAATATAAGAATTTATTAATTGCAAGACTCCAGGGGCTTTTGTGTCTTTTTATATCAAGTCAACCCTTAAATAGTTTCATAAGGGGGTTTTTGCTATTTAAATAATTTCACAGGGGAGGTTTTTGCTAGTTTATTTATCACAGGGGGGTTTTTGCTATTTCGAGATTACACAGGGGTAGTTTTTGCAGTTAACTCGAATAATTAATAAAATTCAAGAGTTGACCTTTTTTTTTTTTTGATAAATAAATTCCTTTTCTGTTGTTATCTGCCTGTAATCACAATATTCGTAATTATTATTATTAATTCACGGTGGATTATTTCAAAGGAATGATTGGGAATTTAGGGACTATGAGGTGTTAATTACTAATAATAAATAATAATGATAATAATAATAATAATGGGTTGAGTAAATAATAAAAAAAAAATGGAGATCCATCCAGAAAAGCCCATTAAAGAATAAAAAATGTTAAGTGGCTGGGCCAATCATCCAATGAAGCAGGCCCACTGAACCAAGCACAATACGCCGTTGACCCGACTACCACCCGGATCCACCAGATTAGAAACGGGATCTGAATTGAACCGACAATAGGAGATTCTGCTGAGTAGGATAAGTGTCAATACCACGTCAGACTTATGGATAAGCCTCCCTTACTCCTTAATCCTCGTATTAAGTAACACATATCTAATCTTGATTACACACACACACACCTTTAAAGAAGATATTATTTTGAAGTTAAAACCCCCCAAAAAGATTTGATCTTTTACTATTATAATAAATAAAATAAAACAAAAAAAAAAAAAAAGGAAAATTGTATTGGATAATACCGCCACCTACTTTGGCTCTCCTACAGATACCAATAAATACCCAACCTCCAAACTCCAAACATCTCTTATCCATTCGTACATTTCCCCATTTTCAATCTATTTAAAGATTTTTATTTTTCTCTCACAAGAGAAAGAATCAAAGAAAAATCAAGAATGTTGGCTATATTCAAGAACGGTTTGGTGAATCCACCAAAAGAATTGCACAGCCCAGCTTCAATCCAGCTGGCATCCGACAGGTCCAAACCTTCTGAGGAAACTCTCAAGGAATTCTTGTCTGCAAATCCAAACAATGGCTTCTCTCTTGGATTTGTTGACAAGGCTATCTTGGCCTACGCCCCACCCACCTCTCAACCTAGGTTAACCCTCACATTTACACACACATTTACACACACTAGTAGTGTCAATTGTATAACAATTTCTTGATTTATTTTTTATTTTAATAATGATGATTTGTGTGCAGTTAATTTGACAGAATACTATGGTTTATTTTATTTAAGGTTGTTCTGTGGTGTGGATGACGTGTACTGCACATTCTTGGGAAATTTGAACAACCTGTGCAACCTCAACAAACAATATGGGCTGTCAAAGGGTGGGAATGAGGCCATGTTTGTGATCGAAGCTTACCGGACACTTCGTGACCGGAGCCCGATTCCGGCCCATCAAGTGCTTAAAGAGCTCGACGGAGCTTTCGGGTTTGTGATCTATGATCACAAGTATGGAATTGTCTTTGCTGCCCTTGTAAGTTTTTTGCAGAATTACATCACCAAGAAAATTCTCTTGATTATTTCATTTCATTTATGATGATATTATGAATTAATTTCTATAATGTTTCATTGATTTATTTATTTATTTAATTTGTTGTGGCAGGGTGCTGATAAATCGGTGAATCTGTTCTGGGGTGTGGCGGCAGATGGCTCTGTTATGATATCGGACAATGTTGCCCTCGTTAAAGCAAGCTGTAGGAAATCATTTGCTCCATTCCCACCTGGTATGTTCACTTAATTTCTTCATTCCAAAATGGCATTTTTTTTAAAAAAATTATAGAAATCCGATTTTCGAGAATCTAATTCCTTTTTTTTTTTTTTTGTTGGACAGGGTGCATGTACCACAGTGATAGAGGATTAATAAGCTTTGAGCATCCAATGCATAAGATGAAAGCAATGCCAAGAATTGATAGTGAAGGGACAATGTGTGGAGCATATTTTGCAGTTGATGCTTATTCTAAGACCAACAGCATGCCTCGTGTCGGGAGTGCTGCTAACTGGGCAACTTGGGGCTGAAACGCCCGGCCTTGTGGTGTTTCGTTAACGTTAACGATCTTTTAATTCGTTTTTTCTGATTTTTTTTTTGTTTTTTTTTTTTGTTTGCTGATATGCCTCTGGTTGATGATTTGTTATTGGCATTGTTTTGGTTTCGTTAGTTGTCGCCCCTCGGCATGTAAATTTTAATATTCGAGGGGATTTGGATTTTTTTTCGAAATGGTTAGTTTCGAGGGTTCCTGTAAATGTAACCGCGGTATTACTGTGGCTACATGTGAATATCAACTAATCAGAAATATTTCCTTTGGATTAGCATTCAAGATTTCTTTTTTACTTTGGGTTTTTTTTTATTACATATAATAGTTGTAAGATTTGTTCATTTTCTTGAGTTTGTTAGCCAAGTCCCTACAAACACCTTCAAATTTAATCCACAAGTCAAGGTTAATGAATCAAGACAGGTTAAGAATTTACTGACAAAACAGGAATAGATATCCCACCGTAATTCAACTATCCAAAACTTCAGTTTATACAAATGATCTAGGTATACTCTATCGACTATACTACATTTTCCTGGTAACATTAGACATCGTTCTAAATGTCAAACTACGAGCGCAGGACAAAAGACAGCAAGAGTGAGAGGACTATGTTCTTGACAGTTTTTAATGAGCAAGGCGATTAGTTATATATACAAGAAAATTTATATGCAAACGGAGGACTTAGAAATTAATGAACGAGCTATGCATGCATATTATGTTGTGGAAACGACGAATAGTATATATATATATATATATATAGGCACATGATAATTTCAGACAACTCGAACCCATGTTCCTCCGCACATGGGGCATCCATATGCCCATCGGCTTATCCACCATATCTCTTTCTCGTTCTGGTTTGGACTGCTGCTATCGCCACGTGAAGCAAAAGCAGATGTCTGCCTCAAGCATCTTATGCACTGCAAAACAAACAAAAAAATAAATCGGAAGAATATTAAAGTACAAATTAGAAAATACCAGAGAGGAACAGGTGAAGTAAGAACAAAAATAAAGCACCCACCTTGTACCACACTCCTTCAAGCCCTGTTCTCCAGACAGATGTTACAACATCTCTTCGGGAACCCATGATACCATAATATGCTCCGAGGCCCACCGAAGTGTTCAATCCGAAAGCAGCATCTCGTTCAGACACCCTACGCTTTCTAGGCCACAAGGTGTGGGTTCCATTATAAACATCACCGTTTTCAGACGAACCTGGGACGACCAAATCCATCGAGCTGCTAAATTTAGTACCCTCGTCTGAAAGACTAGTATCGTCCGAATCGGACCAAGGTCCGCCAAACATATTCCTCTTATGCCATTCTTCGGATGGAGGATGGAGTTCCAGCTCCCGTAGAAGCAGACCTGCAGCATCTGCACCTCTAGGCCGAGGCATATTCTGCCGAAAGCAAATAAGCAGAAGGAATAAGAATGCCGATAGAATTTCTTAGTACGGAATTACATAAAAGAACTGTTCATGAACTTTGTACAACATTCAAAAAACAAGGTACCTGCATATGAGGGCCAAGTGATGCTTCTACAACCTCTGGTAGAACAGTATAGTTTCCATCAATGTAGTGAAGGCGGACCTGGATATTGCTGCTGCCAACCTGGGAAACAGGTAGTGGACGTGCCAAACCAGCTGTCCTCCGACAAAGATCCATAAGTATAAGGAAGAGGACCTTCACCTGCACGGAAGTCCAAACGGCCCTAAATTATCAAAGAACATGAAGAGTTTTGATGATAATAAATCTCCCCAATGAAACATGGGAATTACAATATCCAAGTTCGATGTAGAAAAAAGTTACTTTATGTGCGATCTAATTTAAACGCCACGGGAAAATTAACATTACTTGAATGGATTCTTGTGTTGCATGTTTGAAAGCATTTCATATGTTCTAATTCGAAGTGCCATATATAAAGGGTCACCCTTTTGTTTTCATTATTCCTTTTTTTCCTCAAAACTACGTCCAGCTCAGTTAATAAAACCGGAACCTATATATATATATATATATCCATCTCTCGTGAAATCATTTGTTGTTATCTATTTACCTCCTCAAACGTATATCCTTGACCAGCATTTCCGGAACCAAATCTTGACCGGCCAGGTGGACCTTCTTCAGGCCCTTTTGCACCATTTCCGGCCGGTCCAATTCTTGGAACTTGTGTTTCCTCTGATCTGGTTAAAGTTGATGACGGTTTTGTAGTTACTGAGTTGGTTTCATCTGATTTGCCTGGCACACCAGGCTTTTGGACTGATGGATCAGCATGTCTTTGAGCAGCTCCAATAAAGCGGGGTAGTTGTGTTCGTCGGAAGAAAAAACAAAATAGCAAGAGCTGACATAACCGATGGAGGAAATGGCAGTCTCCTATAAGCCTAACAGCTGGAGTTCCTGGAAAGGTTCCTGTATTGATACTTATTGGCATAAAGGTCGACGGGCCACTTATCGGATTTGGAGCTGAACTGGGAACACCATCCGTTGTACTACTAATCTTGGCAATAGCTCCTTGTACCCAGGCTTGCATCTGAGTACTACCTGTAGAGCTCGCAGTTCCATTTTGGGTTCCTGAAGATAAAGTCAGTTCAACATCCATCGATCAAAATGAGAAAAACACAAGGTTGTGTAATGATTAGGAAGATCATAGCAGAAAAATGAAAATCCACTCCATTTTGACACTAATTTTTTTATCCAAACTAGCTTCTTACATTTCACCATGTGGAACTACATTATCTACTCACCTGGAGTTGTAGTAGTAGCAGTAGCAGAGGCAGTCTGTGTGGGGCTTGTAACCAAATTACGGCTTCCACCTGTGCCAGCTGTAGCAGCATGGCTTGCCAGTGTACGACAGAAACTTGCATAACGTCGCAAACGAGTAATGAAGTGTGATGCTAGATCAAGGACTGCATCAACATAGGCCTGAAATTA
This sequence comes from Erythranthe guttata, assembly GCF_056151865.1. NCBI lineage: Eukaryota > Viridiplantae > Streptophyta > Magnoliopsida > Lamiales > Phrymaceae > Erythranthe > Erythranthe guttata. The sequence goes on along the minus strand of NC_142545.1, from coordinate 15,841,004 downwards.
TCACAGAGAAGAGATGCCGATCATAATGAACACTATTGTATATGATTTTAAAGAAGAGTGTTGCAGGAAGACCAGAAGAAGTAGAGGAAAACATAGCAAGGCATGCTAAATAGTAAACCTGGATGCTAAAAACAAGCGCTGGTTCAACAGCCATTGATTCAGGGTCGATACCAGATAATGTCTCGCCAGATGCTTGCCAAGGTTCTTGCACCAAAGCTGAAGGATTTATCAGAGCTGATTCAATTCCTTTACCAAGCATGTCCAGCAACAGCCTTGCTTGCATGTCCAGGACCATAGCCCTAACCTCTTGAGCGGCCGTACCTTCTAGCAGCCTACATTTTATTCTATCCAAACTCTGTGCATTGTCCACACAAATGTAATGAAAATTTAAACAAAACCATGTTTCATAAGTTATGTTAAACAATAATTACGCTAAGACCATTCTATCGTATAATTCGAACTAGAAATCGAAAAAATGTACATAGAATTAACTGACTCACAGGTCCATACTGCTGTCTGTGCTGAGTGGAGGGGAGCGAGTGGAAATCAGCATCCAACACGGCGATAACACTGTTGAGCGAAACTGGGATATAGAATTTTATGGAATCAGCAGGGTGCAAATACCATAATACAATGACATATTTCTTAAAATGACGACCCATGTGCACTTTTAGTTCATATTTTCAACCAACACCAGCACGAGAAAAATTACAATGATTCTCAGAGTGGATTGACCATCATAATCAACTAAATGAGGTCATAAAAAATCTGAACTGTTTATACAACGTTTGCTTTATTAAGAGATGCAGTTAATATTGCTCTATTAGTTTCTTCCCCAGAAAACTAACTAAACGTAATATGTTCAAGACAAGCACACAGACCTATTCTTTTTCCCTGCAGTCCCCCATGCCAAAGTTTAAGGCCAATGTGACGCAGGGGGGCAAAGGACGTGAGAATGATTTTATTCCAGTAAATAGACATACAAGATACGCTGAACTCGGCAGAAAATATTTTCCAACTCAAGGACAAAGTTGTAGTTCTTACCAATGCCATCCTCCGCAGCACTCTGTGTACAGCCAACAGCATCCCACCAGTCAATTCCCACCAAGAGACTCCACCAAAATCTGCCACAATAAGGCAACTATACAGCTCAGAAGTATTATACAGGCTTAAAATAAATTAATGGTATCTAGAGCTGTTATAATCTAGATACTCTCGGAATAGGTTAGAGTAAATCACATCTAGTCAATTTCAAAATGTGACCTTAAACCTATTCATCAATTGTACCTTTCAGCAATAGCCCGCTCCCAAGTTGCAGAATTAGCTTTTGCTTGACTGCTAGAAACAGGAGGGAGAACCCGAATAATTTTTAACATAGTACAATCCTTGCTAGAATCGTTCCAAACAGAAGCTGAACAACAACTAGTAGAAGAGAAAGCAGGGGCAGCGATTGCAGAACCAACATTAATCTGGTAGCTATCAACTGCTCCGAAGTTTGCACCAGAGAAAATATGAACACCGCCTCGTAGAAAAGAAACAGCAATCTCACCGCCATGAGCAGAATACACAATTCGAGCAAGAGTTCTAACATCAAAAGGCAGATCAAACGGATCAAAACTGACCCTCTTTGCAGTCTCAACACCATATGCAGGAGTACTTTCCCCATCACAAATTGGTGGAACTACTGCTGCTCCAGGACTTCTAAACTCACTGGCTGCTGGAATGCATTTAATCACTTTACTCACCCAAACTGTTTGTGTTGGTGCCTGGCCACCGAAGTTAGAACTAGGGTTTCCAAATATCTGATGGATCACAACATCCTCAACAGATGATTCCCAGCGTTGAACTCTCCAGCCCGTGATTGAAGGACCCTCATCAGGATCATAAGGGGACATGTATTGCCCTGCATAAACGGAGAAACAAGAATTGATTTAGGTAGAAACTTGAAGGACTCGATTTTTTGCACGAAGTGTCAAAGCAAATACGGGAGGCCAAAAGGGACGACTAACACGGCAAGAATAATATGTACAAAAAGTAGTTGTTGTGGTTTTCCTTTAATTTTCCCTAAAATAGAGACCTCTCCGACACCTGACCTCTTCTACGACTTCAAAAAAAATTCTAGTAAAATGGAAGATATAAAAGAATGAGCAAGTCGTAATCTATAACGTATGTGTGGATCAAGAATTCTACAATACTAAATGCAATAATTTACTTTCTTTTTCTGGTGCATAGACTAATGCTAAATGATTGAGCCACAAATTATGAGAATTTAAGCAGAAATGTAAAGTTGAAAAGGATAGACATCAGTATAAAAGACGATACCTTCAACAATCACAACAGAGATCACGGAACCACCACGTGTCGGATCAAAGGCAACTGCAGTAACACCAGAACCCCAAGTTGTGGTAGCCGCTGACTGAGCTGCAGTCTCAGGACTCACATATGCAGAAAAATTTGAAACTGGAGAACAATGAAGTGCTACCTTGTCACTGTAATCCTGTTCTGTCTGCTTCCCCCCTTGTTTTGCTTCTAATAACAAATACTCCTGCCAGCTAAACAGATATGCAGCTAACGGGGCAAAACCATCCCAGGAAGGAGGGTTAAGCGATGGTGGAACTCCATTATTCACAATTGCCTTTGGGGTGGACTGAAAACCATTACCGGGGCCAGGTGTAACTTCCCAAACGACAACAGTTGATGGGTTAACAATGGGCACACCAGCCACATGCATGGCTCCATAATCAGTGACAATAGCATCAGCAGCCATTATTCCACTAGGCCCAGCTCCCAGAAGCCCTTTACTAGTGCAAAACCACTTGGATGTTGCATCACTCTGACTAGGTGGCCATTGAGACCAATGGAGCTGAACTGATCCCGAAGAGAAAACAGAGCAAACACAAAGAAAATTTGGCCAACCAGCTGTCACCAGATACAATGAACATTTGCTCAGAGGTAATTTCAGAAGTGGGCCAAGTGGCCAGTAGAACTGATAACTGATAAATGAATATTAGATCATGACTAATTGCACTTGGATAATGGAATACAGCAGTTAGTAAAACTGACATCAGTGATCCTCAATTGCTGACTTCACTTTATTAGCGCAAGAAAGATACCAGAGTCAAATAACATGCTTCACACTACAGAGTGCAGTGCATATGAAGCAAGAAATGTAAAATAGGATATACTAAGGTCTTACTACGAGCTAAAGTTTATTTTCCTAACGCAATAAATAAGAATTATAGTTCTCCAACTCCAGAAGATATCTACCTCAGAAAACTAAAAAAACTAAATCAAGGTTTCTATCAAATGCTTGTTTTCCAATCTTTCTTTATTTCAATTGTATTTTCTGGGTATAGGTTTGGAGGTTGGGTTGCATTGGTCGGCCCACCTAGTTCCTTACTTTTTTCAGCAAATCAGAGATTGATTACGAATAAATCCTCACCGAGGAAAGGATTTAACATGAGATACACTGCTTGACTGAAACTTAGATGATATATAATGCATAGACAGTCACATCCATCTAAAAGGATTGTGCCCATGACAAATGACAAACATGACGTTTTCGAAAATAAACAACTTTATCGTCACATAAAGTTTAAATCCAAGAGAATCATCACTGCTCACAAAGAAAGCTATCGACTGATAAAAGTACAAAGAAAAAACTGTTAACCTGGAGCATGTGGTTGCTGCGAAAGAAATTTCTCCTCAAATGTAGATTTTGTGGAACCACTGGATCTAGCTGAGAGCCACCTATACTAATTTTATGGCAAACCAAGTCAGCATAAAGCTAATACTAAATTAGGAACATGTTTTCTTTTAACAACCTTAATGATCATAAAACTACATACCGGAGAAACTCCCGACAGCCATTTTGTAGCAACTGCGATATCCTGGCGCCATTCATATTCCAGCTGCCAGCAACTAGCCTCTTTCACAAGATTTGCTGGTCCCTGAATGATCATACCAAAACAAACGCAATAAGAAGAAGGAGATGATGTCTGTTTCAAGCAAAGTCAATGGCATTTTAAATCAAGCCCTACAACTGAAACAGAGGGCGCTGTTTTTTTCACAAGTGTTCAATTCAATGGAACAAGCATACCTGGGAAGGCTGAGTCCAAATGGTTGTCCGTCCATGGAAATTAGCTATAAGTAATGCACGGGGACATGAAGTAGGGGACCACTCCATGAATTGAACGGAATCGCGAGGAGAATCTATCAAAACATCAAATTCCAAGAGGTACAGCCAATTGAAACATCACATAATAGGGAAGCACCCAATACCAAATAACATGACATATACGATCTCACACATTCAACTAATGTAAAGATGAACAATGCCCAACAAATTCAACTAAACGAATATTCACACCAATGTAGTTACAGATCATACCTGCTATAACATTGAAAACTGTACATTCAGTTGGTCGCTCTGGTATGACCAAATGTATGGGGATCCAAAATGGAGGGATGGTAGATGAACTACAAAGATACATAAATGTATATGTTAATCATATGTTTTACAGATAGAACAGAACAAAAAGCGACACGGTTTCCGACCCTGTATGTTTACAAACATATTTAACAGTGAACATTGTGAATCAGAATCATCTATGAGCGGACAGCATATCGGACATTGAACAAGTTCGACCCATAATATCCTGGAACGAAAAAATATTGTGGATAGATGCTTCTAATGGCCATCATGTGATGTATTGTGGTGGTATGATCAATAAAAAAATTACACCAACCACTAACGTGAAAGATTGCCAAAAAAGTGTGACAACTACGAAGAAATGTGGATCGCAGAAAGACAAGCATTCAGCAACAAACAAACTCATCATCTTAATACTCTTAAACTTCTATATAACCTGTTTCTGTGCATAGTTCCCAAATTCGTAGAAGTTCAGCCATCACTTGTGAACAGACGTTTAGGTTTCACAATATAAGGCTAAATACAATAACCAAGTGATCTCTACCATTATAGCTCAAGAATTTCAACAAATGAAACTACAATAGATTAAGATGTGTGGACCTGTGATTTAAGGTACAAACCTTGGGATCCTCGCACATGTTTCTGATGCACAAGCTATGATATTCAACTTCCCACACCAAGCAACGGCACTGTAAGAACCAAGAGAAACGTCTAAATATGAAAAACTTAAGAAACTACTAAGTAATACAAGCATCAGTAACACAGAACAGTAACATTTCAGACACGCACTAGAGTAAAATAAAAAAATTAATAATAATAATAATAACCAAAATAATCAACTGAATGTTACAGGCCATTTTAAAACTTGCTTAACACTCAAATTTGACAGAATTCCACTAAAAACCTCAATGAAGCTAGGACTCATTACAAAATCAACAATCTCAATATATCCACACAGACATTTCGTAAAATTAACCTAGAAAAACATACCTAAAAGTGCGGCATAGCTCGGGAACACTCATTTTATAGAGCAAATTAGACTTAGGCTGCTTAAGCTTGATGCAGAAAACAGTAGCTGGATTGCCAGAGTCCTCATCCAACGGATCGTCAGTGGGAATATTCGAAACCGCAGCTGCAGATTCCTTCTCCGTCATCACCTCGTCGTCCTCTTCCACCGCAGCAGCAGATTCCGGTTTCTCGTCGGGGGAATGAGAAGATCGAGGAGAAGAGGATTCCTCCTCGGATTCCTTAGCAGCACCAGTAGCTACTGGACCTGGTGGTGGTGATGGTGGTTGTGTGGGTTGATTAGAATTGGTGTTGTTGGTAGTGTCATTCATTTAGAAAAGAGGAACCAAATGACCAAAAACCCTAATTTATATATATAAAAAAGTTAGAGAGAGAGAGAGAAGAGGAGAGAGAGAGGTGAGAAAGTCGCGATTGAAGGCGACAGGAATGACTGTAGTGAGAGAGAGAGAGAGAGAGTGGGGAGAGAAAGTGAAGAGATGATTCGAAGACAAATTGGGGGAAAATTCAATTTCATGGGCGTTTTTGTTTCTTTCTTTTTCGCTTTTGCTATCGAATGGGGGAGCACTTCGTCCTCTTCTTCGAAAGTCTGCTGTCTTCTTCCTTCTAATTCCTTTTATTATTTATTTTTAAATAAATTTTCTTTTTTTTTTTATACAAAAATATTATATTTATGTTAATTGAAATGATAAATACAGGATGATTTTTTTAGTAAATACATGTCAATTTTTTAATTTTGATTTGTAATGCCATTCCACTGGTTTAATTATATTTAATTTAATTACATTCAGTGTCGTTAAATTTTAGAATTAAATTGGGAAAAATCATTCAAAATATGTCCATTGATTTGTCTTGAAATTGAAAAAGTAGAGGTTTCGATTTAGATTGAAGAGTTTACGAGTGATTTTGTAGATTAAAAACCCAAAAAAATTAGTGGAATTTTTTTAGCTAGGAAAGTTGTACAAATCTAAAAAAACGAGCATGGGATATTTTGATGATTAATAATGCGATATTTTGGCAATATAAATATTTGTAACTAAAACAATGGAATCGGTCCTAAGTTTTAATTTATTAAATAAAATGTCCGACGTCTACTAAAACGTGTCCTGTATTTATCAAGTCTCTTGTGTTAGTGGGCTGCGGTTCTCCTCCCGAACCTGTAATAAAAATTTGATGGCAAATATTACTAACGGCCCCAAATGGAAATTTAAAAAACGAGGCCATATATTTATTAAATGGGCTTATTATTATTGGGCCATTTTATTAGAAAAATAAAATCCGTTGAATTTCTTTTTAATTTATTTCTCGATAAATAGATGCTTAAGATTTTAACTATGAATGATTCAACAAAATATTTCCATATTCGATGCCACCTGTCCCATTTGCTAACCACTTGTTTAGACTTGGTAAATTGCTTCCGTTTGGTTGGTCAAAGCAGGGAAAGTTCAATCCAATATCCTCCCGCCACGTGTTCACGTTGACCTGGCAACATAGTTTAAACTTGGGTTGGCAAGATTGAATAATAATTATATTATTATTATTATTTCTTTTTGTTATTATGTAAATGGAAAAATGTCTTGGTCAACTGATGACAAACTAGGTTTACTCTTACTAGAATATTTTTTGTGTTATAAAAATATAATTGTAAACCGCGTTTCAAGTTCCAATGTTTGGATTTCGTCTTTAAGGTTGATGACAAATAGTAATATTTAGGTTTTGACTAAATCTTATTTACGAGTATCGGCAATTGAGTCATACCTAACTGAAACTCGGTAGCTCAACTCGATTATATTTTAGTCAAGTCTATTTTTTAGTAAAATCGGGTCAAGCTTGAGTCATCGATTCATTTATGTGTCGAGTTTGAGCTATTGTGGCCCAATATCTAGAAAATACGTTGGAGTACATCTAAAATTGCTTCTATTTATTTTATGTTTCTTCATTTTAGACTATGATGCATTTTTTGTAATATGAATTATATAACGATTAGACAGTTGCAACGTTAAACTTCATTTATTTTAAAGAGCAAATTATGGTTTTTATTTTATTTTACAATTATATTTTTTATCTTATTTAACTCTCAATGAATATTCTAGATTTTCTTCTTTGACTATGAAGGTTTTTTATTAATTTTTTTACGAATATGTTTGACCAAAGAGTTGTAAAGTATTGTAATTATTTGACATAAATTTGAAGTCTAAAAAAAATACACGAGTCGAGTTTGAGTGTATAGAAACTAGTACCAAGGTCAGATGGTATGAATAAAATGGTAAATAAAATAGAAAATTAGGAAAAAGGGAAGAAGAAACAACAGTCGCTATCAAAATTTCACGCACGACACACACATACACACAGTGGAAATACAATACAAAGGTGAGAACACAAAAGCAAATTCCTCTCGCGCGAGTTATGAATTGCGCATTCAAAACCACGAGTCGAATCAGTAAGACGAGTTACCCCAGACCCCACCGCCTGATATTCTCCAACATTTTTCTGCATTTACCGCTACATTCTTTCATCATCCTCCTCCCGTGCGCCGATTAATTTGTAAGTAGCGAATTGTTTCTCGATTTTATGTTTTTGGATGAATTACGTTTTTTTTTTTTCAATTCGACGGATCTCAGTTTAATTATGGCGTGCTTAAAAAATGCTGTATGAATTAGGATTAGGCGGTCTGAGTGGTTGTGCTGGCTTGGTATTGACTTTTGCATCTCAATTGGCCACAGCTTTTTTGTGGAATTCGTATTTTATTTGTTTGAAATGATTGATTGATATTACAGTAGCTGTTTGAGATTTTGGGTTGCAATGGTAGAAATCGTGTTGTATTACATATTGAGGATTTCTGCGATCACTTGTAGTAAATTCAGCACCTGGTAATCTGGTATGCTTGCCGTACAAATTAACACGAATTAATTGATTTCCATGAACTGAAATTGCATCTTTAAATGGCTAAAATCAATGGATTAAAGAAAAAAGGCGAATTGGAGAAGCGAGGACGGAAAAGAAATATCGAACCCTATTCAGTTAGTATAGACTATAGACTATAGACTATAGAGAATTTATCACGGCGATTTCTCGTTTGCTTCTTGTAATGTAATTGAAGTACCTGCAGGCGGGGAAGGAATGTGGGTATGAAAAGAAGGTGATGGCTAGTCTTTGTCCAGATTGAAGACACTTGAGTTGGATTATGTGATTAGTGTCGTTGAGCATAACATGAGTTGTAGCTGCTTTGGTGCCACAACCGTGCTCCAGAAGAAACGAGATAAGCATGTTCGTCAACCTCCGCAAGATGAAGAAGGTAAACACTTTATCATCTGTTGTATGGAGAATCATTGGAGTTGCTCTATATTCTTTCGAACAATTTTGTAACGATTCCTTGGAAACATAATATAACAACTGAAGCTCGTCTTAAAATATCCACTTCACGAAGACTGTGCTGATTATAACGTAGGATTGATTTATGAAAATTGAGACGCCCAGTGTTAATGGTATAGTTGAACAAAGAGGTTATGACGATTCGTATACGTTTTTTTTTTTTTTTATCCAGGGGCCTCAATTGCAAAGACGAAGAATTTCTCATATAATGAGTTAAGAGTAGCAACAAACAACTTCCATCGAAGTAACAAAATAGGACGAGGAGGTTTTGGTACAGTTTACAAGGTATTGCTTAATACTGCAACAATTTGGTCTGTTATTTCTGTTAGATTCCTTTCCTAAACGTAATTACAGGCTAAACGAAGCTTCATATTTGTTAGACTTCTATATACTCCTCTTGGTACTAAGATTTAGAGAGCAATGAAGTTGATGAACACTTTATTTTATGCGTTTCATTTGATACTGTTTGCATTTTATTAACTCAATTGGTGTTGGATAGGGCATTCTAAAAAATGGAACGGAAGTTGCTGTAAAGATGCTTTCTGCTCAGTCAAAACAAGGAGAGCGCGAGTTTTTGACTGAAATTGATACCATATCCAATGTCGTACATCCAAACCTCGTTGAATTACTTGGTTGCTGTGTTCATGGACCTAACCGGATTTTGGTGTATGAATTTTTAGAAAATAGCAGCATCGATCATGCACTATTAGGTATATGGTACATTCATTAGTAATTCTGGAGCAAGTTAAAAGATTTCGTGTTTCTTGCAGAGCATAATCCTTAATATGTATGTACAGGTGCAAAGAGGTCCGTAAAATTGAACTGGGAAAGGAGGTCCGCGATTTGCATGGGGACTGCCAGAGGGCTTGCGTATCTTCACGAAGAACTCACGCCTCACATTGTGCATAGAGATATCAAAGCTAGTAATATACTTCTGGACAAAAACTTCCAACCAAAAATTGGAGACTTTGGATTGGCTAAACTTTTCCCTGATGATATTACTCACATTAGCACAAAACTAGCTGGAACAACGTATGGCTCGTTTTTTGTTTCTTTTCGATTCTACTCATGTTTTCACTAAACGTATAAATTATTGTTTAAAATATAATTTGTATGTTTCCTTTTTTTTCCCCTTTGGTTTGTTCCAAGCAGCGGTTACCTGGCACCTGAGTATGTAATAGGTGGTCGCCTAACTATGAAGGCCGATGTGTATAGCTTCGGGATTCTAACACTTGAAGTTGTTAGCGGCAGGAGCAGTGCAAACACCAATTACAGAGGAGCACATAAGTTGCTAGTCGAATGGGTGGGTAAATATCTTATAATTCCTTTGGTAAATAATAGGTATTATTCATTTCTTTCTGATTAACTGAATAATTTCTCGTCATTCGTATTTGGTTGATTCATAGGCTTGGGAGCTTTATGAAGAGGGAAAATTGGTGGATCTGGTCGACCCGGAACTTGAGGAGTTTGAGGAAAACGAAGTTGTAAGGTACATGAAAGTGGCACTGTTTTGCACTCAAGCAAATGCAAGCAGGAGGCCATTGATGAGTCAGGTCCTTGAGATGCTCTCTAGAAATGTTAAGCTAAACGACAGCCAACTCACCCCTCCAGGTTTCTACGAAGATTCGGGCCAATTAAGCGGTAAACTATCGAAGAATCATAATTCATCTGAAACCTCGACCAGCTATCAGACGACTTCTTTTCCTATCACAATCACTCAGGTTACCCCAAGATGAATTTGAAGGCCTCAAATCCACTATTCTTCGAGATTTTTTTTTTCTTCTTCTAAATTGTTTATCCAAATCTGTGTGTATTTAAGTTCCACATGGCATCTGAATGATCCTTTTTCCGGTGCCATGTTATTGTTTTTTCGATGATCTGCATCGGGTATTTCCTGTATTATAGGAGGTATGTTGCGATGACACATACGTAGAGTAGAGGGACATATTGCGAGAATGACCTATTTTTTTTATAGTACTCAAACACATGATGTATGAATTACGAGGGGTTTTAATTCTTTTACAGCATATGAAATTATTCCATGGTGACAGTTATTTCTGTTTAAAGACATGATGTATCTTTGTATAGTGGCATTTGTGAATTTCACTGTCATCTATCCTTCGTTTCAAAAACTAGTTGTTCGAAACCTATAAAAGTATATATATATATATATATATATATATATATATATATATATATATATATATATATATATATATATATATATATATATATATATATATATATATAGGATACAAGTCATCTTGGAAAAAATAAAAGTAAAATTAAAGTACCAGCCGATATATGTTCAACAAAAAATTACAGCACAACAACACAAATCACCAGTTGTTTCAAACTCAATAAAGGAATTGCCAGACCCAGCCTGGAGTTTTAATCAATAAACATTAACAATGCAAAATGCATGGAAAAATCCCGAAGAGGAAAATACGAGTATGAAAAAAGAGAGAGTATGCAATCAAAACTTGTGGAATTTTAGCTAATTAGCTGGCAGGTCATTCGCCGGAGCAACAGATTCTTTTACCGTAACACCGTTTGGAGTTGAAACTTTGGCAGGTGCAGCAGCAGCAACTGTTGCCTCTTTTGTAGCAGCATCGTTTCCATTTTTGGCATTTTTCGGGTCCTTATCATCCTTGGCAGGGGTGGGTGGGGGTGGGGGTGGTAGCATGTGCTGTGGGGGTTTGTGCTTGAGCTTCACTAATAAACCACGCATCCTCGAAAGATCGGTTGGTTTACCAGGTTTCGGGCCTTGAATTACAGAGATTGATGGCTTCTTATCTTGATCCTTCTTCTTACCCCTCTTCTCAATATTGGCCACCTCGTTAGGAACGATCTCTGCTATGGCTTTCCAGTACTGTTTATCGGCTTCTTTGTGGAATTTTTCTTGACTGGATAGGTATGACTGTTCGATGTAGATAATGCAATAAAAGAAATGATGTTTTATTAACTGCTTTAATTGGGGTAAAAGATGAACAAGATTATATGTTTAACGCTGTGAAACTCAAACCTTTTCTCGGTCTCTGTTGCTAGTCTTGTTGGTCTCTAAATTAAGCTGTCTTTTCTCGTAGAAAGCTTTTATATACTCTTCAGCTTCTTCGAGGATTTTGTTTCGCATTTCTTTTTCCTTCTTCTCCTTCTCTTCCAGACGGATGGTATTTTGCCTGCATCCAAAACCCACAAAGATGAGAAAAACTCGGGTATAACATACCTCAGACTATCTTTCAACCGTACGGTGAATAAATACATAGGGCTGGTAGAATATACTCTCTCTTTCTTGTAAGTTGAAATCATGGATAAGATTTAAAGACTCTCCTATAAATGCTTCAATATCCAGTTTGTCGAAAGTAGAAATTTTCAATCAGTAAATGTTAGGGAAAGTCTTAAGACATGCTCGTTGTCAATTTCAAACTAGTGGAATCAAATTTCAAAGTGTTCTTCAAAGTTCAATACGGTCTCCATCACGTTTAATTACCATAACTTAACCTTTCTCCCCCTGGTCTCTGGCTTTAGCATCAAACTTATTTCCATCAACTCTAGTACCAGGCTATCCAAGGGATTTGACTTACCCAAAAAAAAAAACGATATCTGTAAAAATTTCAAGCATTTTGTTGTTGATAGTGATTGTCATATACCACAACTACCTCTTCTAGAAATCATAATCAACTATAATATTGTGGTCTTGCTGGCCACATAGGGGTGGAAATCGGACTGATCAAACCACAATTCCTTTCCAAAAAAATCAGCAAGATCAGAAATTGAAACGAAAAGAAAAAAATGTTCCAAACATTGGAAAGTTTCATATCGGAATCAGCGGAATTCGGGAAATTCCATTTATTTAGTCACCTAAAGTACAGAATACATAATAATATGGATATTATAAGTGCAAAATTCGGAATTCTCTTTTGGAATTTTTGGAAATTGAAATCGGAAGGAATCTCATATCTAATCCAATTCGAATGATTTTTTGTTTAGAAAAATCAGAAATCGGAACGGAATCTCATATCTAATCCAATTCGAATGAATTTTTGTTTGGAAAAATCGGAAATTGGAATGAAAAATATTGTTCCAAAATCGGAAATTTTCGGATCCAAATCGGCGGAAATCGGAAATTCCATTCCAATTTCCACCCCTATGGCCACATGTTGAAATTAAGACCGATCTATATGTTTGATGGGTGCGAGAAGGACCGGACACACGACATATCATTCATGAATTTTAGTAATGGTTAGCTATAACCTTCTTATATGCATCTTTATCTCAATATTCAAGCTAGATCTTCGACATAAATGCATTTCTCTCTACTAATTCAAGTCAAAATCTGTCCACTGAACTGATCAGCGACCAGTAAGGAAAATATATGATCTAGAGGGATCCCGTTTACAAGATTCAGCAACAACAAATCAAGTGATTCAAGTCTTTCAAGAGTCAATCGCAGCTCTATTTTGGCTTATAGTTTTTTTGAGATCAAAGTCAAATTCAATCAACAATAAAAGGCAGATCCGAATTTACATACAAAAAACAAAAATTACTTTGACACAGATTAGAAAATTCAACACAATTAGAGAAAATCTTACCTCCGCCATTCGCGAAAAGCGAATCCTTCTTCTTGCATCTCAGTAGGAGGCGGAAGGATCGGTCCACCCGAGCTGAATATTCCCTCGGAATCATCCCCCATGTTGTAAGGCGAACTTCCATGGCCATTGGATATCGGAACCGAACCGTCTGATCCGAACGGCTGAGGATTCGACCCGTACCCGAACGGATCCGGACTGAGCACGCTCTCCACCGTCACCTCCTCCGTATCGCCGTAGTCCGGAGTGTAAGCGGGGGCCGAGTACGGGGGTGTGTCGGCGGAGGAGAAGGCGGCGTATGAATCGTCGTAGGTGGTGTACCCGCCGTCGTCAAACGAACGCGCCGACGCGTCGCCATCCATGCTGTACGCGTCGAACGATGCCATCTCTCTCTCTCTCTCTCTCTCTAAAACAATGCACTTTCTCTCTCTATGTTCGATTCTCCTCTCGTTACATATAGAATTTTTGTGTATATATATAATATGTAGAGTACGTGCTTGAATTGATGTGTCTTTGTTACCATCCAAAATATAATATTTCTTTTTTGTTTAGGGTTCTGAAGAGGGACTAATTGTTTTTCCAGTTGCTGGATATTTAATTTGCTTATTTACTACTCATAATAATACTTCCAATTTTAAGTTATTTGTTTGTTTTCGAACCAAACAAGAAAATCTCAGGATGAAGAAGATGGGTTTTTTTTTATAGGGAAATTAAGGTTTAAATACAATATATATATATATACACACACACACACACTCATTTACTTTTAATATTGTACAATTTAATAATTTAAGGTTATCATTAAATATGTAAATAATAAGTTTATTAATAATACATATTACAATAGATTTTGAATCTTTAACGTTTTCAACTTGTTATTGAATTTACAATAATTAAATCGGTACGTTACGGTTGAGGTACGGTAAAATAATGGATTGGATAATTACAACTACCCCTTCAACTATAAATCTTCTTAAACATGTATGTTGAATATTCTTCGATTCGTACCCATTCGAATTCCACATTTTTAAAAAAGATGATCATAATTTGGGCCTCTTTGACTTGTAAATATCAAATTGTGGTACATCAAAAACTGCATTTTTGCACAAAATGATTACAAACTAGATAACATTCAACTAAGTATAAAAGATTTTGATGAATTTGACACCATAATAGTGGACGTATAAAAAGATTCATAGTTGAGGGAATGATGATTGTAATTACCCAAACATAAAGGGATTTTTTCGTAATTTGACCTTACATCATGACATGGTTGGCGTAATTTACCCAAAAATATTTGAAGAAGTAAAGCAAGACCTGTATTAGAAGCTTAGAATTAATCAGACATTATATATATAAAAACAAGTAAGTTTAACCAACAAAATCCTGTCATCCCAAATCATCAGTGAACAAAAAAAAAACAAAAAAAAAAAAAAAACAATGAAGTTATCATATATATCTTGTATCTATCTGTGCCTGATCACTGCAATATGACCAATGCTTGTCCTTTTCAACTCCAACAACAGATGATTCTTCAGGCAAAATCCCCAAGTGACACAATTTGAAGATGCCATTCATTATCATCATCTTCGTTTTTTTCTTCTCTCTTTTTCGAGGATTCGCATTTCAGTTCCAATATGTAGATACAAAAATTCCCATAGATCACAAATATGTACGTCGTTTAATTCGAACTAATAGGCAAAACTCTTGTGCAAAACTCTTTAAAAAGGAATCGGAAAGAAAGCACAGCAGATGGGCAGCGCCTGGACCCCAATTTACATGTATTTCTTCGTGCGTGTTAAACAGAATCGTGGGCCCATATTATACAACAAAGGCGGGAACCGAAGAAAGAAGATAAAAAGGTTGTAAGAGTTCTCACGGTACAGGAGAGCCATTCCTGGGGTATCTGCCAAATGACGGCAGACGCTGAGAAACTCGATTGAATTCTTGTTTTACCCTTTTGTTCGGTATACTCTGCATAGATCTGAACCAAGACTATTTCAATAACATAGCAATAGGATAGAAAGATGGTAGCATATTTCATTAGTTTGTAGTTTATAGGGCCATTGAACTTATGTGTTTAACCAAACTTATTGTTGCCTAGTTGCATTAATTTCTCGTTAAGTGTGATTTAATTCACCCAGGTACTGCATAACGATCTGAAAATGCCGAAAAGCAAATCCACTCACCTTGGAGAAGAACCCTGATGCCTGTATGGAAACTGACCGGGCATGGATTTCAGGGTTACAAGAGCCTTTTCAGCAGCCTAAGGAAAATGGTCTTTAAGTTAAGATCGAGAGAATCTAATAGATAAAAAAAGAATATTCATAGCGTTCAATTATAACCATAAAATGTAAGATTTTCAATTTCACGTCGAAAATAGTAAAATGGAAAGGGTGAAAAAAAAAAGATATAGAAGAATTTTGTCGGAAAACGTAATACCTGTGATCTAGCTTCATCCCATGTTAGCCCGATTCCCTTGCCCAATACTTGCCCGTTAACCTCAACCTACGTGCCAAAATAGACGAGTTAATTACCCAAGAAGATTCACATTATTCTTTACTTTTAGGTTCCTCTTTCTTTCTTTTTTTTTTCTCACTTTTCTGGGTAAAGGTTCCATGATGATGCCATTTCACCACAATGATTAAATCTAGTTCAGCTCATGATTCGCAATATTTTGTTCGAATAAATTATTTTCGAGAAACACTTGAATTCTGAGAGGTGGGAGGTTTTTAAGTTGTATGCAATCGTTAATAAATATCTGACCTGAGCATACACTTCGTTTCTCTGGCCAGGATTAGCCGAAAACTGTGGCTGAGTTTGAAATGTTACACCAAGGCCCTCCATTGTGCACTAGAGAATCGAGGATTAACAAAGGGTATGGAAATAAAATCAAAGGCATGTATAGAACATTGATTTTCAGTTAATGAAACTTACAAACTCTTTAAGCGCAGTAATTGAACCCATTATTGGCCTCTTCGAGACCTCAGTTCTTGGGTCTACAATCCGCGGCGGTGCTGCTACTGTTGAAAAGGGTAATCCTTCCTCATTAGGCAATGGTTGATATCCAAAAGAATTGGCATTACTGTTAAAACCATTCTCTTTCTGATTACCGACCCTACTCCCATCTCCAGGCACATAGTTGAAATCAGGTCTACTCCGTGACAAGTATTTATCTACAAAGAAATAGTTTATCACAGTCAGAATTTCAGCCAAATCATGACAAATGTGACTTTTAATAGGTTGTAAGACAGGTTTCCTAGAAAACTATCAAAATTAATTCTACGTTATTGCATGTTCATAATCAGTTCACAGAATGAGGCCAGATAAAGACTATGGACACATTAACCAGATAAAGAAGTAGATGAATATTTTGAGTAAGAGATTCAAATACATACAACATATATATGTACTTATATGAAACAAAAGATTATACAACACCCCATTCATTTCAACTATCAGGAAGCCGACATTTGTATGTTACCCGCCAAATATAAAAGAGACCCTTCGGCAGCCTGACGTTGTGCTTCCCTCCTTGTTCTACCCATTCCTTCGCCAATTCTCTCCCCTGCGAACAGAACCTGGAATAATACAATTACACTGGTCACATAACAAGATTTCAAAAATACTTCAAGTGCACAAGGTGTCATGGAAATCAAAGATTCCAATAATTTGGGAGAAGAAAGGAGGAAAAGTAATAGAGCTAAATGGATCGATAGGTGAGAAAAGGAGAGTGGGTAGAACATGAGTTCTTTTTATTTAGTTCTCATTTTATCTCTTCGTCAGTAAATACTAAATAGGACAATCGCAACTGAAAGTCTGAAACTACCTCTACAAAGAACTGCAGTCCTGTGCTTGATATAAGAGTTTGCTTGAACTCCACCTACAGATATTTGAGGTGACCATCACAGAAAATGATAGATGATAGCCACAAAACAGGGAGAAAAAAAAGGCATTAACAACTGTTTCATACCTTCGTTCCACACTTAAATGCAATATCCTGCAATGCTCCAATACACGTTTCTATGTAGGGGTCAATTTGTCCAGCTTCAAGATCAAAATCCTTGTTTGCTGAAGATGGCTGAGCCACAGAAGCATCTTCACCTTCAAGATTTAAATACAAAATGTAATGCTCTACTTCTGCCAAATGAAGTTAGAAAGAACTTGGTTTTGAACAATGATTGAAGAGATATCATTTCATATGAGAAGAAACAAATGATAGGTTCCAATAAAAAAATTGTGTTCAATTCCATTATAGGTTGTGAACTGTAACTTAATATGAGAACTTCATCAAATCGAATTCAGATATGAATTACTGATCAAGGCAATTGCATGAAATGTCAATGAATTTGGTGGCAATCTTGCTGTAGAAAAAAAGTCTCAACGATGACTTCCGTACAATTATGACACATGATAAAGCCTGGTAAAACTAGCTTTCTTTAGTTATGATAACAGAAGAGATGCGACTTACCGTGAAAAGAATGGAAATCAGGCAATGATTGGTTCAATCTTAATTGATCTTCTCTCGGGACTGCCTGTACACCATATCAGCGAACTTGTCAAACATGAAACTCACTTGGACTTCTATTCAAACTAAAATGTAAAAAATCGAGGTCTACCGAGAAATCAACTACCTCCTTTGGTAACCTCTGGCTTTCAGGAAGAATTCTACCAGGAGGAATAGAAGGCTCCACATTCTGGAGGAAAGGTGAATGATGACCTCGATTCTTGTCAATAGGCAGAGATTCAACATTCAAAGGGAACTCCTTTGGTGGTAGTGCCACTTGGTTCGGTTGTCTCGAGCTCATCTCTTCTTCAACAGGAAACCAGCCATGGGGCTGAACTCTTGGTACAGATACTTGCATAGGCGTGCGAGCAGGAAACTGAGGTTCACTTGGAGAGGGTCCTCTCATGTCTTGACCATGTTGCAAAATTAGCATTCTCCTTCTCGTATCAGGATCTAATTCTGATTCTGGCACCTCACCCTCTTCCCTTGCAGGAGAACTGCGGGAGGTTGTTTCTCCTTGTCCAAGTTGAACTAATGGTGGTTTAAGAAGTGTGGCCACTTGATGCATTTGCTGACTTGGAAAAGACATTGCTGGTCCTTGTGTTGTTGGTGGGGGAGCTGTAAAAGAAGAGGATGGTGCCATGTAATGGAGCACTGAGGCAACTATAGGATCTAAATTTGCAATTGGTGAAGGAGCAGTTGAAGAAGCTGATATTGCGTCCTGAATGTTCAGATTATCGTAAGGTAAGGTACTATTACCTACTGCTAACACTGTATTAGACATACTTTAAAGCACATCACCAAAAGCAGGAAAAACAAAATATCGGACAAGAAAAACTGCATATGCATAAAGACATCATCAGACAAAAGGAATCTCCAAAGTACTGACTTTCCACCATAGACAAAAAAAATTGCATATGCAAACTTCACCTTTAATCTCCTTTGTACTTCAGCATCTGCCATTCCATCATAAACAAGCGAGTCTTTGTTTCCACCAGAAGCTGAAGGATCGTCCTGAACAATAACAAAGAGAAAGACATCGTTTGGCATATTAAACTTTACTGACTGCCGCAAAGTCTCAAAAAATATGATAGTAAAAGCATTTGAAAGATCTCCAGCAAGCTGATTTTGAACTCGAAGTTTAGCGACTAGGACCAGATAAAACTTTTTTTTCTGGGGGGAAGGTTGACTTACCTCTGAAATTAAGTAGTTGCTCACATCAGGTGAAGAAGGCACATCTTTAATATCGTCTTCATATGCAACTCCGGATATTAGTTGTAACAGACCATCATCAAAATCCCTGTGTTGAATATATCAAATCAAACCCAATAGCTGGTACATGAGACCAAGTTATTGACAAATTAGAAAAAAACAATTACTGTTTGTAATAACTTACTTGAAAAAACCACCTCTGACATTGCAGGCTACATTTCTTGCAACACAGAGCACGGGGATAGTATTGTTAGCCTACAGGAATTAAATTGCAGATAATGTTAGCAAAAAAGTAGTTTCATTCATTCAGGCAGATAGATTGTCAGTGAAAAACCAGTACTTCAGCTTGAGGAGCATAATACGGAGCAAATGCAGGAACAACATGGACTCGTGGTTGATCTTTCTCATCCCATACTTTTAAGCGGTCATCAATCACCAATGCCATCTTAGGATGGCAGTTTCCATCTTGGAAAACATTGAAAAGTGATTTCCTAAACCCTGTGCAAGAAAAATGGATGTCCAGGCCATCACAAATGAATTACACTGAAAAGTTGAATTTAAGGCTAGAGTTCCTAAGCACGTACCAGATTTGACGCACACAACGCGTTCCAAAAGCTCCCTCGAGTTTATCAGATTAAATTCTGGATCAAGAAGTCTCCACATTTCTAAAGCATAATCTCTTTCAGCCATTGTGCAAACAAAAACTTCAAACCGCTTTCGACCTCTAGCAGTCAAGTAATTTCTAAGTTCCTCCCATGCAGGTCTTAATCTCACAAGCACACTTGTATCACGTATCTGCGTTAATACATAAATCATCCTAAATGATATGATTTCATAATCTAAATAAATAATTATCATTCTTGCTGAATTATATAATACAACATTAAGTTGCCAGAAGCAGCCAAGTGCTTTTCTTAAATATTCTCTGATACAACTGCATAAATTCTTGGAATATGTATAGCATTAACTCCCACTATAGGACAAAGATGTGTAAATAATAGATCCTGAAAACAATTACCAGTGGATTAATGCGAGTAAGAATTATATTTCTATCTTGCAGTCGTATAAGTGGGCGCACAATGGGTTGATGAGTCCCTGACAAAGCTGGAACAACCTCAGACTGCGACTTGATAACCTTCCCATTTTCGATTACCTGGTCACTTTCTGCGTATTGCTTTAATATGTTTTTATCATCCTGATAACGTTTAACCTCGGCTACCATCCCAGATGCACGTTGTTGATCAGACTCGGAATTTATTTTTCGCTGCAATGCCTCTATCCTATCTTCAAAAGAACGCATTGTGTTTGCAACTACGAGCGTTTCGTCGAGATCAAATACAATCCCAAGACATCTGAGATTCAGCATGACAAGGCAAGAATTGTAAACGCTTGATGCCACATTGAACCCCCAAAAACATGGGTTCCCTCCTTCATACTTCCTGGAGTGCATGGCAACTAACTGAATCTCCGCACCTCCAATGGGAACTACAGCAGTCTGCAAATATAATAACAAGATAATTAAATGCTGAAACTAAAAATGTTCATGCCTCAAATCCAAAGAAGTGGTGGAATTCTGAAAGGACAGTTCGAAATTTAGTATATAACATTTACAGGATTGCAGATAATTGATGATGAGAACAGATGCCACTACAGTCTTGAAACAAAATTTGACGCAACCTAAACTGCCACAGGCTAAAGTTAAAGCACATTGAAGCGTATAGGACGGAAATAAAAAAAAAAAAAAAAAAAAAAGGAATATAAAGAACCCCCCTAGACACGACAAAGCCAACCTTTCTGCATGGATGCCATTAGACACAGGTTACTAACAAAGGAGGTAGTAAAACCATGCCTTAATAACCATTCTCATCAACATAAATTTCCAGATTAAATGAACTTTGAAGAGGGAATAAAAATGTTCTGTTCAACAATTCAGCAACTCATGCAAGTGAACAGCTTCTCTCAGATTGAACTTACTTTCTCCCAAGAGTAAGTCCAATACAACAAATCACTTCCAGATTTATAGTCTCCCAAAATTGAGATATTAAACCATCATAGATGTCAAAGCCGTGCTCTTAGCATGTCAAAAGGCGTCATAACAATTCAAATAAGGTATTATCCTCCTGAATTAGATTAAATTTTATCAACTGTATGACAAAATCACATTTCAGCTCATATTGAAAAATAAAACAGAGATTCAGTAAAATGAACAGTGGAAATTCATTTCAATAATTCTGGAGTTCAATCTTTACATGTTGAATTCGTATAAATGAGTCAAGTTTATAAAGTTCACACTAAAAAAATCAACAAATGGTCCTTTGTAGTTTGTTCCTATGTCCAAAGTCCAAATCTTTCTGCAGCAGTAAGTTCAGTTCCCCTGAATATATATTCTCTTTGGAAAATTAGAACTTGCAGCTCCATTTAGATTTGTATGAATTATCCCAAAATCGAAAATAGGTTTTATTTTAGGTTGTAATATCTAATTAGGTCTGCATCAGTAACTGAATGAGCTGAGATATTTCCACTCAGTTTTGTGGTTTCTGTTTTTTGATGGGGGGCAATACCTTGTTATCTCTGAGACAGCTGGCATGCAAATGAGAGAGCGGCGACTCCTGATTCTTGGTAGTAGCTTCCAATTTGAAGCATATTCCGGTGGAGTTTATTGTGTGAAGCACGGCGAGCGGCGGGCACCTCTCACTCGGCGGTGAATAGTGTGATATCCGAATTTCTTTCAGCCCCTTCCCCAATACGACGCCGTCTTGCAGGTTTAACTCCGCCTCTCCCAGCACTCTCTCCCCTTCGTACACCACCACCAAGTTCCGATACATTTTTTTTTTCCTCCCAAAAAAAACCCCAAGTGTTCAACGGAAAAAGTTCAAATTTCACTACTCCAATGTGGTTTTTTGTGTAAATTTAGGGCAATATCAATAATTCAATAAAAAAATCAAAATCAACCAGTCGGTATCAGAAAATTGGGAACACACTTCTCTTCTTTGACATTTATCCGTTCCGATTCATCCAGATTTATAGATCGATTGCCGACGAAATCCAGAGGCAGTACATATTTTAATAAAAAAAATTAAAAAAAAAATACAGATTCCGGCGAATATCGATTGCCGTTACCGACGAATCGAATCCTGATTTTCCTGACGTCTTCAGAAATTGAGAGACGGGGGTTAATTTTTATGAGTTTCTGAAGTATTATACAGTAACGGTTAGTAATCATCTGGAATACATAGCGATTGAAAGAGAACCCTAGATCAAGAAAAGAAAAATGATAGGTCAAACTATTGTTTCTCTCCGGTCTCTCTTCTGGTTTATATAATAATAATAATAAAATACATTATAGAACAATTACAGTAATAATTGCTGCCACGTCATTTATTCGGAGACGAATTTTTCTTCCACTATTTACATTTTTACCATTTCTAATTTCTATTACATCTCATTTAAATAACTAATTTTTTTATTTTTTTTTGCATTTTGATTTCAGAATATTATGCATAATAAAAATAGTTAAAATAAAAATATAAAATAAATAAACTTTGCATTGTCTTTCTCACGAGTTAGAGGATTTATGTTTAAATTCAATAACCAAGATTAAAACAATCTTTAAGTAAGTTGAATATCAATTGCAAGTGTTATAGGACTTGGTTGTTTTCTTACCAAATAAGTTGAGTTTCGTCGAAATTGATGTAGTCCGAAATTTTATGTCCGAGTTTTCTCAATTAGTATTTTCTTTGTTCCACAATAACTTTCATTTTTTTTAAAATATTTTTATTATATATTATCTGTCACCTTAAAATTTCCATATTGTATTAAATCTATGTTTTCTAGTTTTAATCTCTTATAAATTATTAAATAATAAACGTTATTTTAGTCTTTTTCTTATGTGTTTATTCCTAAAATGAAGACACGCTTGTTGAATTTCTTAATATTTATGCAAATGCAAAAATCGACATATATTTAGGAACGAATGGAGTAGTAATTTATGTTGTGTTGTTATCTCACAGGTCAACACAAAATGAAGAAACTAAAAAATAATTTAATGTATTTTATTAAATTATTAACTATATTAATTTACCAATTATTTAATATTATTTTATGCAAACAATAAGGGGCTTAAATTTAATACTTATGGACCCCAAATCATATTAAGGCCCAAGCCCAATTTCTAAAAAAGAAAAAGAAAAAAGAAAAAGAAAAATGCCAAGTCCAAATAATAAAAGTGACAGGCCCAACTAGAGAATCAACGGCTATTAAAATAGGCCAATGAATAACGCATTCGAATTTTAGTGAGATTACTATAATACCCTTTCCCCAAATTCAATCAACCAAGAAATTATTCTCTCAGCAAATTATGAGAGCCAAAACTAACGGCCGACGGAGTAGGGGTCCGATGAGAAGCAATTCCGACGTGGTTTCCGGTTCCCCCTCTCAGGAATGTTCCGAAGATGTTTTCAATTTTACGTTGTCGTCCGAGGGCTCCGGTCGCCGCCACTTGTTCGGTTCATACAGTTTCACTTCTTCCCGGGAGAAGCGGCGGTCGACGATTCTGCCTTCAAGAAATGGCGGCGATTGTGGGGACCACGATGGGGGTTTGCGGAAACGGAAACGGAAGGTGGTTGACGTTGATTCGTTGCCGTACGGGGTTTTGGGGTTCAAGAAACCAAAGAACTTCATGAAAATCAATTCCACCCTGCGTAAGTGTAGTTCATCACGTGAGTCGGATAATACGGTTTTTGAGTTCTCTGAGAACAGGGACTTTTCGATATCAAAGGCGAAGAATGTCGATTCGGGTTGGTACGGGTTAAATTCGTCCCACGATTTACGGAATTCGGTGCCAAGAAAGTGCGATTTTAAAAGGGATGTTTCAAATTTTACTAGGGTTTGTGGAATATCCAAGAAGAAGGCTGGAAAAGAAAATGGGGTTTTACAGAAGACTAGGAAGAAGTTGGATTCGAAATTACGGAGCATTGCGGAGAATGTGGATGGTGTGAATTTTGCATTGGATGGGTTGAAGAAGGGATCACATGTGAATATTAGAAGGGCAAGTCTCGTTTCGTTGTTATCCGTTTGTCGAACAAAGCAACATCGGCAGCTTCTGAGGGTTAACGGGTACTTCCGTTAATCCTTTTTATTTTAAATATTTTTCGTAAAGGCTATGTTTAATGTAACACATTATGTTGCTTTTAGTACTGACTACTGATGTCGGGAGATGATTTTATAAAGTTATCGAGATTGTAGTACAGTAAGCTAAAAATTAACCTAGTGCATTCGAAAATGATAATGAAAATTTGGGGTAACGATGTAAATATTTACTTCATGTTCATTTAATTTATTTACGGATTTTCTGAGTGGTTGGGGCCTATCTTACATTAGTAACTGACTACTAAAATCTTTCGTAGGATGGCTAGAAATATTATCGATGTTGTTTCTAGACTTGTTTCCGATGACTGGCCAAGCAACCTCGCTGCAGCTACTTTAGTTTATCTGCTGACAAGTGATGTGAGTGATTTCGGAAAGTGCTCACTTCTTCAATCGCATTTCAACACTTGATACTTACTCTCGAGATCTCATTGTTTTAGGGTGAAGATGATTGCGTTTTGGGTTCACCGAGCTGCATTTGCTTTCTGATAAAGTCTTTGAAACCACTTACACCAAGGATGCGCAGAAGGGCTAGTTTATTACAAGACTCAGTTTATATCAAAGATTCCAGCGCGACTGCAATTATGACCAAGGTCCGCGAGATTCTTCGTAATTGCAAGGAAATGAAGTCGAGAGAATGTATCCATTTACGATTGTATCCTAAATGGATTAGTTTGCTTACAATGGAGAAAGCGTGCTTATCTATTGAAGGTTTGGAACTTCTTTTGCTGTAGTTTGCTTCTAGTAATACTTACTTTCTGCGTTCTATTTCTATTTCGTCGATGATAATATTTTATACATTTTCTCCTTTTTTTTTTTTTTTTTTTTAATGTTCTGGAACTATCAGATACGGCTAACACTGTTCGGAAAACTGGGGTTAGCTTCAAGGAAATACTTAGAGAGTTTGGAGGACTTGATGCAGTTTTTGAAGTGGCGAGGAATTGTCTTTGCATAATGGAGGTGAGACGCGACCCCTTGTCGGTTAATTTTTTTTATTTTTTTTTTCCGAGTTGATTTTCTGTAAAGTTCATTATTTATGCAGGAATGGTTGGAGAAGAGTCCGAATTTTGCACTCGAATTGAAAGACAACGCTGGGCTAGAAAGTCTTCTACTGCTTTTGAAATGTCTAAAAGTAATGGAAAATGCTACCGACCTTAGCCAAGACAATCAGGTATCGGATTTTATCGGATTCCGTGTAGTTGTTTCGAGAAAACCCATTTGTATTCATTTACTAAACATTAACTACTAGTCGATGTTTTGACTACCTAACTTCCGTCTCCGTATTTGATATTGCTTTACAGTGCCATTTGCTTGGAATGAACGGAAAAACGAACGGTCAACGAGCTCCACGTTCTCTCACAAACCTCATTCTTAGTGTCGTCAAGATTCTCTCAGGTATAGTTTACATGTGTAACGACTAATGCATGACATTCGTTTAATCGATATTAATTTATTTGTCTCTATTATCTAGGTGTTTCTTTATTCAGAAGTTCATCGAGCAGTCCTACGACTCAGGTATCATTCAGCGGAATATCTGGGGATTCAGATAGCAGTGATCCTTTTGCGTTTCGTTGGGACGAGTTTGGACCGTCAAAGTGGGACCGACTATCTGAAACGGCAGATAAAGTGGGACCCACTCCTGCCGGTGATGAAGAAAAGTTCAACCTTATATCCGACTGTCTTATCGCAGCTGTCAAGGTATCAACGTGAAATTCTCATTTTTTTCCGTATCATTTCGTTTCTGCAGCTTTCATCACTTTCCAGAGTCTATTGAATATAAATCGTTATCGTTGATTTACAGGTATTTATAAACTTAACTAACGACAACCCCGAGGGCTGCCAACAAATTGCAACATGCGGAGGCTTGGAAACCTTTTGTTCTCTGATTGCTCGTCATTTTCCGTCTAATTCTAGTCCGAGCGATACACATCTGACTGATCGAGAACAGGACTTTCTCGTTGCTATTTTGGTCTTGCTTGTGAATTTGGTGGAGAAGGATCGACAAAACAGGTAAAACTTTACTTGCATTTTTGTTACAATCTTGAGATAATTAGACGACAATTTTGTTGATCGTATATTCTTATTGTGTTGCAGATCTAAGCTTGTTGCAGCTCGTGTTTCGTTACCGAGAATCAATGATTTGGAATTGGAGGATCAAACGGACGGTGTGATTTCTCTTCTATGCTCTATCTTTTTGGCTAACCGAGCCGGTGGAAAATATTTGTGTTCGGTGAGAAAGTTGTTCTTCTGTTTATTTTGCTGATGTATGAAATGGTTCACGTAATTATAATAGCTTGAGTATTTTCAAACTTTAATTGTACAGGATGACGAAGAGTCCGGGTTACAGAGAGAGAAAGAAGCGGATAATATGATTATAGAAGCTTATGCAGCTCTTCTTCTTGCGTTTCTTTCGATGGAAAGGTTTAGTAATGTGCTACCATAGGCTCGTTTGAATTTGTGTTTTGTTTGAGCAAATTCCTTTTACCGTGTTTCTCGTGAATTTTTATTTCTGATTGGTTTTTTTTTTCCAGTAAGAGCACACGTAATGCAATTGCGAATTTTTTTCCGGGTCGGAACTTGGCTATACTTGTTCCGGTGTTGGAGAGATTTGCGGTATGTATTTTTACCATATTTGTTTGTTCAAAAAATATTATACAAACGACGTATTTTTCGTTATAAATGGTTTTTATTTTTTTTGAAGGTATTTCATGTGACGTTGAATTTGATCTCGCCGGAAACGCACGAAGCGGTGCTTGAAGTAATCGAATCGTGTAGGACGACTCCATGAGAGCTGCTTCAAGAAGTTGTACAGGCCTCAATTTTTTTTCTTTGTAGATTGTATTGTAATTTGTAAATACATATGTTGAGTTTACCTTCTAAGTTGAGGGGATGAAATTGTTGCATGCACAAAAAAAGAATATTTGTAATAATTGTACCTAAAAGAAAAAAAGGTAAATTTCATTTTACCCTTTGTACTTTGGCTGGATATCACTTTACCCTCATTTGTATTGATTTGCCCCCTTGTACTTTGGTTTGATATCACTTTACCCCCTTCTACTCTCAATTTATCGATTTGCCCCTTGTACTTTGACTCAATATCACTTTACCCCCTTTTACTCTCGATTGCATCGATTTGCCCCCCTTTGTACTTGAAAAATTATCTCAATGTGGCCCTCGTCGTTAGTTTTCAGAACTTTGACATTAATACCGTTTAATTTAAGTGTGAAAATTACTAAAATGTCACCCCTCCATTTTAAATAATTATTAAAAAAAATATAAAACAAAAAAAAAATAAAAAAAATACAGCGAGAAAACATAGTCCACGACGCCAGACACAATTTTTATTTTTTATTTTTTATTTTATTAATAATTATTTAAACTGAGAGGGGTGGTTTTTTTATAATTTTCAAACTTAGATCAAATGGTGTTAAGGTCAAAGGTTTCGGCGATGGCCACATTAAGGCAATTTTTCAAGTATAGGGGGAAATCGATGCAATTCAGAGTAGAAGGGGGTAAAGTGATATCGAACCAAAGTACAAGGGGGCAAATCGATGAATCGAGAGTAGAAGGTTGGTATCGAACCAAAGTACAATGGGGCAAATCGATGCAATTGAGAGTAATATCCAACCAAAGTACAAGGGGGGAAAAGTGGAATTTATCCAAAAAAAAAAAAAAAAGAGAGAGAATATTTGCATTATTAATATTCGAACCCTGAACCTTTTTTTAATTGTAGTGTGTCCTTGGTCTTAAATTTATCATTCAAAAAAGTCCTCTGTGCTTTACAAATTTGATATAATCCGTTCTTGAGGTGCAAAACTGTAATTATACACGATTTGACTAAATTCATTATTCCAACTTTTTGTTTTTTTAAATTAAATAAATAAATAAAGGACATCGAATGTAATCTGTTCATAGAAATAAAACAACCATTTTAAATTGCTTCTAAACCCTACCTTCATCGGCTTTCTCCCGACCATCCGCCGCTACCCTCCATCGTCGCCGCCGCGGTGCAATTATCTGCTGAAGGCTGACGTTAGCTTCTATTAGATTCTGTTCCTGAATGGCATTTGTCGTAAAATCCCCATTTTGCATCAGCCGCACAGCTTGGCGAGGAAACAATCAAATGCTAAATCCATCTTCCGACTCGAGAATTGGGAATTCAGTAGGTATTAGAATAAATTCGAGGTTTCCTACTGGGCGGGATTTCTCGGTCAAGATGTCAAGCGCACAAGCAGAATCTCTCCAGCTGGTGCCCACTGTTGCACCACCCAAGGATCTTGGAATTCCTATCATGGTATAATTTGAGCTTAATTTTTTTTTATTGAATTTCAGTTACATTTGAGTTCATTCGTAATTTTGATCGCATGTTCTTATTGGAGCTGCTCGAATATTCGCATAATTGGAATGTATGCTGAATGTGTAAAGTAAATGCTTGTTTTTTTTGTTTGCTTATTGATCCCTGTTCAGTGGTGAAAGTATTCTGTGTGTTGCAGGTGAATGGTTGTACTGGAAAAATGGGGAGGGCTGTGCTCGAAGCAGCTATGGCCGCTGGGCTTAACCCTGTTCCTGTAGCATTAGGCGGTCCAGACGATTCGGGGAAGATCTTGGATTTTGGTGGGAAACAGATTGAAGTGCATGGTCCCTCCGACAGAGAATCTGTTTTATCTTCTGCGTTTAGTGATTATCCGAACCTGATTGTGGTGGACTACACATTGCCAGCTGCTGTGAATGGTAAGCGTACTTTGACTTAACTGTAGAATTCAGAGTTTGATTTAACAAATACCTGATATAATTTTACGTTTGAACTATTTCTGACATTACAACACCTGATAAATTTATAAGTGAGATTATATCATGGAAGTTGGAACTATCTCATGATCGTGACAAATTATAGTGCTTACTGGCATCAATGGGTTCAGCATTTGTATTGTTGTTGTTGGACTGGTCATGATTGATGCATTTGAATTATCTTGCTTAATTGTCGATCTCGATACAAATCCATACAATGAATGAATAATGCAAGGTTGGAAACAAATTAACTCAATCCTATTCTTTTTTTATTAGTTTTATTTTCCTCGAGAAGTCTTTAGGTGTTTGGTGGGTCTAAATACATCATTAAAATCAGGAGTCTGTTCTTCTTTGGGAATCTACTGTCTCTTGTTTGCCATTATCTTGAGAGGTAGAAAAATAAGCTCTATTTCTTGTATTGATGATATTAAGTTATAGTTTTAGCATTAGTAAATAAGATTGGTATTAAAGGTTGTTGGTTAATTTGCCTTGTTAATACTTAAGACTTCCCCAACATTCCGTGTACGGACCGACTAATTGACTGACATGAAGATTCGGCCTATTTGAAATCTTATTTCTTATCTCACTCTATTCGTATTCTGATATTCTAATTAAATCTCAAAATTGGCCATTAAATTTGTTTTGCCATGGTATACAGACAATGCTGCACTGTACTGTAAAGTTGGAGTACCTTTTGTAATGGGAACCACTGGAGGAGACAGGGAACTTCTGTATAAGACTGTGGCCGACTCGAATGTTTATGCTGTGATATCTCCCCAAATGGGTAAACAGGTGCTGTAATCTTTAGCCTCTTTTTCTTTTTTCGTTTCCATTTTTTTCTTTCTTTTTCAATTTTTTTTTTCTCTCGTCTTTTCATTCACAAAAACATT
Source organism: Erythranthe guttata (assembly GCF_056151865.1). Lineage (NCBI taxonomy): Eukaryota > Viridiplantae > Streptophyta > Magnoliopsida > Lamiales > Phrymaceae > Erythranthe > Erythranthe guttata. The sequence goes on along the minus strand of NC_142545.1, from coordinate 15,811,046 downwards.
CACAAAATTTTGGCACATTTTTTTTTCCTTTTCTTTTTCACTTTACATGTTTAACAGTTCCCACACTGATATTTTTAGGTGGTGGCATTTCTTGCAGCAATGGAAATTATGGCAAAACAATTTCCAGGCGCATTTTCTGGGTATAATCTACAAGTAATTTATCTACACTCTTATCTCTAATGAGAATCATTTATAGCATTCTTACTTGATTTTTATGTGAAGTAGTAATGCAAGAATTTTCATGGTTCTTGAATTGCCCACTTTTTATATTTTCAGTATATTAAATTTCTTCTCAGCTTCTTGAACATCAGCTAACTGGCCCTATATCCGCATTTTTGTTTTCCTTGTAAAACTTGTACAAGGTAATGGAGTCGCATCAAGCTAGCAAGGTGGATATATCTGGAACTGCTAAGGCTGTCATCACATGTTTCGAAGATCTGGGGGCCTCATTTGAACGAGACCAGGTACTACAGACAAATTATAATATTACTAAGTCACAAACCATGTCCTATTATATGTTCATTGGGAGTAACAGAGTTATCTTGGAGTGCATCTTATCCCAGTCGCAAATAGTTTGTGGCAGCGTAGATGGTTTATCAATCAGTTCATAATGCAAGAATAAGAGCGAATGTTAAGCATTGATGTTCATAACTAAGAACCTTAATTTAATTAAAACATTCGACTCTCTTTCATGATCTTGTCTCTCACATCACAGTGTGTTTTTCTGAGAATTTGTTGCTGCCAAAAATATTCAATTTTTCTGTTCTTTTAGAGCTTGATGTGTAGAAAACAAGGTTTTGGAAGCCTTTTGTTTTAATTGGAAATAAAGACAGATAATGTTCTCACACGTCTGATTTCTGGTATTTTTTATCAATGAATTCAATCAGATCCAGCTAATACGGGACCCTAGAATGCAAATTGAGATGGTGGGAGTCCCAGAAGAGCATTTAAATGGTCATGCATTCCACATGTATCACCTAACATCACCTGATGGAACGTAAGATATCTTTCTACCCTTTGATTATGGTTTCTTTTTTTATCCCACGAGTTACTTACGAGCATCAGACTTTCTAATAATCTTCTCCTTTGTACTTTTCCGTGGAAAAGTGTTTCCTTCGAGTTTCAGCACAATGTTTGTGGCAGATCAATTTATGCAGAAGGCACTGTGGATGCTGTACTTTTCCTCGCTAAAAAGGTAACTATTTTTTTCTGATTGATTGATTCAGTCTATAAATCTAGTAGTACTAATTTATAGGCGAATAGCACAAACTTTATGTACGTGATTCAGTCTTGCTTTAGTTGTTTGATTTAAAATAAAATTCCTAAATGCAGGTTAAATCCAATTCAGACAAGCGGATATATGATATGATTGATGTTCTCCGCGAGGGTAACATGAGATAAGAACGCATCTATTTTTATTTTTTCATGCTAGTCTCTTGTCCTTGCAATGTTTCTGTCAAGTAGAAGGAAGCAAATTTTGGCTCTGTGGATGCTGAGGAGATTCCCAATGGAAACTAAAAATACCATGTGCTTTATCAGCAACAAATTCCCTCGTCAAAACGAAGATACGCATGTTTTGCTATGTTCCCTCGACAAATGGTCAGTTCAATGTTGTTGCTTTAGGCCTCGTTACGGAATAAGATTAGTTCCTGATAACCTAATATGTGATTATCTCATGTTTTTAATTCATGATTATAAAATCCTTGTATCCTGTAATATTTGCAAAATATGTTGTTTGAGAATGATGACTATATTGGATTTTTTTTTTATAATTGTTTCAAATTAACCCAGAATTGTGAGAAAGATTATTTATTATATATAGGTTTCAAACTTCCCCTACAATTACACACCATGATGAAATTACAACATTACAGTGGTCACAACATCTCTTCTTGATTTAAATTAATTATGGGTTTTGAGGAAATTAACGACGAGGTTATTCACCTCATCGGGTGATTGCTCTTGCACAAAATGGCTTCCTTCGGGCACGAAAACGATCTCTAAATTAGGCACAAACGTTTTTACAGTTCCGCCCCTGATGTAGTCCTCCATTCCTGGAAAATTCAGGACATAATCTTTCTCCCCCATTATCAGCAGAGCTGCAACGTCAACTTTCGGATCTTTTATATCCAACACTAAATCCATCGACCTACGATAACAAAAAAAAAAAAAAACCCCGATTATTACCTCTAAAATACCACTATAAGATCAATTCATACAATTTTAACTACCTGTAAGGAACCTGCAATGCAGTTTCAAAACCCGAGTTCTCGTACAAGGCTCCATAGGTTGCAAGATCTTCTTCGGTGAACCAACAAGGCAGAGGATCGGACGGTTGAACCAAGTCCATGATCTCCTCGTTTTCATGTGCTATGGGTATTTCACTTTTCGAGAACATTATGTACACATTCCTTACAACACTCTTTGCATCAAGGCGACCAAAATCAGCTTCCGCACGTCCAGCTTCCTATAAGAAAAAATCGAATCTTTGCAATATAAGTCGCAGAAGATCTCTCTCTCTCTCTCTCTCTCTCTCACACACACACACACACACAAACACACACACATATATATACATATATATACCTTCCATCTAGAAATGTAGAAGCCCTCAGGGAGGTGGTGATGAAATGTGGGAGGATTAGGTGGCATGAAAGGCACACCCATTGTCACAAAGCCCAATACCCTGTCCTTGTGGAGAAGGGTAAAAATTGATACTACAAATGCTGCAAAATCTTTACCGATCAGAAAAACCTGCATACATACATAAATTTGCATATAAACCCTATTTTTATATAGATATAAATTATTTAGTACTCAATTGGCCGGATAAGATAGCTCATACTAAATTGCAAAAAAAAAAAAATCTAGTGAAGTTGATATTAATTTACTCAGAAACTTGAATAATTGAGAGAGAGAAAAAAATAAAATAAAAAGGGGATTAAATTTGGGAATTAGGGTGAAATTGATTGTGTACCTTGGGGAGGGCAAGTGCATCGAGAAGAGAGAGGAGGTCAGCCACGAGGTCCAACAACGTGGCCTTCTCGGGTTGTGGCGGCGGATCGGATAGTCCGTATCCTCTGTAATCGGGTGCGATTGCTCTGAATCCAGCGGCGGCGACGGCGATCATCTGGTGGCGCCAGGAGTACCATATCTCTGGGAATCCGTGTAAGAACACCACCGCCGGCGACGACTCGCTTCCTATCTCCGCCAGGTGGAGCTTCAGACCGTTCACATGTACGTACTTGTGCTCTATCTTCTCCATTTTTTTTTAAATTTGGTTGCTGTAAAGTGCAGTAACTTCTGCTTCCATAACTGGAAACCATTAATAGCCGAAGTTTGAGTAGGAAGGTTGGTGGTGGTCGGTGGGGATGTAGTGGTGTGTGGTTGATTTTTATTTATTTTATTTTATTATTATTATTTTTTTTTTAATAGAGAAAATGAAAAGGTACCAACTAAATAAAAAAAATCAGTCTTCCTAGATAGAAGCCATAAACCAGTTTCTTTTAATTTTTGGTTTCGGTTTCGGTTTCGGTTTCGGTTTCGGTTTTATGCGATTTTAACGCATCTTTTCGAATTATGTATTTACTGAACAGCCATTTTGGTCCTAGAAATCCCCTGTAACTTGTTACAAATCTTAATGCAGTTGATAAATCATGCTCATAAGAGACAATTAAACTGGAAGAGCCTTCATTTATTTCCACAAGGAACATACATTTTCATCAAATTCCGAAAGATAAACACCAATGTTTCGTCATAGTAGAATTTAACGACCAAAAAACCCGACAACCATAGCCAAGGCCTTCAACTGTGTTTGCTCAGAAAGTCGATTATCAACTTATTCACTTGCTCCGGAAATTGCTCCTGCACAAAATGGCTACCTTCCGGAACAAATACCGTCTCCAAATTAGGAACGAACATCTTCGCCTGTTCAGCCTTTGTGTAGTCCTCCATACCAGGAAACTTCAAGAAATAATCCTTCTCACCCATGATCAACAATGCCGGAGCATCAACTTTCATATTCGTTATATTGAACTCTTCCGACAATGACCTATATGTATATATATACATACACATCAGAAACAAATTTTGTTTACGAAGAGAAAGAAGTGATTAATCGGGTTACGGAAGTACCTGTACGGAACTTTGAGAGCAGTTTGGAAACCAGAGTTCTCGTACAGAGAACCATAGTTTGCAAGATCTTCCTCGGTTAACCAAGGCGGTAAAGAAGTAGACGAATCAACCATATCCATGATCTCCTGGTTTTCATCAGCAATCGGTATTTCACTGCGAGAAAACAGTATGTAGATGTTTTTCACTACCGTTTTATTATCGAATCGGCCGAAATCAGCCTCGGCTCTTCCCGGTTTCTGCAACATAACAAAAATTACAATACAATGTGTAGTTTTTTTTTTTTTTTTTTTTTTCTAACAGGTGAGATGAAGAAAGGGATAGGGTATACCTGCCATCTTGAGATATAGAAACCTTCGGGAAGAAGATCGAGGAAATTGACCGGAGATGGAGGCAGATACGGTATGCCCAATGTAATAATTCCAGACACTTTTTCGGGGTGGATTAGGGCAAATAAGTAAGCAACTCGAGCTCCGAAATCCTTTGCAATTACAAAAGCCTGTGTTCGTGTGTGTGTGGCAAATTTAGAACAAATATTCAATTAAAAAGATTTAATTGAGATCCGAAAACCTAATTAGAAGCAGATGGCTGGAAAAAGGGCATACCTTTGGGAGAGAGAAAGCGTCGAAAAGCGCGCGGAGATCGGCTACAAGGTCGGCGTACGTGGCATTCTCTGGTTGTGGGGGCGGGTCGGATAGTCCGTAACCTCTGTAATCGGGTGCGATGGCTCTGAATCCGGCGCCGGCGAGGGCGGTCATCTGGTGGCGCCAGGAGTACCATATCTCTGGAAATCCGTGCAGGAACACCACCGGCGGCGACGCTACGTCGCCGATTGCCGCCACGTGGAGCTTGAGGCCGTCGATTTGTAGGTACTTGTGCTCAATTTCACCCATCGTCAACGTCCGCAGATATGGAGTGTAGTGGGTTTAGTACTGAGTAAGTAGATATTTGTATTTGTAGTCGAGTGTGGGAATCTTTTCAAGTGTAGGTGGAATCTTTGACGTTTTGTCCGAGCATATTCGCGCCACATTAACTAGGAGCCGCCTAAATTAGGTACTTTTCGCGCCGCATTAACTAAGAGTTAGGCCAAATTAGGTAGGGGTGTGTACGGCTCGGTTCGGTTCGATTTTTGGCTAAAACCGAATATGTTGGTTTTTGTAAAATAAAAAATTATATATGTCGGTTTTTCATCGGTTCGATTTCTTTCAATTTCGAGTTTTTTCGATTCGGTTTCAATTAAAAGCAACTATGTATTCAAGTTATACAAACAAAATAATCCAATTACTATTATTCACACAACTAATGCAATGAAAATATAACATTTTTAATCTTATAGGAATTAATGAAACTTAGATGATGTATTATGTTTCATACTTTTTCCTACTTTCATCAAGCACATTGTTAAAACCATGAACTCACGTAAAATTTTATTCTAAATAAATAAATAAAATACTATGTCTCAATTGATGAACAAATACTTAGAATGAGACAAGTAATTAAAAGATAAAAAGTAAAATTTAGGGTAAAATAATACATATTACATAAAATGAAGTTATTTTATAGTTTCGTTTTGGTTATTCACCATTTCCATCATACCGGACCGAATAATTCGGTGTTTAAAAAAAAAACATCCATAAAATGAAGTTATTTTATAGTTTCGTTTTGGTTATTCACCATTTCCATCATACCGGACCGAATAATTCGGTGTTTAAAAAAAAAACATCCATACAGTTTGCTATTCGGTACGATATGAAATGACTCGGTTTTTCTGTCTTTTCGCCCACCCCTAAAATTAGAGAGGTTTCGATTTTTCAATATTGGAAAAAAAAAAATTTGGACCATTTCTCGATTTATGCGTGTCATCCTTGCGCAGGGGCCATGCTAATCTTCTCTGTATCGTTCCAATTTTATCGGATGTCCCCGAAGGGACAATTTACTTTGTCTCTTCTGAGCTATATAAAACGGCAGATGTTACACTACTGCACCGATGTGGGAGCGTACACAATTATATTTTAAGCAGTTGCAATTGGCCCAATAAAATAACTTGGGTTATGAATTGGGATTAATTTATTAGCCCAATATCAAATTAATTAATGAGCTGGACTTAATTTTTCATACTATTATCTGGGTCAATAATTTGGGCCCAAAGCGGTTGTACTGAAATAAACTCGTTAGATTAATAGCTGCCCTTTTGGATTTTAAGAAATTAATGGCACGACAGGTACAAAAAAATAAAATCCATATATATATATATATATATATATATATATATATATATATATATATATATGGGGAAATTAGTGATAACCCCCTAATTTTGAAAATATATATGAGGAGGCCCAATAAATTTTTCTTTCCTAGTCAAAAACCCAAATTCTAATCTTAATTAAGGAGGCCCAATATATATATATTCATTCTATTTGGTAAAAAAAATGAAAATTTGATTTCAAGTATGAATTGAATTGTGACTTCCGCAGATCGAAACAATTGTGATTCTATTTGGTAAAAAAAGTTCTCTTGTTCCAACCATTAGTGCGGATATGTATTATATAAAATAAAATAGTAAATGGATCAAACAATTCGGATTGAAAAAAGAGAAAAAAGAAAAAAAATATATCAACTGTGCCTGCTGAGAAAGCCAAGTATGAGCTGATTTACTTGGTCAGGTAATTGCTCCTGCATAAAATGTGAACCTTCAGGCAAATGCTCTGTCTCGTAATTAGGTACATACGCCTTCGCACGCCCACTTCTTATGTACTCTTCGATTCCCGGAAACTTCAACGAGTAGTCCTTTCCACCCACGACGACCAACGCAGGAACTTCAACTTTCCGATTCACTATGTCGAACTCTTCATCAAGTGACCTATTAACAAAAATCCAATTAACTCAACAAACAGTTACAAGATTCGAAAATCCGTCCAAAATCCAATTTTTACCTATACGGAACTTGCAAAGCAGTTCGAAATCCGGATTTCTCGTACAGAGAAGCATATTCTGCAAGATCTTGCTCGGTGAACCAATGAGGTAAAGAATCAGTTGATGGATCTACCAGATCCATTATTTCCTGATTCTGCTGAGCTGTAGGCACTTCGTTTCGCGAGAAAAGAATGTAGATATTACGAACCACTGTCTTACAATCGAAACGGCTGAAATCAGATTCGGCTCTGCCGCGTACCTGCCACCTGGATATGTAGGAACCTTCTGGAAGATTCTTAAGAACTGTGTGGCGGCTTGGAGGAGCGAAAGGTACGCCTAGTGTTATGATTCCAGATACTCTCGTGGAATGAAGCAGAGTAAATAAGTAAGCTATACGAGATCCGAAATCCTTACCAATTAGAAAGACCTGCATGTGTACAAACACTCTCATTACACATTTTCACATTTATCGCAATTAAATTTCATCAGTGCTCGGAGAAGCGTGAATGGCAGGGATACAAAGAAGCGCACAGATCATTGTGCTAAATGCTAAATATTTCGAAATACTAACTAATTTGAGCAAAAATTCAAAATGTCAAACTTCAGAAAGGGGCAAAACAATTAATAATTTTTTAATTAGGTTAAACTTATCTTCTTCATTGAATTTTTTCACAACTGCTTAAACTACAGTCTGTGATACAGTCAGATTTATGTTTCTCTGCTTTCCTATACAGATAAGTGCAATGCGAGTATCATGAATCAACTAATCAAATAACATGAAAATATGAATTTCAAAAAAAAATTAAAAATCAAACAAAACAGTAATCCTGAATAATCATCAAAAGCAAAAATTGAGATAAAATTCCATTGCTTATTTACTCGAATCGACGGAAATTGGTTGCGCACCTTGGATAGGGTAAGAGAATCAAGGAGCGCGAGGAGATCAGCTATGAAGTCCGAGAATTTGGCTTTCTCGGGTTCCGGAGGCGGGTCGGATAGCCCGTACCCTCTGTAATCGGGCGCGATAGCTCTGAACCCAGCATTGGCGACGGCGATCATCTGGTGGCGCCACGAGTACCATATTTCAGGGAATCCGTGCAGGAACACCACCGCCGGCGATGACCTGTTTCCGATTTCCGCCACGTGGAGCTTCAGCCCGTTCAACTCCACGTACTTGTGCTCAATTTCTTCCATTTTCAACGCCGGCAGAATTTCACCTACTAAAATTTTAGTAGCCCATTGACTTTGAATTTTCGTTGACTTTTCAGTGGTTGGGCCTTTGACCAGCCCATTGGGCCTTGAAAATTGTGGCAAATTTCTTCACACTAACTGAAATTGAACTATTGATGTATCAATCAATTTGTGGGATGATTTAGTTTTGATCCGATTTTAATTTTCAAAAATTCTAATTTATTTATCCATAATGGTACAATGATTTCTTTTTTAGTAAAGATCATGTATTTTAAATAGAGTTCGTCTATAACTTTTTCGTTAAAACTCATACACGTGTGATCATACTGACACGACGACTCATTGATTATTTCTTTTTAAGTAGAACTCGTTCGACATGTCTTTAATGATAGATCATGCATTTTAAATCCGGTTCGACGGACTTATCTTTATACGGATAGATCAGGCAATTTAAATAGAATTAACTTTTAATTTTCTTCTTAATTTCCTTATATATATAACTAACTTAATTGTGTTTGGGAGACGAAGGAAATTCAAAAATTTTGATGAGATATTTTTTTCTTTTATATAAGAATGCTATTCGTGGTTCAAAGTCAAACCAAACACAGCCTAAGGAATCACTATATAAAGGGGGGTTAGCCAACCGCACTCGGCGATTGACAAAAGAAAAAACCCGCTCTCTCAGTCTCCGTATCGAGTGCAACTAGACACCCTTGCGTGCCGCCGCAGTTCCTAGATCCCGGCCCGTCGAGCCACCAGCATTAGGTTAATTTGCCGTGTGTCACCGCCTTCCACCGCCACCGTCGCGCCTCACCAACCGCCACCGTCAGCCCTCCTTCGCCGCTCGAGCACGATTTGGCTATTGATAGGTTCTAAAAGTAGCCCTTGTAGAAAATCCCAATTGTGGAAATCCACGCCACCAGGTCAGTTGTTTATTCTAGGTTATTTTTTTTTTCCTTATTTTTCAATTGTTGAACAATTAATCAGATTTTGTCGATACTCATGTCATTGTTTGTCCTTTCAATTGTTGAAGATTGAAAATATGTTGTCTAATGTTCATCTAATTTTTTTCTTCTTTTTGGTGTTTTTGGGGAGTTAAAAGAGTTGATTGAGGCATTTTTTTTTCTCGTGGTTTTGAATGATTTTGTACTATATCTGATTATATTTATTGCTCTTTTTATTCTCACAAGAATCAATTTGACCTTACGCCAAATAGTTAGCAGCGTTTGGAAATTCTGGTGATAAATTCCCTGCCTTTGGTTTCATTAGAAACATTTTTTTCCTTTTTTTTTCCTCCCAAATTTGTTTTACTGCATTGAAACCATAGTTTTGTTTCCAAATTTTGTAGCTGAATCATTAAAGATGTAATGGTTTGGTAATTTTAGTATATACTGAAATATTCAAAACGGTTTGATGTAATCGAATTTGATGAATAAGACTCAGCTAGTTTAGGTTACAACACGTGTTGTTCGATTATATACATCTGTATACATATATGTATATATATTTATTCTTCTTATGCATTGATGATAAGAATCACTTGAGTCTAATAGGAGTACGTGTCCGTTTGTGCGTATCTTATGAGCATTTAACTGTACAACTTTCCTTTTTACATTCTCTATTTTCCCAAGAATTATTGTGTTTAACCTTAAATCTCATTAGTGGCTTATGTGTATATGTGAGACAATATTAAACTACTAAGATGCTAGGTGATGAGACTACGGGAATAAGTCAACAAGTCTAAGCTATTCCACAGAATGTTGATGAGGGATGTTGTGCAGATATGCTTAGAAACATCTTCTTCCTTGCAACACTCTTCACATGCATAGAGAATAGTTTTCCATGTTTTAAACATTTGATGAGTTCACTGGCTCTGTCTACATGATTGATGCATCATTTTTGTAAAGACTTCACTATTGATTTAGCTTCCCATCCATAACAGGTACCAAGCTCTATGGCGGACTTAGAAAAATTGCTCCTCGAGGCAGCTGGAAGGACAACCACATCCGGGAGGAACCGCCATTCATCTCCACCGTCTAGAAGGCGGCGAAAAGGCTCATATTCCGACGATGGAAGTGACTCGAAAAACGAAGAATCTGACGGCGACCGAGGCTATACAAATAGAAAGCCATCAGGCTCGCAGGTGCCTCTCAAGAAGAGGCTGGACGCCACCGATAGAGACGAAGATCGTAGCAGTCAAGAAGGTGATGAGGATGAGTACGATCACGACCGTGACAGTGATAACGATTCTGTTGGTAGTGACCTGTACAAGGATGAAGATGATAGGGAAAAACTTTCGAAGCTCACAGAGCTCGAACGGGAAATGATACTCGAAGCCCGTGCGACAAAGAGAAGTGACCGAGATTTGACCGAGAAATTGAAAAAGAGAAAGGGCCAAGACAGGAAAGGTAGTAGTCCGCCGAAGACGCACACACGTAACATGCGGTCGAAAGCTCAAAGAGCTGGCGCGTTGGACGAGTTGGTAAAACGGAGAAGGGATGCAGCCAAGGGGGGGTCCGGCGGCCGATACTCACCTGTGAAGAGGAGATCCTTTGCTGCTGCTGCCGCCACCACCACCGCCTTAAGCAGCCCTAGCAGGAGCGACAGTGGGTCCCACAGCGACGATGGTGACTCGACAGGTGATGGTGGACTGGGTGATAGTGACGATGATAAGGTATCGTCCAAGGTGCCTACTTTTGAAGACATCAAGGAAATCACAATTCGGAGGTCGAAACTGTCAAAATGGTTTATGGAGCCCTTTTTCGACGAATTGATTGTTGGTTGCTTTGTTAGGGTTGGAATTGGGAAATCGAGATCCGGATCAATCTACAGGCTCTGCGTTGTACGTAATGTGGATGCCACTGACCCTGATAGGAAGTACAAGCTGGACAACAAAACCACGTCCAAGTGGCTGAATGTGGTTTGGGGTAGCGAGAGCTCTGCCGCCAGGTGGCAGATGGCGATGGTTTCCGATTCCGCCCCTCAGAGGGAGGAGTTCGATCAGTGGGTTAAGGAGGTGGAACGGAATGGGGGCCACATGCCCACGAAGCAGGAGGTGATGGAGAAACGGGATGCCATACAAAGGACAAACACGTTCGTCTACTCAGCAGCCACCGTGAAGCAGATGCTGCAGGAAAAGAAGTCCGCCACATGGCGGCCGCTGAACGTGGCGGCGGAGAAGGATCGACTGAGGCGGTCCTTGGAGGTGGCAAAGGAGAACGAGGACGACGCTGAGGTGGAGAGGATCAAGGCGAGGCTGCAGGAGCTGGAGTCTTCACGCCAGGCTTTGGAGAAGAACTCGAAGGCGGTGAAGCTGGCGGAGATGAACAGGAAGAACAGGGTGGAGAATTTCAAGAACGCGTCGGAGATGAAGCCGGTGACTATTGGCTTGAAAGCAGGGGAGGCTGGGTACGACCCGTTTTCTAGGAGGTGGACGAGGTCGAGGAATTATTATGTGGGGAATAGTGGCGGTGGGGTGGAGGCTGAGGTGGCGGTTGAGACGAACGGTGGTGGTGGTGCTGCTTTGCCTGGTTTGGCGGCTACAGAGGCGGCGCTAGTGGCAGCAGCTGGTGCGGGGAAGTTGGTGGATACGATGGCTCCAGTTGATCAAGGGACTGAATCGAACCTGCTGCATAACTTCGAGCTGCCGATTTCGTTAGCTGTGCTACAGAAGTTTGGTGGGCCACAAGGAACACAGGCTGGGTTTATGGCTAGGAAACAGAGGATTGAAGCTACTCTTGGGGTTAAAGTTCCGGAGAATGATGGAAGAAGACATGCGTTGACTTTGAGTGTCAGTGACTACAAGAGGAGGAGGGGACTTCTGTGAGTATGTATACCTATCTGCAAATTTTGCACCATGCACCATGCACCATGCAACTTTTTTTTTTTTTTGTTCTTTAATATTTTTTTTTTAATTAATGAACTCATGTACACTAAGCTGGATTGGTTTGTGATTAACTCTTGTGTTAGCATGTGATGTGGTACTCAAAATTGTGATTTATATCCATGATTTAGTTATGTAGAAAAATATTTTATTTGCATAAATCTGAAAATTTCAAAATTTGAAAAGTTCATAAATCTGAGTTTGTGTCCTTTTTATTACAAAATCTGATTTGCCTGTGTCTTTTATGGTCTAGTGCAAGAGATGGTAAACAAATTAATCAGATCTTAATGATTTAATCACGCCATCACCATGTGAGATTAGTCAATGCCTTGGTATAATAATTATCCAAACAAGATTCCATCAGTTGTATTGAAAAAAGAGTAGTTAACATAGAAAAATTGCTCACTTGATTTATATGTGATCTCAAGATTTAATGCAAAGGAGATCGTGTTTGGTTGTTGCACTAAACAAATGAGAATTTGGGCAGCACTTCTCCTCAATCAAGAATCTCTTTCATCTAATCAAGACAACCCTTAATTGTGTGGATACCTTTGTCTGCATTGTAATATAATATTCCTCTTGGTTTTGTTTCATTTAATTAAACTGTACCAATTCAATGTCATGTTCCTCTCATCTTAACATATTTGTATTGGTTAAAGACAACAAATAACCACATTAATTAAAAAACAAATGGAAGAAGAAACAGTGCTATACTTTCTGTACTGGTTACTGATTAGTACAATTAATATTAAATAATTCTTATTTAAATAATAATAATAAAAAAAAAAAAGGTTAAGAAACCAGTGACCAACCTTCAATGTGTAGGGGAAACTTCCATGCATCAGACATATTTCAACACTTAATATTTCTAGAACAACAAATCCCCAAAAACACATACTACACACACTTCCAATTGTAGTACAAAATTCACTCAGTTTCTTCATTCTTTGTCTACATCAGTTACCAGACAAGAGTTTTATCTAATGTTGAACTTCACTTGTTTCTTGTCTCAGCTTCTTTTGCATTGGCGAAGAAGCAAGAGATCGTCTTTCTACGCTTTCATTTCTCTTCTATTGCTCTGTCTTTTAGCTTACAATAGTGCCTCTATATTCTGTATCCACTTCCGTTTCCCGGCAAAAGCTCCCACCGGGCCGGCGATTTTCTTGCCGGAATATGCCGCCGGAGAAACAAGAACGTCTCCTCCGGTGCCGTCAGCAACGAAAATTCGGTCTGGTGTAAAGCTCAACACCCGTTTGCGCCTTCTGCAAAAAAATCGAAACTTGGTGGTTTTGACGAACAGAACCGCAATGCATCACCCGAAGAGAAGTAAAAGGCACGCACTTGTTAGTAGTGTAATAAAGATTCTGGAATCTGAAGCTGCAGGGCAGTTTGAAGCTAGAGTGAACAACTTTTTCGAAGCCAATTCTTCGTGCGAACTCCGATTTTTCATGACTTGGATTTCTTCATCTCAGTCTTTCGGAGAAAGAGAGCTTTTTTCATTGGAAAGCGTGTTCAAATCACATCCAAACGGGTGCTTAATCATTGCCTCCAATTCACTCGATTCAAGAAGTGGGATGCGAATCTTGAAACCCTTTACAGATAAAGGGTTCAAAGTCACCGCAATTTCTCCAGACTTCAATTTTCTATTCAAGAACACCGCTGCTCAAGCATGGTACAACCAGCTAAAGCAGGGAAACGTAAACCCCGGAGAGGTTTCTTTAGGTCAAAACCTCTCGAATTTACTCCGAATAGGCCTGCTGTACAGATTCGGCGGAATTTACATCGACACAGATATAATAGTTCTGAAGAGTTTTACGGGTCTGAAAAACACGATCGGGGCTCAAAATATCGATCTTGCCACCGGGAATTGGAGCAGGCTGAACAATGCTGTGATGATCTTCGACAAAGGTCACCCACTTCTTCGACATTTCATCGAAGAATTCGCGCTCACATTCGATGGAAATAAGTGGGGCCACAACGGACCTTACTTGGTTTCGAGAGTTGTTTCGAGGCTGAGCGGCAAAACCGGCTGCAATTTCACGGTGGTGCCGCCTATGGCTTTTTATCCGGTGGATTGGACTAAAATCGGAAGCCTTTTTCAGGGCCCACGTAGTTTGAATCACTCGAAATGGCTGTTTTCGAAGCTGAAGCAGATTCGAACGCAAAGCTTCGCTGTACATCTATGGAATAAGCAGAGCCGACAGTTTAAGGTTGAAAAGGGAAGCATCATTCAACACATAATGTTCGCTTCCTTAGTCATCACAACAAATTCGTCTTCATTAGTATAAAGTATTTACCGTATCGTAGTTTGCATTGCATGAACGAAATAAACCAACGATTCTTCTGTAAATAAACTATTTCTCAACTATATATATATATATATATATATATATATATATATATATATATATATATATATATATATATATATATATATATATATATATATATATATATATATATATATTCTGTTTATATATCTATCTACATCCCCGATAAAAATTAAAAAAATTAAATGTTATTGCCTGTCTATGAGATGCTCAACATCTCCAAGCCCAACTTCACCTTCGGTTCGCTCGTTCTTGAAAAACAGCATCTCGATTTGCTCCAATGATTTCCCTTTTGTTTCCGGAACACACTTGTGAACAAAAGCAACGGAAACAGCAGAAATCGCTGCAAATACCAAAAATGCCCCTCCAACCGTTATCGCTCGAGTAACCGAAAGAAAAGACATAGCCACCAAACCGCTACTCACTCTGCTCCCCACTGCCCCCATAGCAGAAGCTTGAGCTCGAAGCTTCAACGGGAAAATCTCGGAAGAAACAACCCAACAAACGGGGCCAATCCCAATGGAGAAAAATGCCACATTCCCACAAACAAACAAAACCGCCAGCACAATCCCGATTGTACCCTCGCCCGATGTCCAAAGAGTCAACCCTAAACAGAGCAAGCAAAAAGTCATCCCTATCGTACTCACGTAAAGCAACGGCTTCCTCCCAACTCTATCGATTAAAAATATCGCTATCAAGATGAAAATCGTTTTAGTAAATCCAACAGCCACTGTTGCAGCTAAAATATCCGTATTATCCTTAATCCCCGCATTTTCGAATATTCTCGGACTGTAGTAAACAGTCGCATCGATTCCCGTTATCTGTTGGAATATCTGAATCCCACACCCCGTTACGAGCATCTTTCTCACGCCAGGTGTCGGATTAACAAGCAGATCGCGCCACGCAGCTTTCCCTTCGTTCGCAAAGGTTGCAGCTTTTCGTATTTCCGCCAGCCTGTCATCAACTTCACTACCATTTTCGTTCGTTTTTAGTAGAACCATTCTTGCTTCGTCTATACGATTTTGCATGACCAACCACCTAGGAGATTCGGGAATGACAAACAAGGCGAATCCGATGAAAACCGAGGGGAGAATACCCACGGCCAGCATAATTCTCCAGTTTATGTTCGAGGGTAAACCCGAGAGGGCGTAATTGGAAATATAACCGAGGAGTATGCCTAAGTTTATGAAGATTTCAGGGAGTGAAGTGAGGGTTCCTCTTGCGGTGGAGGGTGCAATTTCTGCTATGTAAATGGGCGCGATCATAATTCCGAAGCCGATTCCGATGCCGGAGAGCAATCGGCCGGTCATTAGTAGCGTGAATGACGTGGCGAGGGCGGTAATGGCGGCACCGGATTGGAATACAAGAGATGCTAATCCCATTGTCCACTTTCTGCCGATAGCGTCGGAGGTTTTACCGCCGGCTAAACTTCCGAATAGGGAGATGATGCTTAGGATTCCGACGAAGACTTCTTCTTGAACTTCGGTGAGTTTCAGGTCGTCTCGAATGAATAGAATGGCCCCACTCATCACCCCTACATCTGCCACATCAGCAACATCAGAAAGTGTGAGAAACCGACATTTTTCGAAATTATTGTAAGAACATACATTAGGGTTCTTGATCAAAGAGTGACCTTTTTCCCCCAAAATTGCATTTCGAATGTCCAATCAACAAAATGTATGGTTGTTTTCATAATTCAAACCCTAATTAATTCCCAATTGATCAAATTACAGAAAGAACCCAACAATAAAAGAACAATCGCCATGAATGAATTAATTAATTAATTAAAAAAAAAACAGAGAAAAAACGGACCGTATCCAAGGAGGACAGAATTGAGAGAGGCGAAAATGGCGTACGCCATTACACAGGAGCCGCTTTTGTTGTTTGTGTTCACATTTCCTTGTAATGGATGAGAAACAGCAGATAATTCCTCCTCCTCTTCATCCTCCAATTGCATTTTATCGAGATCGATTCTCCTGTACTTTTTGACACCCACATTTCCATTTTCCTGGGTATCCATCATCGTTTTCTTTCTCCTTTTTCTTTTTTCGGAGAGTAATTAAGGTGGCGAGAGCGAATATCTCTGTCTGAATATTTTTTTTCTTTTTAGGAGATTCTGATTTTCTAACGTACACTATAATTTCGCACGACAAAAATGCGGCTCAATTCGATTCTCTGTTACTACTCTTACTAATATGGATTCAACCTATCACCTAACTTTAGTCATGGTGGTGAGTCAATAAATCCGGTGATTTTTAACCAGTTAAATAATAATTGATTAAATACACACATACACGAGTGTGTACGATTATGTGTAGATTGAAAGTTTCTAATTATTTGATGCGACTCCAAATGTAACATCGAATCAACACCTAACTTCGGTCCGTTTCTGTCCTTGCGACTAATAAATTAATTTAGACTTTGGAGTTATTATTATTTTATTTTATTTGAGCTCAATCTAAATGCATACTAAATTAAAATAAAATCCTCAACAAAATAATTCAAATTCAAAAACAATATTTCAAATCCAAATATAATATTAGTATTTGTGAATTGTATTTTATTGTAATAATAGAGAATTAAATTTAGGCTGTAGTTACTAACTACGTTATTGGGCTCTATTAGCCCATTATTAAAAAGGTGTGCCCAAATTTAACAGGCCCACAGGTAATAAAATAGGTTTTAAGAGCCCATATTAGTATTGCGAGTTTATTAGTTGGGCCTCGCTTTTCTGTTGAAACGTCGCCGTTCGATCAATAGCACATTGTAAATAATGAAAGGGTAAATGAGTGATAACCCCCTAGTTTTGAAAATATATATGAGGAGGTCTAATTGGTTTCTTTTCTCCTAGTCTAAAACCCAAATTTTGATCTTAGTTTGGTAGACCCTCTGAGCACACTTGAAGTACCTATTTTGCCCTTTATAGAATCAGTGCTTTGTTTCCCTCTCTTCCTCCGCCATTCTCACTGAAGCTCTCACCGCCATCAAATCGTCGGAGTTTGGAGATGATTTGTAGGACCTGTTGGCAAGTCTCTGCCGCCGCCGCCGCCGCCGTCGTTGCGAGATCTGAGACCACAAGAAGGGAAGATGTTACGAGAGAAGCATTGGCATCTAGTTTCTATTTCACCACTATTTCGGCGCCGTGAATATGTTCTGATGCGACTCCGCCTCCGCCAACGAAGTTGCGCTCGTCACTCTCCTTCACCTTGCTGTCACAGATGAAACGTGTTGCTAAAATTGTAAGTTATTATTGCTGATATTTTGGTAATTGTTTGAACGTGAGTTTGATGGCCAAATTACAGAGAAGGTGACTTTTCAATTGATTTGATGGGTTTTATTTATTTATTATTATTATTACATAAAATGACAGAGGACTAGATTTTATTTAATTTTTTATTTTTGGCTGGTGAAAGCTTTCAATAAACAAATCCATGATCCATATATATATATATATATGAGTGTATATAGTTTGATTTCTGTTTCTATTACTGATTCCATTTTGATTTTTTTTTTTATTTTTTTGTGCTTTCGATTTTGTGTTGGCTTCTTATGAGTTCGTTCGCAGATTTGTTCGTAAACTTGCCGTTTCTTTTATCGCAATAAAACAATTATTTCGAAGAAACATATAATCGAGATTAAAAATTGTGTGCTTTTGATCTAACAACCATAGGGATTACTCTGTATATTTCGTTTTCCATTATGTTTTTCTGAAATCAATTTTTAAATGGTGTTCGTCATTCAAAATAACTTCTTTGCAACTGATAGATCAGAGTCGTTGTGTGGAGAAATGAGATTTGATTCACATTTAGTCGTATATATAACTATATATGACTATATGTAACTATAGATAACTATAGTCATGACTACATGTAACTATACATGACTATATAACTTCTATTATACTATAACCATTTGAAGCTCTTTAGACTATAATAAATTTATCAATAAATTATTTTTTATTGTTTTTTTTGTATTTTTTTGGAATTAAGTTTTTAATTTTCTATGTATTGTGTCTTCAATTGGTTTTCATATGAATACGCAGCTTCATTATTGCGGTTTAAGATCTGAAAATTGTCGGATTTTTTCGGTGAAGAAGAAGCAAGTTTTAATTTTTATTCCGTGTCTATAAGTAGAGAAGCTAATTTATCTAAAACAATATGTGAGTGTGCATTTTGATATGTATTTGTTGATTTATAATGTAAATGTTTTTAACTGACGCTGATTTTTTGTCACAGGTCTCGATGTTTGAACAACTTATATGCACTAAGTTTTTGCCAAGAGGACATGGTGTTCGTCAATTTAAAATAGTTTTGCAACTGATAAATGAGAGTTTTCGTGGTATTGAAAAGTGGGATTTGAAGCTACAGACTACAAACTACACTATATATGACTATACTCGTATAGTCACATGTGGTCATATACATGTAGTCATATATAGTCACATGTGGTCATATACAATATAGTCATATATGGTCACATGTGGTCATATACATATTGATATGTCTATTGGCCAAGCCCAATAGACCCATATTTACTGGGCCACATGCCCAATTTAATAGATATTTCTACGGAAGTCCAATCACATCCGAATAAGGTTGAGCCCGATAAATTGATTTCGGCCCAATCAATAAAGTATAAATACAACTTAAGTTTGCTTAATGAAGAGACGCTATTATTATTCAACCAATTCTTCTATTCGAATTCTCTCTGCAATTACCGACTATCCGCACGTCTGACATGAGCGTCGGAGGGGTTTCTGCCGGAGCAACCCCCGGCCTAGTTCACGTGTTCTTTGTTCGCAGGTATCTCAGGGCCATCTAGCACGTGAGCAGTGATCCACTTTGCTCTCCCAGCTCCCTCGATCTCAACTACTTAAGGTGATCTATTTTTAGCATCATCACATATAGTCATATATAGTCACATGTGGTCATATATATATAGCCATATATAGTCACGTGTACTAACATGTAGTAACATATAGTTATATATAAATTATGTGTTTTTTTTCTGATGTACAGTGATGTTGATGATTCTGTTTTTCCAAATTTTTGTTCGATATTAATTGATGATGATTTGTTCTTTGTTGAAGAACATATGCATGTGATTGTGTATTTTGATTTACATTTTTAGAAGTTGATTTATAATATCAAAATTTAAATTGTGATTTTTGTTGTTGGTGTTGATGAAGTTCTTTTTTGTATATAATCATCGGTCTACATAATCGGTCTTTGGAGTAAAAAGAAGGTACATGGTTATATATACCTATACTATACATGACTATAGAACATGTACTATACTATAGTCATTTGTTGTCAATTTCTGTGCTGGAAACTTATTGAATTTTTTTTAAAAATTTAAAAAAAAAATTAAAAAAATTAAAAAAACTAAAAAAATTAAAAAAATTAAAAAATTAAAAAAATTAAAAATTAAAAAAATCAAAAAAATTAAAAAATTAAAAAAATTAAAAATTAAAAATTTTTAAAACTTAAAAAAATAATTTAAAAATAACATAAAAATAATAATAAAAATTTGTAATTTTTTATTAATAAAACTGAAAAATGATAAATGCTGGTTCAACAATGCTAATTGCAGTTGGCTATTATGCTGAATGTAGTTGGCGAAATGCTGAATGCAGTAGGGCAAAAATTACAAATAAGGGCATAATTGTACTTTTGCCTCGTCAGGAGTGTATCTCAAAAATTACATACCTATTTCATTACAAATAGTTGGCTATTATCCCTATATATTTTCCATTCTAGGGATGTATATTGATGATGCTAAAATATAGCTCACCTAGGGTGGTGTAGAAAATGAACTGGGAGAGCAAAGCAGATTAGTAGCTTGACAACTTGATGATCCTGAGGTACCTGCGATCATAGAACACATGAACTAAGCCGGGGGTTGATCCGGCGGAAACCCCTCCGACGCTCAAGTCAGACGTGCTGATCATAGAAATAGTCCAGAGAATACGCGTTTTTGTATTGCTCAGTTAATAGGACGTACCTTAATAAAATGAGTAAAACCTCTATTTATATGTCGTTTATTGGGTTGGGTTTGCTTTGTTGGGCCCAAGCCTTACTTGAAGGTGTTTGGGCCTCGGTGATATTAGTCTTCGATATTGGACTCGTAGCCCAGTAGGTAAAGAAATTGTGGGCCCATTGGGTTGGCCCAATTAGGCATATCATTAAGCCCCCCACTCTCGAGTCGATGTGGGGGCCATGTTGTGATGGGTCTCAAATCGTGTCGAGAGTAAAAATTGGAGAAGTCGATCATTGGCGTATGGCCTAATGGTATGCGAAAACGCGTTGGAGCGTGTGTCGGAGGGGTGTGAATGCGCGTTGGCGCATAGCGCGACAAAGTTGCCGCAATATAAATTAATCGAGTCGTCGGTTTTGTCCCGCGACGATGTAGTAGCGATTTATCTCCTCGTGGGAGCTATCTTGTCGCGGGGTAATAGTGTTGATCGAGTTATCTCCTCGTGGGAGTTGTCTCGCGATAATGTAGTAGCACGGATCAAGTAATCTCCTCGTGGGAGTTGTCTCTGGGGTAATCGAGTTGATCGAGTTACGTCTTCGTGGAAGTTGTCTCACGATAATGTAGTAGCACGGAGCTAGTATTCTCCTCGTGGGAGTTGTTATTTTTCGACATTTTCAATGTTTTGACGCGTTGCTTGTATGTGTTTACATATAGCTTTCTGCGTGATGTACTTGAGGAGGGGATCAGACTCTCAAGATTTTTTTTATATGGGGGTCGTGCCCCTTGTTAGACCTCGTGGGTCTTAAGTATGTTTGGACCGTGGCCACGTTTTAATGAATGACCCATCGAAAACAAGTAGATAAATTTGAGTAATCAAGCTGGCCAGGCTATATAGATTCTCATAATATCTCTAAGTGCTTCTAGGATTGTAATCGTGCTAACTTGAGCTTGCGATTATATGGTGAATTTCGGGCGAGTTGTCTCCTCATGGGAGTTGTCTTGAGCGAAGTCGTAGGAGCATTGGATGATGCGCGATTTAGGCGCGTGTGGATTGAGGTTGCTCTGAGCGAGTTGTCTCCTCGTGGGAGTTGTTTCGCAGCGAGTCTTATTATCGAGCGAGGTAGTTGCACGTGGGAGTTGCCTTGCAACGGATTTGTAATATCGAGCGAGTTAGCTCCTCGTGGGAGTTGTCCCGCTGCGGGTTGGGATACCGAGCGAGTTGTCTCCTCGTGGGAGTTATCTCGCTGTAGGTTGTAGTACCGAGCGAGTTGGCTCCTCGTGGGAGTAATCTCGCTGCGGATCATAGGATGGAGCGAGTGGTCTCCTCGTAGGAGTTATCTCGCTGTGGGTTCGTAGGACCGAGCGAGTTGGCTCCTCGTGGGAGTTTCCTCGCTGCGGATCGTATGATGGAGCGAGTGGTCTCCTCATAGGAGTTATCTCGCTGTGGGTTCGTAGGACCGAGCGAGTTGGCTCCTCGTGGGAGTTTCCTCACTGCGGGTCGTAGGATGGAGCGAGTGGTCTCCTCGTAGGAGTTATCTCGTTGTGGGTTCGTAGGACCGAGCGAGTTGGCTCCTCGTGGGAGTTTCCTCGCTGCGGGTCGTAGGATGGAGCGAGTGGTCTCCTCGTAGGAGTTATCTCGCTGTGAGTTCGTAGGACCGAGCGAGTTGGCTCCTCGTGGGAGTTGCCTCGCAACGGGCTGTAGGATTGAGCGAGTGGACTCCTCGTGGGAGTTGTCTCGCTGTAGTTTTGAGACTAGAGGGGGTTAGCTCCTCGTGGGAGTTGTCCCACAACGGGGTATAGGACGGAGCGAATGGTCTCCTCGTGGGAGTTATCTCGCTATGGTTTCGTAGACCCGAGGGAGTTGGCTCCTCGTGGGAGTTTTCTCGCTGCGGGTTGTAGGACGGAGCGAGTTATCTCCTCGTGGGAGTTGTCTCGCTACGGGTTGTAGTTCCGAGCGAGTTGGCTCCTCGTGGGAGTTGTCTCGCAACGAGTGTTTAGGGCCGAGCGAGTTTGCTCCTCGTGGGAGTTATCTCGCTATGGCGTTGAGACCCGAGGGAGTTGGCTCCTCGTGGGAGTTGCCTCGCAACGGGTTATAGGACAGAGCGAGTAGTCTCCTCGTGGGAGTTAACTCGCTATGGTTTCGTAGGGAGTTGGCTCCTCGTGGGAGTTTCCTTGTAAGAGGTTGTAGGACCGAGCGAGCTGTCTCCTCGTGGGAGTTGTCTCGCTGCGGGTTGTATTACTGCGCGAGTTGGCTCCTCGTGGGAGTTGTCTCGCAAGCCCCCCACTCTCGAAAGGATGTGGGAGCCACGTTGAAAAGGGTACCGGATCTTGTCGAGAGTAGATCGGTGTTGTAGTCTTGCGTTAATCGTTGGCATGGTGTGGAGAAATAAATTTTTTTTTTTTTTTTTTTATTCGTTTGAGAGCGCGCGCGAATTGGCGAGTCGCGTTGGAGAGCTCGCGCAATTGGGTGGAGCTAGTTGAAATTCTCGCGCGATTTGGTAAGGCGAGGTGAAATCCGCGCGCAATTTATTAGAGAATAGCCAGAGATGCGCACACTCCAAAATAGGAGGCCACGCTTGGAAGAACGTGCACGCGCGCGCATGGGGTCGCGCGCGCTTTCTAGCTGCATGTAATACGGAAAGAGAGAGAGTGTAGAGCTGCCATGGGGAGGCGCGCGCTCCTTTAATGTGTAGAGAGAGAAAGGGTGGTGATGCAGGAGAGAGAGTGTGGTGCAATAAATGCAGGAGAGAGAGGGTAAGTTACCCACGTGCTCTCTCCCCTCTTCTCTTCCTTTTCTTTATTTTTATTTTTATTTTTTTTTCCTGTTTTCTCCTAGGCAGCCGCGCGCGCTGCCCAATGGGCGCGTGGGTGTCACGTGCGCGTGCTGCTCACGCGCTCTTCGTCTTTTTTTTTTTTTTTTTTTTTTTTTTTTTCTTTTCTGCGCTTTTGCTGACGCGCGCGCGCGTCAGCGCGCGCGTGCACTGCACGCGCGCCTCCTTTCCTCTCTTTCTTTTTGTTGTTTTTCTTTTTTCTTCTAATTCTTCTTCTTTCTTCTTTCTTTCTTCTTCTAATTCTTCTTCTTTTACTCTCTTTTTTTCTCGTTCTTGTATTTTTTCATCTTCTTTTTTCTTCTTCTTCTTTTTCATCTTCTTCTTTTTTCTTCTTCTTCTTTTTTCTTCTTCTTCTTTTTCATCTTCTTCTTTTTTCTTCTTCTTCTTTTTTCTTCTTCTTCTTTTTCATCTTCTTCTTTTTTTTTTTTTCTTTTTTCATCTTCTTCTGGGGTCTCGCGTGCGCGATTTTACCCCTTTTTTTTTTTTTACGTGGTTGATGTTCACCCCATTGGGGATGTTCTATTTTTTGAGTAGGGAGATTATTCTCGTTCCTTGAGATGGGATGTGCACCCCCTTGGGGATGTTCTATTTTTTGAGTAGGGAGATTATCCTCGTTCCTTGAGATGGGATGTGCACCCCCTTGGGGATGTTCTATTTTTTGAGTAGGGAGATATCCTCGTTCCTTGAGATGGGATGTGCACCCCCTTGGGGATGTTCTATTTTTTGAGTAAGGAGATATCCTCGTTCCTTGAGATGGATGTGCACCCCCATGGGGATGTTCTATTTTTCTTTTTTTTTTTTTTTTTTTTTTTTAGTAGGGAGATTATACTCGTCTCTTGAGATGTGATGTGAGCCCACTTGGGGTTGAAAGGTAAGGACGATGCTCAACCTTGGGATGGGGATAACTGCCCACTGTAGGATGAGGCGCTCTAGGTGGATGCGCACGGTTATGCTATTGGTTCGCGCGTGTGCGTCAGACCATTTTTCTGTTTTTGAAGTAGGGACGTGAAACACTTGATGGGAAGTGAAACCCCTTGGGGTTGAAAGGTAAGTGGATGTACCACCCTTGAGATGTGATGCCCAACTTTAGGATGGGATAGCCCCCCATTTAGGATGAGGCGATCACGAACCACTGGGGTGAGATGCCCCACCTTGGCGATATATGGTGCCACTGATTCAGTGGCAGCACGAGTTGAATCTTCCGTGATCATACGCTGAAGGTCTTCTTTGGTTATCTGAACCGTTCGAGAAGTAAGTAGAAATTGATCATGTTGAGGACCCAGTGGGGCCTCACGAGGAGGAGCGTTGGCTCCTGCTATGACGAATGAAATGTTTTGGGGGCGATGTGACCCCCAGGGAGTCGATAACCCTTGGCGAACGAAATACTTTTGGAGCAGATGTAAGCCCCCAGGGAGTCGATAACCCTTGGCGAACGAAATATTTTGGGGGCGATGTAAGCCCCCAGGGAGTCGATAACCCTTGGCGAGCGAAATATTTTGGGGGCAGATGTAAGCCCCCAGGGAGTCGATAACCCTTGGCGAGTGAAATATTTTGGGGGCATATGTAAGCCCCCAGGGAGTCGACGGCGGTGGTGCCATAGGTGGCTCCACATGTGGAGCAGGTGCTGGTATCGCGTTGGGAGCATTTGCTCCCCTCGTGGCGATATATTGGGTCACGGCCTCTATGGCAGCGCGAGTTGAAGTTTCTGCTATCATGCGTTGAAGCGCATCCTCGGTTATTTGAACCATTCGAGGAGCAGGGAGCGGTGGATCGGCGAGTGGTTGGTCCCCAAGGGGGATCACCTGAACCTCGCGAGGCGGATCCATGGGATGTGGAGGAGGTGGCAAGCCAGAGCCTCCACGAGGTGGGAGGTCATTTGCTGTGTCCTTTTCTCTCCGAGCAGACGCCTCAGGAGGATCTTGTTGGCTACGTGATCTGGTTTGCATCGTTCCCACAGACGGCGCCAAAATGATGATGCTAAAATATAGCTCACCTAGGGTGGTGTAGAAAATGAACTGGGAGAGCAAAGCAGATTAGTAGCTTGACAACTTGATGATCCTGAGGTACCTGCGATCATAGAACACATGAACTAAGCCGGGGGTTGATCCGGCGGAAACCCCTCCGACGCTCAAGTCAGACGTGCTGATCATAGAAATAGTCCAGAGAATACGCGTTTTTGTATTGCTCAGTTAATAGGACGTACCTTAATAAAATGAGTAAAACCTCTATTTATATGTCGTTTATTGGGTTGGGTTTGCTTTGTTGGGCCCAAGCCTTACTTGAAGGTGTTTGGGCCTCGGTGATATTAGTCTTCGATATTGGACTCGTAGCCCAGTAGGTAAAGAAATTGTGGGCCCATTGGGTTGGCCCAATTAGGCATATCATATATCAAATGGTCCCATAATGAAATTGGTGTCCTAATCAGCAGGTGCCGAAAGGGGCGTATAATATAATCCTGGATCTTAGGCGCTTGTCTCCCTCTTTCCTTCATTTTTTTCTTCATTACATCATTCATTATCAATCCCATCCAAATCGCCAAAATACCTAGTTGATTCATCATCAAGTAAGTGTATGCATTTATTAGTTATTAGTTATTACACGCAATTATATTATATCTTATTATATACTGTTTACCTTATAAATGGCTCCTGCAAAAATACATGACAAAAAAAAAACAGTTTATATAAATACAATTACGGTTTCTCAGACTGCTCTAATGTTTTTTTTTTTTTTTACTTTTATATCTAAAAATATATTTGATCCAACCTATGTTCGGGTATTATTGTTTGGTAGCACCAGACCGGACCCATGCTGCAGCTGCACGTGCACTAGTAAAATTTTGTTCAATCCAAGCACAACCAATTTAAATTCTAATAATTCTTGTAAAAAATCAATTCTTTGTACTAAATACATAAATTAATCAGCGTGCAATTATAAACAAAATGGGAGCAATTGATTGATAATTAATTATAATAGATAGATGCTAATTCAAATTATGGGAGCACGTGGTTTGGTCAAATCAATTCCCTTTTTTTTTCTTTTTTTCTTAATTTTTTTAAAATTAAGCCTTAAGGGATTGATTTAATAGTTTATTAATCACGGTTTAGTATTAAAAACATATATATTAAGGTAGGAATATACGAAAGAAATTCAATTGGTTGTAGTATATATAGTTTCTTAATAATTAAGGTGAAGTGTACCAAGTCACTATCCTAATTCCTATCCGACAAATATTCGTTTTGAGGGCTACTTGTCATAAATCAATTCGTCAAAAGTGGCTTTACCTAACCGACCAACCAGCTTCATTTACATATTCTCTGTCCTTAATTTCTTTCTTTTAATTTTAGGGTAAATTACAAACACCCCCCTGAGGTATGTTTAATTTACAAAAAAACCCTTCTTGTTTGGATAATTACATATAGCCCCTTCAACTATGTTTTTTTTCTTACACCTCCACCCTTATGGTGTGAAACTCAACATAATCATCTAGATTTCGTGGAATGTGCTCTAGTTTGTATTCGTTTTGTGAAAAAATACAGTTTCTGATGTACTTACAATCTCATATATACAAGCATAAAAATACATATTATGATCATCTTACTTCAAAATGTAGAGTTCAGATGGCATAAAAAGGGTACATAAGTGATAATATTCCATATAATCTCGAAGATTCCACTAAATTTGAGGAGTTGAGGGGTGGTTGTAATTATCCAAACAAGAGGGAGGTTTTCCTGATTTGACCATACCTCAGGGGAGTTTTTGTACTTTACCCTTTAATTTTATTGTTTTTCCATTTACAAATAAACCAATATTCCGTTCCAATAATCGTATAATAATTTGTAAAACATACAAAAAACTGTATAAAGATCAAAGATACATTATATTTATTTAATTAGTTACATTTATTCTCGAGTCGGCACACTAATAATCATTTCAGGACTTGTTTTCAGTCTTGTCCAAAACACGATTATCGTTTCCCTGTGGCCAAATCTCACGGTCGCATCAAGAAATTCGTATTTATATATCATAGGGGAGACATCTATTTCTTGATTGATCATCATTTCTTTGGGTGACAAAATATAAATGCCGACTCAATTTCTTTCACAACTACTAGCACTCTTCATATAATCATGTTCGATTTATTGATCCTTTGATTCGAGTTTTTAATTTATATATATTTAAGGAATAAATCGAACTCGAATCGTTCAATTTAGGTCATCATTTTGTATGCACCCCAAGTTGTGCATGTGATAACATAAATAAATCTATAGCAAAAATGGGCCATATATATGAAATATCATGACCTAATCTACAATAACAATAACAATTAAAAGGGAAGAAGAAAAAAGAGAGTTTATAATCTCTTCCACGAGGAGCCACGTGGTGACAACTGGTTTTTAACCCCATACATCATCACTTGACAAACCCTAGCTATAACATATACATATACATATACATGATATAGATATAGATACAACTTTCTTCTCCAAACATTTGCTTTATTATGGTTAAACAAACACTAGAGGCAGTTGCCTACATTATTAGGGGGTTTTCACCAACATGCAAATTGGTGGCAGATATGATTTTTCAAACCGACCAAACATATAAATGCACATAAATCCAATCAACAAATTAAATCATACATATCATCATTAATCATATTCATGCCCGTGCTACATCGCTATTCACCATTCTTGAATCATGTCTTAAATCTAGCATATACCATTATACATATACACGTACACTTCCTTTACTGCTTGCTACATCTATATACACAGCGGCGAAGCCAGCATAGGGCTAGGGGGCCATGGCCCCTCCAACACCCATTAGTTTAAATAAAAATATATAAAATAACATTAACGCTTTCCTCAGAATTTTTTTAATGCATTCACACCCTCCCTCTTTGCCGACTTAAAATCATGGCTCGACTATTGTATGTATGCATGCATGTATATATATATATATGGGTAGATATAATTGGGATGTAGGATGTGACCTAGCTAGGGGGTGGGGGGTGGGAGCAAATTAGTGAGCGCATATATACCCCACATATATCAATTCTAAAACCCTGTTGGAATCTGGACCACACAACGTAACCTCCAGTGATTGTGATATGGAATTATTATATATTGTTTTTACAGATAGATTTTTAGACACTGATGATCATATATCCAAATTATTTAATATTGAAATACATACATACATAGATACATGTACAATCGCAATTTCCATTTCTCACCACTGCACCTTCCCTAAAAACTCCATACAATATAATATTAATATATATAATACAATCTCTCCAATAATATATCTTCACAAATCCCAACACTAAGGCGAAGCTGTACGTATTACAGTAGTTTCATGGGTTTGAGTAGTAAACATGTTTCTGCAGATCATCGTGATGATATAATTCAAGGGTTTGATTGGGGCGGACAAAGGTCATCATCAGGTGCGCCGCCGCCGGAGCTTTCAAAACCACCGCCCATAAGGCGGCCGCAACAATCATCAGAGCCGCCGCTGAAGTGCCCGAGGTGTGCTTCCACAAATACAAAATTCTGCTACTACAACAACTATAATAAATCTCAGCCTCGCCATTTCTGCAAATCTTGCAAGAGGCATTGGACCAAAGGCGGCACCCTCCGCACTGTTCCTGTCGGGGGTGGCCGGAAAAACAAGCGCCCCAAGATTTCTAACCCATCCACCACCACCGCCGCAGTTCATCAAGAAGATGATAAACCCAATAATTTTCCGTCTAGAATTCTTTACCAGTCCTTGATTAATAATGCCACTTCGTCACCACCATTATTGCACGAAACAAGAGATTCATGTACCAATATTATAATCGGAATCAACGGCGGCGGCGCAGATTCGACAACGATATCGACAGGTTTGAATATTAATAATAATCCAAACGCAGAGTTTCACGAGTTCACAAGTTTAAGCAGTTTCGACATGATGAGTAATGCTTCTGTGGGTCCCACTTCTTATAACGATCATCATGATTCGTTAAATGTGTTCGATCATAACTACCCGGCAAGGAATCTTGAATATTCCATGGAGGAATCAACCATCACCACTGTCAATTACATTCCGACCTCGTCCGGCAGCGGGCCCTCGTTGTGGCCCGGCCCGAACACGACAAGTTCGTTGGAAATGCCGAGCTATTGGAACTGGAACGAGATTGATGACGTGTTAACTTCATCCGATCATCTCGACATATCATGGCCGGATGATGATTACGACAAAGCAGAGATTAAACCTTAAAAGTTAATCCAAGATTAATATAATGATCATATCTTCGATATTTGAGTACTACTGTTAGCTAGTGTGTTTCTCTGGGTAAAGTTTTATTCAATCCGGTCGGTCGAGGGTTTCGATCAATGATCTGAAACAATGTTACAAGAATTTGTGCAGTTGTTGTACGTGACTGTATAAGATAGCTACATAAGCTATTAATAATATAGTACTACTGAAGCTGTCAATTTTAGAATCAGCTTCAAGCTAAGCTAGTCGTTGTCTGCATTAATATTTGTGTATTCATCTCTGTTGAAGAAAGAAAGAAAGAATCAATTGGATTTGTTGGTTTTCTTGGTATGGAGCTGGATTTTGGAAAGGTGGCTGAGAGAAGGCAAATTGGTGGGGGGGGGGCCTTGTATTGTAGCTACAGCTGGG
The DNA here is from genome assembly GCF_056151865.1 of Erythranthe guttata. Classification (NCBI taxonomy): domain Eukaryota; kingdom Viridiplantae; phylum Streptophyta; class Magnoliopsida; order Lamiales; family Phrymaceae; genus Erythranthe; species Erythranthe guttata. Next base: position 15,781,116 of record NC_142545.1, on the reverse strand, counting down.
GTGGGGGTGAGTTACAAGTGGATATGTGGTGGAAGATTCTTGTGGATATGTTTGTTTTTTTTTTTTTTTTGTATAGATATTGTTCACCTGCAGGGGTGGGTTAATTTCCCTGAATTATTTTTTTGTTGGTTTCTTCCACCACCATTCTTGGAGGAAACTCGGTTGTCACTGACAATTGGGGCTCTGCTGCTTCTTTTTGCATTTTTTTTTTTTTATCGTTTTTGGTCTGTCGATCACTACTTTAGTTTGGTAATTGTGGAATAGTAATAGTAATACAGAAAATGTAAATAACTAGAATAGAACTGAGAGAAAGTAATAATAAGAGACAATTCGTAGAGGTATAATTGTGGGTGTTAAATGGGAGAGGGAGTTTTTCTCATTTATGAAAGTGATGGTTACCAAAGAAAGTTGCAAATAAGTTATATCCGACACACGTAGTGGGGCTAAGAAGCGACAAGTTAATACTAATTGCCCAACAAAACCAGTGAGCTAAAACAGAGCCACTGAATTGACATGCAGAACCCAGCAAACAGGACTTTCTAGAACAAAATACAAGGATAAATAAACCCAAATATATTTTCGCAATTCCAGTATTTCAATAGATACTCATCAAAAACCCAAGCAAAATTCATAAAGAAAGTGAATTCATCTAACGATTTCGGAAGGAACAGACGACCGACCGGTCATAACTAATTTATAGAGACAGAGAGAGCACTACAATATACAAGTAAATACCGACAACACAATAAGAACGAGATTTTCTTGCATTCGTTCATCTAAAGAACCAACGCCTCTGCAACAAATTGACACAATATCCAAAGTCTAAAACAATAATTGCCCAATATTCAAAATCTCACCATTTACAAACAAGATCAGCATCCAGTGGGATACTTAACCACAGCTTTCCTACAGTGAATCAAATGAACCACTCTTCAACCTTTCCATACGAGCCTGTAGCCCAGATAATGCCTTTTCATCCATCGGAAGTATCCCACCCTGCACACGATTACCTGCCCCGTGCACTTCTGGAACAGGATGATTATTAACATTCCCGTTTACTTGTATCAATGGCCGATTTCTGGGATCTGGATTCACTGCAGATGATCCTAATTGGATGCTCTTCATCCTTTCCCTAATAGCGTCTAATGTCCCATTTGACACTGCAGCAACCGTAAATAATTAGGTAATTATCAAATAAATAAATAAGATTAACAGCTTTGATGAAATAACTAACCACCAGATGGTAATCTCTCATTTCTCGAATCATCCAAGTTATGTTGTAACGCCGATTGACTATAACTAGACACTCTTGGAGAAATGACATTGAAACCCTGATCATGTTCAGCGTACGATGGTGGTAAACTGAAATTTGTTGGTTCGGCTCTCGCATTCAGATTTCTTGAGTCGTTTAATGTGTTTGCATTTACAGGGGAAAGAGGATTCGGAGAGAGGTTGAGAGCAGCTGGGGGAGGAGTGGACAGGGGCACGCTTGAAGGTGTCCTTCCTGCTGCGGCGTTTTTCTCCATCTGCCAGAAGAATAAATATTAGAACAGTTCATTAAAGCTTACAAGATGCTGCAACATATAATCAATAGAAAACGAGATCCAGACCTGTGCCAGACCATCTCTAATGTATGTTCGAAATGCATCACTAGCATTTTGAAGCTGTGAAAAAATGTCAACCTGACAAGAAGTTGAGCAAATAAAATTTTACTGAAAAAAATTGAACATTAACAAGCTGTTTTAAACTAAAAGTGTATATAAAATATGGTAAAGATCGAATGTTGGCAGATGTTAGAGACAGATCGATTACCTGAGGATACAACTGTGTTATGCGATACAGTTCATACAAACCAATAGAGCAAGTCTGCTTGTCACCAATTTTCTTGAAAATTGCAGCCAGTTCTTGCTGTTATATGCAGATACCAGGGAGCTAGTTTCAGAAATATGGGGCCAAACATAGCGGGAAAAGGCAAAAACTAAAAGGATAATATAGCAAGAGACTAATAAAAGACCTCACTATACCTTCAATTGGGCATCTGCAGATTGTGCAGTAGGTGCTGGATTGTTGGCAGTCGAGTCGCTCCAGTGAGTTTGCCCAGCAGGCCCAGATGGCGTCAACATTCTAGCAGCTGCTAAGGTCTGCTCAATTTTATTTGAATTAGAATGACTACAATTAATTATGAATAACCACAGTAAACAACCGTATCATCGAGAGTACACCATAACTACCTGAAGATTAAGATCGATGTAGGCAAGAATGATAGGTTGAGGTTGCATGTCTATTGGGACCATGGAAAGATGACCCTTTATAGCAGTTCCACGAAGTTTAACAAGCTCATGTAGAACGGTTTTAACCATGCGAAGTGGTTTGTCATCAGCTCCCGCTCTTAGTAAATTCATAAGGTTAAAAAAAAAAAAGCATGTTATTGATACACAGTCCATCACAAAGACCGCAACAATACTGACGTTTGACAGTCTACCTCGTCAAACAAGGAACAAAAGTTAATTGAAACAAGTAATTAAATGAGTACCTCTTCCGTATTTCATCCATTCCTAATTCTTGTAGATATATATGGATGCTCTGAAGGATGCGGTCAAGGTCTACATCATGTATTGTGTTTTGCAGGACCTATATTACATGAAAATGGGACAGATTAAACAATCACTATGTATACAGATCACAAGTTTATTAAGAGTAAAACCACAAGTGGTCTAGATGGCTATAAAGAATGATAAGAAAACAAACCGTATAACAATACCTTGGTAAGTTTAATTAAACATTTAACAACCAAATCTGAAAATTTCTGATTTCTAATAACGAGAGACTCGTTTATTGCTGGAGCCGGCCATCTTGATGGATCCAGAGGTCTCAAGAGATTTATAAGCACAGCAAATGATGAAGTACGGTCTGCATTATCCTGAATTCGGAAGACGGTCATCCAAACAAGCAAGAATAAGTAATCTACAGGAGAGACGAATACTCAAAAAGCTTAAGGCCTGCTGATGCCCTTTTATGACTATAAGTTAAAAAAAGTTACCAGAATCTTCAACATCAGAACGTTCAAAGCTCTCAGCAGTTGACTGCCATCATCCATCTGCGGAACCCTTTCATCCAAAAGCCATAACAACAGTTCTGTGATGAGACTATCAAGGGTACTTTGCTTGACTGCATGAGCAAGTCTCTTGTTCTGGAAAGTCTGCACGAAAAAAAAAGGACAATATCCAAACTCAAATTTAAGCTTTACAATTCAAGACGAGTCCAAAGTTCTTGGCTCACGTCCAGCGAAGAGGGAATCAGGTATGAATAAAACAAAAGAAAGTAGCCCCTACCTGCATCAAAGTGTTCAGGACATATTTACAAGATCTTGAAGAGGCACCAGTGAGACTAAAGTCAAAAGTTTTTGCCACCTGTAACAAATAAAACATTTTTGAGGAATTCTGATGTGACTAACAGGCAAAATTAAAACATGGAAAATAAAAAATAATTGCCTTATTTGCCAAGCATGAAACAAGTCTATCAGCATCTTTCACTACATCATCCATTGCGCTGCCATCAGGATCAGCGGTTGCTTGTGCCAGTTCGTGGCATATAACTTTCATTCCTTCGACCGACTGCAGAAAACAAGGACTCCGTTGATAAATGAACACAAATACAAAAACCTTCTTTTTTTTTTTTAAGGAATGATGTCAAGGTTAAACATCCAAATAATTGAGATATTTCAAGCTAGATAAGGTTAATAACAGTTGAGGAAAACAGACCTCAGTTTTGTTCATGCTTTTGGTAGAAAATATTAAATAACAGAAAAGCATTTAATTCATGCTCTAGAAAATATAGGGACAGTCCAGACAAGCAAAACATTCAGGACCTGAATAACATCTCAACGACTTCAAAGCTTTCTTAGCAAACTTAAAATTGACAATATACAAGCTTGGGCAAAAAATTCAGAGAAAACTCTCAAACTAAATCATGAAGATTGGTATATTTACATGTTCTTGAAGTCGTTAATGTAACTCCATCAAAAAAATTATTCTTTCATTGATACTGTTGAAATAATAGTGTCATTTTGACTGCATTAAATAACAAACATGACAGATAAATTTGGGACAAGAGCAATCCCTATCTTTCTATAACTCCCTTCAGACTTCTAAAACCCGATGTTTCTTCCACGTGAATTTTTAAAACAAACCTGCTCGGGAGAACCATATGTAATAATATCCAGCGATTCGTTCCAATCTGTGGGGCCCACACCAGAATATGTCTGAGTCATCGGAAGTCTATCCGTGTGAACTTCAGGAGGACCATAGTTCTCCCTGTGACAAATAAATGGTAATGATAAACTTAGAACAATATGGGCCTCTGTACTACAAATATAATGAGCAGGGGGAAACAAGGAGTGGCTGGTAGCGGATCTACATTTTTGCTGGGGTAGACTTCAAGCCCACTCTCAATCAACTTTTTCATATTTCCTAATAGCTTATTCAAATGATTTAGCTCACCCAAACTATCTCATTTAGCCCGTCCGCCCAAATTCCCAAGCGGAAATCTAATATTAAAAGCTCCAATAATCATATTTCGGACACATTATGTTTTATTTTAAACTATTGCAATTAAGGTCTACACATATTTACATTGTTTTGGTATTTTTTTGGGACCCGAACCCTCATAAACCTTTAATAAGCCCTCTTAGTAAATGTTGGCACCACCACTTTCATATAAATAACACACCAGGAAAATGTCAGGTACCTGTTAAAGATTGGGACTGTTATAGACCGTGAAACTTCGCCACTCTGCTCAGCTGGGTCAGACCTGCAGAATCATGGAAAAGTTATTTAGCAATCAACTAAAACGAGAACATAAAATTGTGATCATATGTTCATTTTCTCCTCAGTAATACAACAAAGGCAGCATGAATGAACAACAACATGAAAGTTTCATTGTGGTCATACTCATACGGTCACACGTTCATTTTCTTTCCAGCCTAGAACTTTATCTGAAAGCTAATAAGTTCTTGACCACAAACTTCACTCAATAGTAATGAGCTTAATATGACTAATAAATCAAGCTCGCCCAAACACATACCCACTATCTCTAACTGAACGTCTTAGGGCAGCTCTAGCTTCGCCTGGTCTCCCTTCCTTCCTCTTCTCCATCTCTCGAGCCTGAGAAAATAAAAAATATATACATATATTTAAATGTGGTAGAGTAAAATTTTATTAAAATGGATATCACAAAATGTACTTACCTTCCACTTAAATCTATCATCTAACATACTTCTTTGAGCTTCAGTAAGCTTCCCAACATATCTCCAAATATCATCACCTAATGCAAAAATTATTGTCAATGATCAGGCAAAAGAATGATTAAAACATTAAATAATAACTGTGATGATGAATGTTATTATATTTGTCAACAGCAAAAGAAAATTTAATCATTTACTAGCATCAATCTGGAATGAAAATACTCTCATTCTTTTACAAGAGTTTGTGTACTATGCAAGAAGTCCAAATAAATATTCCATCATTCTGCCAGCAGTAATACCGATATAAAACTCACCAAGAATCTTAAATCCAGTAGCTAAAGTATTCAAAGCAGCTTTCCTAGTGTCACCGTCTCGTTCAGAAGTTAAACTTGCAACAATTTGCAAAGATTTCAATTGCCCACTTATCTGACAAGAGAAGAACAAGAAGAATAACACATAAAAGACTTTGCAAAGATTTCAATTGCCCACTTATCTGACAAGAGAAGAACAAGAAGAATAACACATAAAAGACTAAGTCAACTGAAGTAATGATAACGATAATGAAGTGGCTCTAACTAACAAGTTACCTCAGCTCCATGATTATCCAGTAAGAATCCAACAAGATCAGCACATTCTATCCTCGTTCTGTTGTTTCTAGAACGCAAGCCCTCCAATATATAAGGAAAAGTTTTTGCAGCAGAATACGTGTGGACAATTTGCTTCATCAGTTCTCGCATTTTTTCTCTAACTTTTTCAATATTATGTCCAGACTGCAGTGCAAAGTAACGACCATTGGGTAACAGTTGAACAAAAACCAAATATGGTCACAAAGTTATGAGAATCATCATCAAACATGCAAATGCAAATTGAAGTTTAGAAAATAATAACATTTGAAGCAACCAAGGCACTAGTGGGCATCCACTTAAGGAGAGATCATTCTACTATGGGATGTTACGTGTCTATTACCTTCTCAACCAAGCAAGGAATAAATATGGCTGCCTCTGCTTCAGTCATTACATAGCTCTCATTCCGGAACATATCCAGAAGTTCGGGAAGGAATTCCAGTACCTTATAACATTGCACATGAATGGAACCAGGTCAGTTTCAGCGAGATGTTAAAAAAAATTATAAATATTGCAACCAAAGATGTCACTGTAAAAAACTAGTTTGACCAGAATTTCATAATAGATTATATACCTTTAATAAGCATGATGTATTGGATTCGCAGATCCTCAACACAAACCACTTTAATAGTATGTCTAAGACTTCAATTAACTCCCTTCCCATGGATGGAAGAGCCTGAAATATCAACAAGAATGTAAGGGCCTATTCATATATCGTGCAAAGAAAAATTATGAAACTACACTAGAAGAACCTTCTGCAGCATCTCAATCCCATCAACTTGCTTCTTAAAGTCAGTGCTTAATAGCCTCCGATGCAAATCCTCTCTAAAGTACCTCATGACATCGTTCTGGCGAAACATGAGCAGAAACATTTATTAACATCTCACGATGATATAATATCGGTACGTAATAATTTCATGAAGCACCAATATGATTCTGATATTGAGACCAACTCACAACCCTTGAACGGTATCGTCCTATGTGACAGACATATCCTAAGACCAGACCAAAAATACAGGTTCTAGAAACTGTATAATCCCTTTTCATCTAAGAGGTGTTTTCCCATTATCCCATAAACTATAAGGGCCAAAAGCGCAGAAAACTTCAAAATTTATCACAATCTTAAACAATGACATCAAAAAGCGCAAATCAAGCAACAAATGCTCAGTAAAAGAAACCTCAAGATCTTGAATTTGCTCTAAACGTAATTCTTCAAACTTGAATCTGCGAACAACCAATCTCTCTCTGTCATCCTGCATCATTATCACTCAATCATACATATTTGTTTTCAACAAAGATTAATGAAGCTGCTGAGTATGACCAAAGTTAATGTACCTTGTTTGAATCCTTGACATTCAGCAAAGCTTGAGACTGAATGTTGATGTCTTGAATCGACATGATTGGCTCTTGCCTTGATCCCTTGGTAGGAACAGTTCTCTATGCAAGCAGAATAAGAATCAAAATGTATTATGCTTAAAAATCAAGCAATTTAAACGCATGAAAACATACCGAGGGCACAGCTTTGCTTCCATGTCGTGAACCATTTGTTTTTCCAGTCTTTGTGCTGCTTTTGGTTGCGATGCTTGCTGAAGCCGATCTACCAGATTCGAAATTTTCTGCTAGTCAACGAGCAGAATAATTAAATAAAGGGATTTGCAATATAGTACTCTTTGGCTTGGGAGGAGTAACAGAACAAAACAAAATACCTTGAAAACCCCCGTATGACTTCATTCGTTCGACAATTATAGCTAAAGCAGAACCTTGTATATCTTTCAAGTTTTTGGTCACCTATGAAGTGAAATAGATTATATACAAACCATAATTACATAGGGTGTATCTTCGACAAGACTCAAAAATTTGCAACCTACATACCGTTTCTTGTCCACAAATCCTCAATATTTCACTAAAGCATGTTTCAGCAGCTTTACGAACATCTGCTGATTTATCCTGGAAAGTTAACCAGAAATTTAACCATGCAATATCCTTAGAAAATACTTAAATAGAGGCAAATGCCAACTTCAGAACATTTCAGTGCACGTCATTAGATTTTATGTAAGAAAGTACCGTCATAGCAGATGCAGAGGGTTTTAGCAGCTGTACAGCATCAGGAAAGTCAATCAGTCCAACAAGTTGTTTTGACAACCAGTCAAAAAGGTCCTTGCGCCCTTCTGCACCAAGCTTAGCATCTGTGAGAGCAGCTGTAACATAAGGGACCTAAAGAAAAGCGAGAGCAACAAGGTTAACAACGCATATATAAAGATTCATGAAAAAATAATTTCTAAAGTAATGAATACTGACCATTTTATCAAGATGTGCAGCAGCAAGCCAAGAGTCTAAGGTACTCAATGTGCACTCTCTCATGTTCTTCTTATTGTCCCCAAGGCATTTCAAGATATCTGAGAGAATGCCCTGCATGAAACAAAATAATGTAAATAATATGACTACTTTTTAAGGGAGAAGATAGATATGAAAAACTAATTTTGAGAACATGAACCTTGCTTGACTTCTCAACTGGCTGCCCCATCGCAGATGCAAGAGCACCAATAGTGGACAATGTTGCCATAATCAGATTTTTGTTGCTATCATGCAAACGGTTTCTTAGAGCCCCAAATAACTCTCCTGGAAGTAAGAGAAGAAATGAACATACATAGAATCCTGATAGTTTTTATTTTAACCAATAGATACTATACCAGTTCCAATAGGCTGAATACGCTTGTTGGCCTCCTCCAAAATTTTATTGACGCTCTCAATAGACTCCAAGCGAATCTAGGACAAAATGTAAAATCAGCATACTGACTTTAAATGATTTATAGATCTGATATTCATCTCTACTGTATGTAACCACACCTTCCAGTCAGAACTCTCCAGGCCCTTCAACAAAGTGGGGGTGATCTTTTCACTAATATCTTCACGTGGGAGACCATCCGCACCACCAGCAGACAAGGTTGATGTAGAATCAGTTACTTTCACGGTCTTCTTTGGAACTGCAGATGCTCCCTGTGGATATTGACATTAAAGAAGTAAAGACCACAAGAAGTAGATTTAAGGGGGAAAACTGTTAACCACCCAAGTAATTACCTCAAATGGATTTTTTTCATACTCAGCGTCAAGTGCACTTAGAAGAGCAGGTTTAACATCAGAGAGGAAACTCTTAATATCTACATAAAGAGTAGCAGTCAACCCCTATGAGATCTGAATAGCATGATTATAAACAAATTATATAAAAAAAAAAAATTCACAAGCATCACCTGGACCGACAAACTTGTGTAGAGAACCAATTAGTTTAATAGTAGAATTTCTAGTTGCAGCAGCACTAGATTGTAAACCAGTATCTTTGCAGAACTCAATTAAATCCTGTAACAACAAACACGGTGCATGTTAAACAGTTGAAGTCATCTTAAGGATGTATTGCATGAAATAAATCAGATCGGAGGAAAACATTATATTTCTTTTTTTTTTTTGCAAAGTAGCTTCGATCACCTTCAGTTTAAGATATGAAATACCAAAATCGTCCACAGCAGAAACCATCCACAGTAGGCCTTCACTGAGAACCTTGGGATTCTTGTGCTCTTTCATGATTTTATACAGCTGAAACCGGTGATTTAGGAAATAATAAGCAAAAAATTAGCCAAACGAGTGTTTTTGAAAAGAAAGTAACCTTATAAAAAGTACAAATAAAAAATTGAACGAAGTGTCAGCCGTGACAACATTAGCAAAAGAAACAATATCACAAATCACTTTATGTTTGATTATACAAAATTGCAGACATTTTTATCAAGCAAGTCATTGCTTTAAACCCTTAATGAAAGAAGTTGAGCATTTTATTGATTTGCTTATCTTCATTTACCCAACTCCCCCATAAAATGTACACGCAACTTGAGAAGTTTGGGTGCACTATTTCCAGTGTTCGGATAACCAAAACTAACTGCTCTACAGCACAGACAATATTCAATTACCCAAGAATGTTTCTCTTTTTAGTTGCCACAATCACACCTTCGAAACTGTTGCAATAAAGCAGTAACGGTATATATAAATCTCAGGGTTCTAATCTGGCAGTTCTATTTTTTAAGTAGCTATCAATGATTGAACTATATTGACTTAAAGTAATTCAGAACCACAGACATTACGTAGTTCTATTATAAAATATTTTTTAATGCCCGAGTCAGTTAGAGAAGATAAGCAGCACTACATGGATAGTTTTCCAGTTGAGAATGTGTTATTAACGCTAATCCCGGCTGAATCGGTGAATATGTTGCTGCAATTACTGGGGATGAACAAGGGTAAGAAAATAGAACCCGAAATGGCTTATTTGTTCCTTTCCCATCTAAACGATAAGTTTGACTGACCATGTATAGTGGTTCATTGTTAGAATACAACGGTGAAATAGGATAACAAATAACAAGGACTTGAGAGTGGGAGCAACTTGTCATCCGGTTTTTCAAGGCTACATAACAGTAATTTCACAATGTAAGATACTCGCAACTTGCAAGAAGAGGTAAGCAAAAGAATCTACTACACAGCTAATATTATTCATAAATGTATCTAAAGGGAAGGACTTACCCTCTCAAAAATAAATCCTGGTCCTACAGCTTCACAAAATGTAGTAAGGCACTTCATGGCCTGACCACGGGTCTTTATGTCAGCAACTCTTTCAGTAATACCTGTCAACAAGTCAACATTTAGATAAAGATACTAACTCGTAAATTCAACTCCAAGCAAAATAATTCTAGTTATCACAAATGCAAAATAACTCGTAAATTCAACTTCAACCAAAACAAACTATACTATCACAACATTAAATGGGGGTAGAAATAACAGATATTTCTGACCTAAAAGGCAAAGCACGACACATTTTTTGGGAAATTTCGATGCTGTTGAAGCTATGTGTGTAATAATATCAATAAGCTGTTGCTGGACCTGCAAATCAACACCTTGCAAAGGATGAGCTAACTAATCTAAGTAATCAACAATGGAGGAAAGATTGCACTCATGATCTCATACCTGAACATTTTTCTCATTCCAGCCAGGAAGAACACAAAGTAAACGGATCAAAATCTCAACTGATGGATCAAGACTGGTTAGTGCTTCAACCTGCTCTTTAAAAGACGTAATAGCTGCAACAAAACAATGTGATTAATTCAAATCCACATAACGTAAGAAGCACAATTAAAACATGCAAGACACATTCCATTTTAAAAATCATATAAAAGCTATAGTTAATTGGTCAGAATGAATGTAATGTACGTAATTTAGTTGCTCAGCCAACAAACTCCAAGCAAACTCTGAAGCACCAAGAGATTATATCTGAGACTTAGAAGTATTCGCTATAAAAATAATTAAAGAGAAGGGGACAAGCCATGTCTTATACTCCATAACCAAAATATCATGTGAAAGTTAAGAGGTGAAGGCACCATTTGAGTTCTCTCAATAGGAAAAGGGAAAGCAGTTACCAACAAAAACCATGCACTCAATGGTCTTGATTCAAGAAAAAAAATTCTAGAAGTAAAATGGAATTAAGCGAACATTATGAAGTCAATAAAGTCAAGCAGTAATTTAAAGATGCAAACCTTCAAGCCGCTCTTTCCATACAGCACTCTTTAGCTGAGTAATTGTATCTGCTTGTATAAGGGATCCTACTCTGCTCTCAATCTCTTCCAAACTCATTTCTGATGGCTGTAAGAAAAGGTGGATTATTTAATCAAAGAATGACTTCTTAGAATTACCGGTGTAGCATCCCATCATGGAATTACAGCTAGAGTGAACGAAGGACACGTAAGATTTTACCTCAATGTCTTCCTGTTCCGTGGGCTTGGGAACTTTTGATTGTCCTACATCACTTTTCTTGTTGGTACCAGATTTCCCAGAGGCAGCTTTCTTTGTAGCAGCAGGCTGTCGGTAGTAATAAACCATGCATATGTCACAGGTAGATATCGACAAGTGATTACCATTTTATTTATCCCTTTGTGGCAAGAATTTTGCCAACATCAGTGGAAGTGGGGTTTGGGTAATAAAATAACTTACAGCTGTATTAATAGGCTTCTTTCCACTAAGCATGCTAGCCGCTGATCTTCTAGCAAAAGATCCATCAGAAGCCTGCATGAAGAGAATAGAAAACAGAATCAGTGACATAAAGTCTAATCCACAGAACATTATATGCAAAGCAATATATTTTTTGAAATTACTGACAAATGAGGGTGTATTAAACATTACGGAAAAGGAAAATTTTGACTTCCATGCTATTAGCAGACCACATTAATGAAACAATGAATTTCATGTTTACACACTAGAACACGGAAAGCCAATTTGGAAGAAAACCTACTGACCTCGGTGCTAGGCATACTCCGCCCAGAAGATTGAACTGCAACTGAATTTGATGTAATAAGTAGATATGTTAAGAAAAGCGTAATAAAATAAATTGAATCACATAAGATAATAGACATTAGATTCCAAACCTGAGCTCGGAACGGAAGATGGGTCCCCTGTCCCGATCATTTCAGACAACTTCTTTTTCCTAACATCATCTAGCTTTTCCAGTGACTTCTCCAAAGGCCTCATACCAACCATCTAAAATAAAGAGGCATAAAAACAATGGAATTCGTGTTGTCAAAGGAGAAGGTGAAAATTGACAAATTGACAGATGAAGATGAAAAATAAAATACCTTAGCAATAGCTGCCAAAGCTGAGAAAGCTGCATCCCTCACTTCAGGTGTTCCATCATTGAGGCACTGGAGTTCATATATATTTCAACAAGAAAATCAATAACAGAAAAGATAAAACAACACTCCTTGAACAAACTAAATATGCATAACACTCCTGATAGCAAAATAGATATCATTATATCAACAAACAATTAAGGATTCCTAACAAAAACAGGTGTGTAGCTACATGGATGTCAAAATCTATGATAATTGACATCAAGTGATAACTGAATTTGTTTGTGTCAAAACTTATGATTATTTGCTAGGGAAAATAGTCCAACTGAACCATGATACATCTCACTTATATCAGAGACAATTAAAAATCAAAATGTGTGGCACAGAAATTATGCATCTATTGCTGACCTCCATGCATATTGGAACATATTCCTTGTGCACTTTGAGTATAGCTGCCTTGTTACTTGTCTCAATACAAAATGTAACCCAGTTCAATGTCTGTGATCGTACAAGAGGAACTTTATTTTTCACTGCTGTCTTAACATCTGCAGGAAAACAAATTTATTCATCAGCAGGTTATTCATCTGTAAAGAAACCTTGCTAATATAAAAAAACTAAAAGTTTACGGAATATAGTAGATTACAAATCACAATATATTCTACAGCGATTGAGGGAAACTTTCAGAATGTACATTATATTGATGAGAAACTTCAAATCAGTAATCCTAAGATCAAAAAAATTATCTGATATTCCAATACACCCTGCAACATAATTAAGAGGCAGCAGAAACACGTATATACAAGGGCTGTCATAACATAACCGAAACCTACAGACTGATGTCAGAGGTGTCGTGAATCAACTATAAGACAGTAAGTCAGAAAAAGGGTAATATTGCAAAATACAAGATGTCTTCAATACATAACACGAACAGGAAGTCTCATAATATTCAAAGGCTGGGAAGTGTCGGGTGAATAAGTTAAACAAAATAACATATGCTGTATAGATATTCAGATATGTATAAATCCTGCCTTCAACAATGTCAGTGAAACTTAAGCATCCTGATGTGTGCATTGCTTGAAGAGTTTGCATCAGCGCCTCTGTCATTGTAGGTTTCTTCTCCTTCAGCTTTTCCTATACATCATCAAGGATCAAGCTCAAATAAGTCAACATCAAAAAGTACAGAACTATAGTTCATCAGTAAGCAAAACTTGTACAAATTTATCTCCATGGCCAAAGCTACCCGTGCAACATACAAAACTAAAATAAACATAACGCCAGTAGCTATTGGTATATTTTTATGTTTGCATCCTCAAATTTAATTGAACAAGTACAGAATAGGGAAATTAACGTAAAACTTAATGACACATGGAGACAAAAGAAAAGGTTAAATCAGCCCTCATTTCAGATTCATTGTTAGGAGGTCTTGGACTTTTTCCACTTTATAAACAATAAATGTACAAGTAATATACTAACCAGTAATACAGGCAATAAGAAGCGAGAATTGCCTGAGAAATGAGTTCTCAGACCCCTGGCAAGATTTCCCAGGGCTTGTATAGCTTCAACAGCAACAGCAATGTTTACATCTGTAATAAGCTGCAATTTTTTTAAAAGTAATGTATCACTGGAGAGGTCAAGTTTCTTTTACGTCGTTCCAAAATTTATGTGACTGCAAATTAAGAAGAAATACAGAAGAGATATATTTCAAATCATGAGACCAAATATTGTTTAGAAACCATAGACTTCAATACAGCCCAGGAGAAACAGTCAATTGTAAAATAATTTTGCTTCAGACAATAGTATACCAACAAAGTTGAATTTGAAATTCAAAACAGCTTGTGGACATACATCATTATATAAAGCAAAGTCAACTTCAGTTAAAATTTTTGCATGGAGGAATGGATATACCAATAGCAAATCAATGTGTATTTTATCCCGAGTCGCCATGCCCTTTTCTAGGAAAATTCAGCTGAAGGGAGTAAGGAGTATACTTTATTCTCTCCATCCATACCCTCATGAATCTTATCAATGTGTTGCATATTTGTCGTGAAGCTCTTTTGCAGCACAAACATCATAAATCTAGACATTTATAACACATAGCACACCAGTTTTTATCCTCTCATTTTTTTATGGCATCATCTTGCTTTGACCACTCGATAAACGTCATAATCATCAACATTTATCTTTTAACATTCCCCTTCCCTCCATCCCCATCACCACTCTGTAGCCTTTTCACAAGATTCTATCAATGTTTATAGCAGCCAAATTCCAGCATATACCAAACCCATAAAGATTGTCAAGACAGCACCAAAATTACCAGCATCCAATAATACATCTCCATTAATCAAAAGATTAATAAGACAATAGCAATGAACATATGAAGAAAAAATGAGTGGAGAAGATCGACAACGAGTGCTTTTCTTGAACAGTTCTAACAGCTAATCTTTAATGACTAGTTCTTAAAAGTTCAAACTATATTTGAAGAAAACCCAGTCATACATGTCAGTACACTATACCTTCTCTCTCCTTGGCAACCTATTTCAAGATGATGCATCATCATCATCATCATTATCATCATCATCATGTCTTCTACTATGGTTCCCATAGTGTGATTGCAAGCAAACGAGTTATGGAGGGAGAGCTCAGAAACAAACGCGAACAATAGAATATTTCATCTAATATTGACCACTAGAATCAGCCAACAAAACCAATTACACCCAGATACGCATGCAATTGAGATAGAAACGACAAAAGAAGCACTTACACAGTTTACCAAAGAAAAGAATTAAAATAATACAGAAAGCCAAACCAAGGAGAACCTTTTTTAATGTTCGACAAGCTTCTGTAAAATCTCCAGGAGCAATCCTTTTAGTAGATGCAAGTTTCGTTAATTCAGCAACAGCGTCTTTTCGCTCAGACCATTTGGCAGCTTTCTAAAATAGATTAAAATATAAAAACAATCACAGAGAACACATTTCTTAAATTACAAATGATAACACAGATCTGACTCACCACTCCTTCCCAAAATCCAGACTTCTCCAAAGGTGTTATAATATCAACTGGATCAACAAGTTCATACTCATCAATATCCTGAGGAACTGATAAAGAACATGTGTCAGACAAAAAATGGATAATCATATGAAAACCAGGACAATACAGAAAAAATACAATAAGATATATTGTCAAAAACAATAATCATTGCGGTGCCCGATTCATTTTGTCTAGCTTGTCCAGAAAAAAAATCCAATTAATGACAACAATTCAGCTCAGTAAGAACATACTATCAGCTGCACTTTCTTCGGCAGGACTAGATCCCACAGCTTGACTAACAGCTTCTGGTTCTGGCTCTTTGTCCTGCTCAGACCTGATGGATAAAAAATACAATAAGATATATTGTCAAAAACAAGAGTACTTCACACTGAAGGCTGGCGATCACGTACAACGGTAAGGAATAATATTCAAATATATTCCGCATTTTCTATCAGAAGGTGAGCTTCTACTATCCAATCATGTAAAATCATAACCAACAGAATTAGCAGTCACCGGCTGGACATGCTTGTTGCCGGATAAGAAAATAATATATTAAACATTGTATTTAACTCCACTGATCATCATACTAAAACATGAGACAAAACTTAAGACTAAAAATATCAGACTCAAGAGCTGTACAAAAACGGAGAGTAAGGTTATCTTCTGCATACCTTTCCAACAATCTCTGACACACTAAAAAATCAAATGTCCATCACATAAACACCACATCAAAATACAAGCCTATCCTACAAGTGAAAAATTCGAAAAACAAATCTCCTAAATCAACACCAAAGCATATAGGATTAATATAAAATAATCATGAACAAAGTCGGGGCATGCTAAGTGAAAATTTTATATAAATATATATGTAATTTTTTACATCAATACCAGTACGAAGTGGAGACTTAGTTACACCTAAAAACCAGAACCATTATAAAAAAAGCGTATATAATAATTTATTGTTACTGCAAGAGAGCGAGAGAGAGATACTCACCTAATTTTACGGGTTGGCTTTGCACTTCCAGTAACATTGGCAAGCTCTGCCTCCAACTCTTTTTTCTTCCATGTGACAAAACACAAAAGAATAAGGATTTTGCATATAATACCAGACATTGAGGCAAAAAAGAATTAACAAAAAAATAAATTCGCATACCATTGTATCTCGCATCTTTTCAAACAATATTGATTTGACGGGGTCCTTCCCTATCCAACGACAAAGCTCTAGTGTCAGACCTTTTGAAGAAGCACGAACATTCTGATCTTGGTGATCAAAGAGTTCAGGAAGCATCTTTAATATTCTTTTGGGTGGTACTATCTTTGACCCAAATTCACTGATTCATTATCCACCCAAATGTCATTGTAATGAAAAACTGATAAGGGCTATTTTTTTGAGAAATGATGGACAACAGCAATTAATTGCACACCTTAATGCCTGAAACATGACATCTATTGCAGGAACAACTGCTTTGGCAACCTTATTTTTTATTGCTTTCTCCATAGCATCCTACAAATGGAACATTACTCATCCAATTAAGAATATCTTATAAGAAATGCAACTCCTGGAAAAACAAATATGAGCAAAACTAGAGTGCAAAAGTCTTCAAAGGAATTAAAACATTTAGCAACCCATGTCTTAACAATGAAATAAAGTGATTCAAATAAACTAGGGAGTGGACATAACCCATCCAGGAAAGAAGGCCGTATTACCCACATTCTATCAACTTTTCAAACATTTAACTCATGAAGCAAGTTATACAGCATCTAGTAAATATCAGAACCAGAATCGTGAATTTCCTAAATATTCTCAGTTTCACACGTACCTCTATTAATGCAGGCAACGGGAAGATGCATTGTTACTATTTAACAACTAATATTTCTCAATGACAGTAATGTTCTTTAGTATTGTACTACCAACTAAATTAGTCGTTCCAAAGAAATAGCATATTAATTTTGAAACATACCAGGAAAGCTTCAACAGCCTCCAACTCTAGCCATAACATAAATGCCATCTGCGCCTTCTCCACTGTTTTGGGCCTTCCGGTTAGACATTTCGCCACTATTGCATCGCATACCTCTTTTGCATATCTAAACCGCAGACAGAACCAAGATAGTTAACTAAACAACACATTTAATAGTTTCACATTTGTCTAACAAATACATAAAGTAAATTTCACAGAAAATTTTGAATGCAAATTTCACCTTCCAACATCAGCATCTGCAGCTTTTAAATAAGCAATGAGAGCGTCCAGGGCCTTCTCCTGCACGGGCGCATTGGAATCCGCTACCGACTTCCTGAAAAACGGACCTAGCAAAAACTCCAAAATTAACAAGCAAGCACTAAATAATTCAAAAAAATAAAATAAAGACAACAACACATTAAACGTAGCTCGTTCGCCAGTTTCTTACGCAGATCAACCACACCGCAATCAAGCATCACATTAAATCAGATCTACGACGAGAAATCAAACTAAATTCTCACCAAATTCACGAAGTCGCCCGTCCTTGGGATCCGAGATGGAGTCACAAACGGCGGCCAAATCGAGGTTCGCATCATTCCTCACCTTCCAATTCTTGTGCGTCAGCCGATCCTCCCACGGCAGTTTCTTCGCCTCCTTCAATAACTTCTCATCCTCCGACATTTTCCTATTCTAGCCGATAAATATCCGTCCCCAAATCTGGCAACGATAATATACTCAAAATGAGAGACGACGTTCGGAATCCTTCCGCCGTTCGAATAGTCGCCGTTAAATTAACCTGTGTATCCACTCCGCCGAATGCCGGCGATTCCCGATTGAGGGTTGAGTGTGAAGCGGGGGTGGGTGCATACGATAAATCTACTATATTTTTTTTTTCTTTTCCTTTTTTCTTTTTATTATTTTCTCTCTCAACATTCAAAAAAAAAATAAAGGAACAGAGGAGAGAGAATGAGAGGGCTAATTTTATGTTTTACGTTTTGGGACAGAGGGAGGCCGTAAATTAATACGACCGCGTACAAACAACGACTAATAAAAATCGGACACGTGGATAAAATGAGCCAATGATCTGCCGACGTGAATTAAGGGCTTCAAAAGGCGCGTGGGTTATAGCGAGTACATTTGTTGTGGTTGAGCGGTGTAAATTTGAATGGGACTGGTGCGGGTGGGGCCCACTGTGGGGAGAAGACAAAGGTGCTTGTAAAATATTTGCAAATTCAAAATTATTTCGAGTGGGGTTAATTAGGTAAGGAGAGCGGATTGCCTGCGGTGATCCCCACGCATTGGCTCTGCGCCGTGGCTTATTTTTATTTTTTTAAATGCAAACAAATTGAAAAGATTTGATCCAACGGTTGGGAAAGGGATGCACACGAAAAGATCGATAGAGATGCCAATGCCAGATCATTGATTTTGTTTCCTTTTATTAACGAAGCGTGACAGTATTATTTTTGTATTTAAATTTGGTATTTTAAATTTCAAATAACTGAACGGCTATTTGTTTATTTAAATTTGGTGAGTATGAAGCGTATCTGATGATCATATAAAATTCACAAGGAAATATGATGAATTAACAGTTGTTCAATTTATGGAAATATTTACTGGACTTTGGTATTCAAAATCAAATATTCTCAAATTATATATATTTAATTTAATTCATTTTTATATGCTCAATTATTACAGGTAGCCCACATAGAAGGCCCACAAGAAAATAACAAATTATAACTCCATTTTGCTGCTGTGTTACCTGCTACGTACGACTAATGCCCGATACTCTGTGTAAGTGAGCTTAATCCATATAAATACAAAAACAATTACTAGTGTAAATAAGTTTATATATACATGGTAATATATTTTTTAATAAAATAAAAATAAAGTCCAATTGGAAATCAAAATTAAAAACTAGGCCTGCTTTTGAGCCCAATTAAAACCGGGCCCAAATTCGTATGTTTCTAAAGTGAAATTTAATTTCGATTTTGTTTCAGGACTGAAAATATATTTTATCTATGGAATGTAGTCAACAAAATTGAAGACTGGCCCGAGCCTATCTTTGAATTTATTTAAATCAACATTGGAGATTTAATTGATTCTCTAATTAAAAGTCATGTAACTAATTTAATAACAGAAGTCAAATATTGCTAATGCCAAAAATCGACTTATCATAAATCATGGATCGAACTTTTACAATCCAAATTGTTTACGCAAGACACGATTGATTGTCAATGAAATAATCGTATGAAGTAGATCATTCTCAAATTAAATTGAGTTTTCATTTATTCAACTTCTCCCGCTGTCGGGATTTGAAAATAAAATGGTGCACATGGTCTATATATGTGATAAATAAATAATAAAATAATATATATATATATATATATATATATATATATATATATATATATAGATAGATAGATAGATATAAGATACATCCAAAAATATATGTTTGAATATCAAATTTCTATTAACTTCTTTAAACGCAACTATTTCCTTAATCCTGTCCCACTGCATTAACCTTTTTGATAAATACAATTCAATCTCGTGCATAGGTTATAGGATTTATCATGCATATTGGTTATTGAATTACTGTGTTTTATATTATAATGTTTTTAGTTTATCAACTTTGCTAATATGAAAAAGGAATTTAATTATTAGATGGAGGTGCAGATATAGCTAGCTCTTAGCCGCCTCTATTCTATTAAAATTAAATATTAATCAATTAATTTAGGATAAGATTAGCTTTTCCAATATTTCCTAATATAATTAATTAATTTTTTTTATTTTTTTTTGAAAGAAATATAATTAATTAATTAATAAATTAGTTTTAAGTGTGTGTCAAACTAGCTGTCACAAAAGTATTTCCCTTTTTAATATTCTTACCTGCCTCCGTGAAGTCCACCACATTATAAAAACAAGGATATATTATTATATTCTCTTTTTACTTTATTTTTCTTTTTTGATGTATATTCCCTTAGTTAATTGCTTCATAAAGTTGTTAAATATTCCATCTCCGCACACAGATTAACAAAAACAATCACTGTCAAATTTATTTAAACAGTAATTAAAACACATAATTACTTTGATTTTTCTTCGCATCCATGAATGTCTTAATTTGAAACCCTAATCACATTGACTAATATACTTACCAAATTAATTATAATTTGACTATATTGGCACCAGATCTACCTCGCCAGAACAAACGTAATAAATTTCTCCAACATTAATAAACAAGTTTTTCGGTCCAATCGTGCCACGTCATCGTTAAAGAATAGTCTAAGATCTAAACCATTTTTTTTTCAAAATTTTCTCTATATAAACCTAACTCATGTATAATGTATCTCCACATTCATAGTAATATTCACTATTCAAAATATGGCTTGTTCCATTAAAAATACCCCACACATCGCCACCGCCGGCCGCGGCGGCGCCGCCTCGAGTCCGCTTCTCGTTAAACCGACGCGCATTATTCCGACGATCAGAAAACCTAACAGCCGCCACAAAATATCATGCAAATCCACAAACAACCACGATCAAGAACCGGTCGGAAAGTTTGACAGGAGAGACGTATTAATCGGCCTCGGAGGTCTATACGGCGCCACCACTTTCTCCGCCTCCCCTTTCGCTTTTGCCGCCCCTATATCCGCCCCGGACGTAACAAAATGCGGCCCCGCCGATCTGCCACAGGGCGCCGCTCCGACGAACTGCTGCCCCCCGCCCACGGCCACGATCGTGGACTACAAATTCCCTCCGCCGTCCACCACCATGCGGGTCCGCCCCGCGGCTCATTTAGCCGACAAAGCCTACGTGGCGAAATTCAACCGGGCAATGGAGCTCATGCGGGCCCTCCCCGACGACGATCCCCGGAGCTTCAAGCAGCAGGCCGCCGTCCACTGCGCCTACTGCGACGGCGCGTACGACCAAGCTGGATTCCCGAATCTTGAGCTTCAAGTACACAATTCATGGCTGTTCTTCCCCTTCCACAGATACTATCTTTTCTTCTTCGAGAGAATCTTGGGTAAGCTAATCGACGACCCAACTTTCGCGATGCCGTACTGGAACTACGATTCCCCCGCCGGAATGACGATTCCGGCCATGTACACCAACCCCAGCTCCCCCCTGTACGACAAGCTCCGAAACCAGGGCCACCAGCCGCCGGCGCTGATCGACCTGAACTTCAGCGGCTCCGGCACCATCACCGCCGAACAGCAAGTAAAGAGAAACCTCACCGTCATGTACAGGCAAATGGTGTCAAACTCCAAAACCCCACGTCTCTTCTTCGGCAGCGCCTACCGCCGCGGCGAGGATCCAAACCCGGGAAGCGGGTCGGTCGAGAATATTCCCCACGGCCCGGTTCACGTCTGGACCGGCGACCCGACCCAGCCCAACGGCGAGAACATGGGGAACTTCTACTCCGCCGGAAGAGACCCGATCTTCTACGCCCACCATTCCAACATCGACAGACTGTGGAGCCTCTGGAAAGGCCTCGGCGGGCGCCGCCAGGATATAACCGACCCGGATTTCCTCGACGCCTCCTTCCTCTTCTACGACGAAAACGGGCAAATGGTTCGGGTCAAAACCCGGGATTGTCTGGACAACACCAAACTCGGGTACACATACCAGGAGGTGGAGATTCCATGGCTGAAGAGCCGACCAACGCCGAAAGTTTCCTCCGTGCTGAAAAAGCTGAAGAAGCTCGGAAAAGCGAAAGCCGCCGCGGCAGAGACACACCGACCGCCGAAGGAGGTGCTTCCGGCGAAACTCGACAAGGTTCTGAAAATCATGGTGAAACGGCCGAAGAAGAAGAGGAGCAAGAAGGAGAAAGATGAGCTGGAAGAGATTCTTATTATCCAGGGGATTGAATTGGAGAGAGATGTTTACGCGAAGTTCGACGTTTACATTAACGACGAGGACGACGAGACGAGCACAGAGGAGAATACGGAGTTTGCCGGAAGTTTTGTTAACGTGCCGCATAAGCATAAGCATGGGAAGAAGATTAAGACGCAGTTGAGGCTGTCGATTACCGATATTCTCGAAGATTTGGACGCCGAGGACGACGAGCATGTGTTGGTGACTTTGGTTCCGACGAACGCCGGAGATTCCATTACTATTCACGGTGTCAAGATTGAGCTTGACGACTAATAATCGTACGTCCGATTTTTACGAATAATCAATTTTAATTATATATTTTTTTTTAATATTAATTTCCTTTGTGTTGGAAATTAACCATTTGGTGTAATAATTGTTGTAATGAACTATTTGGTGTGTTTTGGTTTTTTTTGAGAAAGTATTGAAATTGTTGTAATGTTGTATGTGGCATGTGAGGGTATTTTCGGTACGACAGTATTTTTGAATTGCAAATGATTAGTCAAATTTTGACAGCTACGAGAAGTTAGAGATTACGTTAATTAATTAGACTAATTAAATAAATTAAGTACTTTTGGATAATGAATTTGTAAACCCCAATGTTATGTGGTTGTCTTCTACTTAATTTAATGAAAACCCACCGAATATTAATACAAAAAAACCTGCTTTCTTGAAAAAATAATGTTATGTTAAGACCTGCTCTGTGTCGTTCACATGGCCAAGTTGCCTAAAAAAAATCATTACATATATTAAACTTTTTCCTAGTATTATTGGGTGCTAACTATGTAGCACGGATACGAAAACAGCTATGCGAGAAAATGAAAAAACGGACGAGGGAAATCAAATGACCCAAAATGGGGGTTAAAAATATTAAAAATATAGGAGTATAGATATAACTATGCTATATAAATATATATAAATTCTTTTTATATATTTCCATAAAATCAATATTATTATCAACTATGAATTTGCAATTCATCAATAAATCATGCAAATAAATGAATAATTATGGAAGCAACAAAAAATATTTTAAAATTTACTATTCAAACATGTTTTCAACTTTTCAGAAATTGCAAAATGGCCCATAAAGGTGTCCGTCATCTGTCCTCGAGCGTCGGACACGAAATACGTTTTAAACACGAATACATTGACTAAGTTAAAGTAACTTAAATTTCATTTTCTTGATTGGAAGAAGTTATATATATTATATATAATCAAAATGCTCAAACATAGAGATGCAAACTGTGAAGTGCTATTTACACATTTATTACAAACATTTTTTCTTGCTTTCTAGTTTTGTTAATTACATTCATGTAATGGAATAATATTGTCTGCAAATTAATTAATTAATTAATTCTCAGTCTCAATTTCTTGTGCTACTTCTCTTATAAGCTTATCTGCCCTGTCATCATGCCCACCTGCAAATTTATAAACCCGGAATCCAAATTGGAATGCCCTCCACAGCATTTTTGCAGATCCATTATTATTCTTCTTTTTTCCATCTCTATTTTCTCTCTTCTCCTGAATTAATTATTATTATTTAAAATCCCATTATATATTTATCATTTAATTTATTTAATAATTAATTAAGAACAAAATATAATTACCTTAAGTGCCAAGTCCATGCAGTTGGAAGAGAGATCCACCATCAGCTCTTTGATGCGTGTAAGAACGGAGAAATCGAAAGTGATATTTTGAGATAGCAATTCCTTTGTGTATTCGTCTTTGGTCCGCTCCAGTGCGTCGAGTTGCAACTTGATCTGGATATGTACGTACGCTAAGCTAGGTTTTCGTTACTGAAACACTGATATTAAACAAGAACGCATTTTTTTGACTAAGAATTTATTACATGATATGTAAGATTTTTACCTTGCTTAAATACTGGTCGGCTTTGTCGAGAAGTTGGGCAACCGGCGAAACTATCGGCCAGTTCTTTAAAGTATTGGCAATTGTATCTAACTTGGTGTACAATGCTGCAGCCATCCTCAAAGCTTCCAACTTCTTATGAGGAAAATCCTCAAATCTTACTAGAACCTATTTATTGTTCATTAAACAATTTATGACTATATCAAAACCAAAAGGGATATATTTATAAATATTTTTTTCATCACCTATCTACCATCTTTATAATAATTCTTATTTTGTTTTTCTCTATTAATTCTCTAATTTTCACTTGAAATGTTAGTAATTTCGTGCATTGGAAAAATTTAAATACTAGTAATAATAATAACTCTTAGCGCCTACATATATATTGAAGTTATAACTCCAATATTAATTGAGTTTATTGCAATTACTACCTCTATATTATATCGAAATTCTAAAAGCTACCCCATCTCTATACTCTATTAACAACAACCCCCTATGCAACACTTCTTTTTAGCACACATGCCCCCAAAACAGGTACTACTAACTTCTTCAAAAAAATTAAATAAGAGGGGCATTTTTGACAATTTGATATAACACAAGGGTACCATTTGCAATAAACAAAAGTATGAATCGAACAAACAAACCTGATTTTCATCTGTGAGTTTCTCAAGGCGAGATTCTACATATTTATTGAATTTAATGAGCTCAGCCTTATCAGATGTTTTAAAGGAGCTGATTGCAATTTTCACTTCCTTAACCGCTCCAGCATATTTCTTCACATCCTCCTCAATTTGTTGAAAGTACACCGATCTGATCAATTCTTAACCAGTACAAATTAAGTATATATTTATATGTATGTATGTATATGTAAGCTATATATATTAATATATACATACGACCTTTTTGATATCTCAGCTAATGCATCGGCCATCCCCTGTTTGCCACCGCCGGCGGCGGCGGCGGCTGCTCCAAATCTAGGCTTTCGTTCGGGGCGAGAGGGTTTAGAGGAGCCTTCAACTTTGCCTTTGACACGTGTGTAAAGATTAGACATGTGAGAAGATCTCTTCAATTTGGTAGCAACAGCTGATGGTTTCTTGGGCCGAAAGCCCAAACCCGGAGGCGGCGGTGGTGCAGCCGCCCGTTTATGATCGACGCCCTCCATTTTATATATCGGTTCGATTTTGATGAAGCACTAAATTTATTTTGTTTCGGACGGAAAATGTATTGATATTTACGAAGAAATTTAATTGAGTATGCATCAAGAAAGATATATATGTTTTCAGACACGCTAATTAATTAACTCAACTGGTGATTATTAAAGTAAACACACGTAATTAGTACGTGTATGTTGAATTAGTCTGATGGTTGATATGCTAATGACAAATTCTACTAGGGAAGGTTAAATTGTAATGTGTGTATAGATTGTTTGAAGTACTGATCAGAAGAACTGATCTTGATGTTTTTGATCTGTTTTGCATGATTTTTTTAATTTTATGACACGACTTTTACTTATGTGGATGTTTGAAAATTATAAATTCGACATTTAGCTTACCTTTTGATCGGTCTTTGATAATGCGAGTTGACTAATTTATAGATGATCTATGTAATTTTAAGAAACATTAAACAGCGTGCTAAATTCAAAGTTCGAATGAAATAAGACGAGAAATGCTAATTTTGCATAATCATTACTTGTAAAAATCAAATTAAATACATTTTTTAGGACTAAATCATGAAGATGGCAAACATATTATAAGGACCGAAACTACAATTTCCCATATTTAGATAGCATAAGAAGTTGTGATAGAAGATTAAAAAAAAATAAAAAAAAAATAAAAAAAAAAATTAAAGGGCCATGAAGAAAAGCTAGCTAATAAATCCTTCACACATATTCTAAAATAAACATATATATGCATAATGTTCAAAAACCAATCACTTGCACAAATACAACAACAAACAATGTAATTTAATTTAATTTAATTTGCTAAACCAAATAGTGGTTAAAGAAAATAAAAGCTAGAGTTTAATTAGCTTATAATCTTCCCCACACAACCTTATCCTACTCCTCTACCTGTAATATATATATAAATATGTATACATATATGTAAAAATTACCGAAGCATCCAACAGGACAAAAACCCAATAAGTGCTGCAGTGTACATAACAACAATAAATTGAATGTCTCATGTATCTCTAACTCTTTTTTTTTCCCGCATTTTTCCCTTTTTATTTTTTTATATTTTTTTGAATAATTAATTATAATTAAACCCCTTTTATATTACATTCATGCAATGAAATAATATTGTGATCTGCAGATTAATTGATTAATTCTCCGTCTCAATTTCATGGGCTAATTCTCTCGTCAGCTTATCCGCGCGGTCATCGTGCCCGCCCGCAAAAGTGTAAACCCGGAACGCGAATTGGAATGCCCTCCACAACATTTTTGCTGTCCCATTCTTTTTCCCTTGATCACCTTTCAATGTTTCTGTTCTGTTTTCTTTAGCATTTGCTTCTCTCTTCTCCTGCATTTTTTTATTTTAAATTAAATGCCAATTTTATATAATTATATATATTTTTTATATATAATTAAGAACAAATTACCTTAAGTGCTAACTCCATACAATTGGACGAGACATCGACCATTAATTCTTTGATACGAATAAGTATGCCGAAGTCGAAAGTGATCTTCTGAGCTAGAAATCTCTTGGCTTCTTCGTCTTTAGTCCTCTCCAGTGCGTCGAGTTCCACCTTAATCTGGATGTGCGTGCGTGCGTGTGTGTGTATATATATCATAATTAATTAATTAATTAATTTCCATGATTAATTATGTTTCAAGAACGATAAATTACGTTTACGTACCTTGTTGAAATAAGCCTCGGCTTTGTCGAGAAGTTGGCCGACGGGGAGAGCTATGGGCCAATTCTTTAAAGTATTGGCAATTGTATCTAACTTGGAGTACAAGGCTGATGCCATTCTCAAAGCTTCCAATTTTTTGCCGGGAAAATCCTCAAATCTCGCTAGAACCTAATTAATTAATTATTATCACATTGAATTAAGTTAATCGAATTTTATTTAAAGAAACTTATAATAATGAAGAAATGAAATGAAATAAAACCTGAGTTTCATCAGTGAGTTTCTCGAGGTGAGATTCGACGTATTTATGGAATTTAATGAGTTCAGCCATGTCAGATGTTTGAAAAGAACCGATTGCAATTTTCACTTCCTTAATTGCTGCAGCATAATTCTTCACATCTTCTTCAATTTGTATGAAGTATGCTGACCTGGATTTTTCAAAAAATAGTTTATTAATAATTATATATTAATAGATATATGTATTTGTATTATTATGTGTACGTGCCTTTTGGTCATCTCAGCTAATGCATCAGCCATGCCTTGTTTTCCGCCGGCGGAGGTAGTTCCGATTTTACCCTTGCGCCCGCCCGATGATCTACCGTCTAAGCTCGATCCTTCTACTTTCCCTTTGAGAAGTCTGTACAGATTTCCCATCTGTGCAGATCTCTTCAATTTCGTTGTTGATTTTTTCGGGCGGAGGCAGGCGAAACCTGGAGGCGGCGGTGGTGCTGCAGCCCCGTTCATAGGTGGTGGTGGCGGCGGCGCCCCCCCTCTCGACGCCCCCATAGGTGGAGGAGGTGGTGGCGGAGCAGCAGCAGCACCTCCTCTCATCATGGGTGGAGGAGGTGGTGGCGGAGCAGCAGCAGCACCTCCTCTCATCATGGGTGGAGGAGGAGGCGGGGGTGCGGAACAACCCCTCAACGCCGCCGTCGGTGGAGGTGGGGGTGGAGCCGGTGCTGTATTTCCAGGTGGCGGGGGCGGTGGTGGCGGAGCATGTGTTGTTTTTCCAGGTGGTGGCGGAGGCGGTGGCGGTGCCGAAATTATCGGTGTAATAGGTGCTGGCGACGACGGTGGTGGAGGAGGAGTAGGAGGTGGCGGCGGTGAGGTAACCGGAGACAGGCGCGGCGGCGGCGGCGGCGGCAGTACTTCATTTGGGATAATATCATTCTTTACTGCTTCATGTATTTCTGAATCGTCGTCTATCCTCCCCACCGAAACACGTGGCCCAATATCCAAAACCTGGGTTTTCATCTCCCGGTCAACGACCTCGTTGACTATCTCCATATCCTCAAGCATATCATCATCGTCATCATCCTCATCATCTTTATCATCATCATCAGCAGCAGCCTTAATAATGACGTCATCGCAATCGTCATCGCGTTCAGTTTTCTCAACCCGCGCCGGAATTTTCTGTTCCAGGGTTT
The DNA here is from genome assembly GCF_056151865.1 of Erythranthe guttata. Lineage (NCBI taxonomy): Eukaryota > Viridiplantae > Streptophyta > Magnoliopsida > Lamiales > Phrymaceae > Erythranthe > Erythranthe guttata. Next base: position 15,752,604 of record NC_142545.1, on the reverse strand, counting down.
TGGTTTGCACAGCGTATTTGGGATCCTGTACAATTGAAACCGCGTGGGGGAACATGTGGAAAGAAAGCCGCTTCACATCGATGGGGTTCAGTTTTCCGACGGCCTGCACCCTCAGCGGGAGGAGAAGCGGCGGCGAGTAAGACGACGTCGTTTTATCGGACTTCCAAGCTTCCGGCAGGACGGAAGTTGGCGTCGCCGGGGAAGAAGAAACTGAGGCCGTGCTGTCGGAGTAAGACTCCGATAAAGCTTTCCCAAACGCACTCCCCGCCGCCGGGCTGTAATCTCTCATATCTTCGTCGTCGTCCATTTCGTCGAACAATCTCTCTCTTGCCACTTTTATTATATCCTCAAGCATTGCCAATGCTGTCATATAATTAAAAAAAATAATAATAAGTAAGGAAACTACATTATATATTATTTTTGGGTAAATTACGAAAAACCCACAGAACTTAGGCGGATTAAGAAAAAACACCCCACATATTCGTAATTACCAAAAACTCCCTGAGGTTTGTTTGCGTTTTACGCAATTTCTCACCTATTTAACAGAATGTATAATAGACTGTGCACATTTTCTGTTATAAAACTCGATCACCGGTTAATCAGAAGGGGATTTTGGTTATTACGGATAATTGAGGGTGTTTTTTGTTATTTATTCTAAGTTCAGGGGTTTTTTCATAATTTACCCTTTTTAAAAAATATATATATATGAATTAAAATTTAATTAATCGCGGAAAACACCAATAAAAACATACCGGTTTTCTCGATTTCGACGTGCTGTAATTTCATAGACGAATTGTATTTACATTTGAGCATCCATTTATTTGTTGTCCAAAGGTCTCCAAGTGATTTCAGAGTGTCACACAATAATTTCAGAGCCTGTTTCATTCCAATATTAACTTATAATTACAATTAATTATATATCCATTTGCAGTTTAAACAAATTAAAAATCAAGATTTGTAAATAACTAACCTTATGCATGGTTGCATCTTTAATGTGTGACTTAAAATTATCTGGTTTGATTTTCGGATACCGTTTATAGAGATCAGTCATCGTCAATACCAGCAACTGCGTAAAAACCAAAAACAAAATCGAAAAATACGGTATATTATTTACATGGAATAATCGACAAATAATAATTAATTTACGTGATATTTTTTTTTGTGTGGTATATATCAATATATGTACCTGAGTAACAGAAGCGGAAGCGGAACAAGGAGAAAAATCGAGCAAATCCCGGAAGATCGAAATCTTGTTACGAAGTTCTGTCATGGTTATAAAATTGCCAGCAACTCCACTTGTACTACTAACTGTGGATGCTTTCATGTTCCTACCATTATTGTTCTTCGACGAATTTAAGGTTTTATTATTATGATGATTCTCCGACCGCCCTTTTCCCTGTCCGATTTCCCAACGTATATACATATACACATGCATTCAATCAAAAAAATCCATTTTCTTGATCGGAAAATCGAAAAAACGTGCAAAATTAAAGTAATACAAACGATAACGAAAAACGATTTACCTCAAATACGGAAGAAAGTTTCTTGCGAAAAAGAAAAGGTGCGACACCGCATAACGCCCCGGCAGACATGATGGCCAATTAATCACAACTTCTTTTTATATAGAGGTTTTTAATAAAAGGCCTTTTGACAATAATATAATATAATTAAGAAATTACAGATTTGTTTGACAAAAATAATAATAATAAAAAAAAATAAAGATACGTTAAAGAATAAATATTCTTGATGAAAGACTATTCAAATATTTGAATTTAATTAAAAAAGAATATGATGATTTTAACGTGCAGCCCAATGCTGAATGTGTTTCTTCATGGATCCATTACAGGACAACTTTTCTTCTTCTCCCTTTGTTACCAAAAGAAGAGAGAATAGAGAGCCGAATTGGAGAAGATGGATTCTTGGTTTTTTTTTAGGGGACAAAGCTGTGTGTTGCCGTGTTTTTCGGGGGATTTTTATTTTAATTACTGTCTTAATTTTGTCATTAATTCAGTTATGGATAATTAGTTTACTGTCTTTTATGAGTGAAATTTTCCAACGGCTAAATCAAATCCCAGGAGAATAGGAGTTGTTTGTGATATATAAAAATACGGGGAAATTGGTTGTTGCTCCCTGAAAAATATTTCTGATCGGCGAGGTGAAAAGGTGGCTTGCAGGGTATAATGCTAGGGGTATTTTGGTCCATTATTAATGCTTGAATACCTAGTCGATTGTTAGCAAAAGGGAAAATTACGGTATTTGTCCCTCAAGTTTGTACTGATTTCACATTTCGTCCTCCATGTTCACGAAAAACATAATTGGTCCCTCATGTTTTCAACACTTTAAGTCATTTCCGTTAGTACTAACGGAATCAAGTGTGTGTCCGTCACTAATTTAACTGACGAGCTAACGGTAAATTGACGGAAATGGCCGAAAGTGTTAAATTATTAAAACACGAGGGACCAAATGTGAAATCAATGCAAACTTAAGAGATGAAAACTGTAATTTTTCCGTTAGCAAAATGTAAAATGTGACTTGTTATTTAAAAAGAAATTATAGTAGAGGGGTGTAGGTAAATTGCCCCATAAATATATTTCATCTAAAGTACGTGAATGTGTTATTCTTTGGAAAACGAGCTTATGGTTTTAATATGACTTATTTAAAAAAAAAATACTATATAAAAAAGAAGTTTGAATCATTTTGTCAACGGTCGTTTGATCGAGTTTGTCACACATAGTTAATCTAGTATAGTTTATGTATCTCGTATTATAGTTAAAAAAAAAAAAAAAAAGAAAAGAAAGAATGTTTCAACTTTCAACTACTAATCCTTTTCTATTTCTTTCTTTTGAAATATTCAATGCTTAAACATAGAAGCAACAACATATGTCATCAACAATTATAATGAAATTTCCCCAAGAAAATTTCTTACAACGTTCATCAAACTTCATCCCTAAGCATTGTACGTCACTCTATTTAAATTATTAAACAATAAAAAAATAAAAAAACTATAAAGAATTAATTTAAAGACTATAAAAAAAGAAAATCTGGAATCTCTTACCAGTTCTCCATTTATTGTGATCACACACACACATATACCAAATTCAATTTATTTGCAACAGACAAACATGACAACTATATTGAATAATAAATTAAATAAATACCCCACCACCTTTAAATAAAAAAATAAAAAATTACATAAGCAAAGAATCAAAGACTATAAACATTTCTTACAGCTAAGTCCTCAACCAAGAGTGGATGACCATGATGATGTGTTTGATCATGCAAACAGTTTCAATTTGCCGTGAGTTTAGGTTGACTCAACCTCCTCGTATCCTTAACCACGGTTAACGGTTTGCCCTTCTCGAGTTTCGGCGGCGCCGATGCAGATTTACTTCCCGCCGGAACCTTCTTCGAAGCCGAAGCTGTTCTTTCCGCAATCCTCTTCTGCCTTTGTATCACTAGTTCTTCCAATCTCTTTCTCTCGTCTTCTTCCTATATATATATACACATACATACATACACGAGAGTGAATTATTACAAGTAATGTACGTCAGATAAGAAAAGAAATCGAGACAGTTAATACGATTTTCTTTATTACCTTCAATAGCTTGGTCTTTGGAGCCGTTAACCTGCTCGACGGAGAAATCTTCTTGCTCTTAACAAGAGGTCCGCTCTCGATTTTCTTTCTAGTGGGGCCCACATTTTTCTTGCCGTTAGTATTTTTACCGTTTGCTTCCGGAACTTCCGCAGCGTGACCGTTTGATTGGTCAACATCGGACGATGATAGTCTTTTATTATCAGCTTCATTAAATGAAATCTCGACTTCGTAATCCATTTCCGGGGTCCACAGCCCACCGGAAGATTCCTTCGATTCCCTCACGAGCATCATGCACAGGTCGTCTGGCTCGAACGACGCCGACTTGGCAGCTGGCGCGGCCGGAACCGCCACGTCTGCATCCATGCTGATATCGGTTGACCTCCAGTGCGAAACATAGTGCTGGTCAGCCGATGACCTGGACTCTATCATGAAGGAATCATCCACCACAGAAGCTGCTGCCTTTGCCGTTTCTTTCTGAACGAAGTTTCTTTCATACGACAGAGAATCGAGATTATCGGAGAATCCCAATTGCTTAGTACCATCAGAAGAATTAGCAACAAACCAATCTTGGCCGTTTCTTGTTTTGGTAGTGGCGGATAATTCCGAGGAAAAATCCGGTGGGCCCCCCATCGTAGCAGTACCTCTCGACCCGTTATTGAATTGTTGTCCGAAAATTGCATTTTCATCTTGAGAAATGAGTTTCTTCGCATTCGAGTGCACTTCCTCACCATTAACAAAATCCAGAGCGCGGGCTCTGTCACCATTCTCCCTCTGAAAAACAAGAACCGAATCATCACCGATCAAGGGCTGCCTCGTAATTTTCTCGGACTCCAATTCAAAACCGTTGCCAACTTTGTCTGAAGTTTTCGGCTCGTCTTGACTCATTAGAATATTCTGGAACGTATCCCACGCATTACTATTATTATTATTACCACTTCCTTTCGCTCCTTCAGAAATGTACGCATCGAAATCATGTCCAAGATTGTCTTCAGCATAGCCATTCAATCCGTTTCGAGCATTCGATCCCCGTTTTTTCTCTCTACTCTTGTGTTTCTCCAAAGAAGCAATCGCACTATTCACTCCCCCTCTGATCGAAGCTTCGTCGCCGGAATATTCCTCTTCAGAAAGCCCATCGTTCTCTTCTCCGTTCCGCCTCTGCGAAGTAATATAGTTTATGTTACGAATAACGACCGTTTTTTTCGAACTCTTCTTCTTGTTCTTTTTCGCATTCTTTTGCCCCTTCGATGGAGCCTTCTTTTCCTCGTCCGAATTGCTCGCAGTGTCTGAATCACTAGTCGCAGTTTGTTCTTCATCTTCATCTTCGTCAGAGTCGTCATACATTGTCCCGTTCGTGTCTGAAGATTTCTCCTTCTTCCTAGACGAAGACTTCTGATTCTTCGAAGGAATAGGTGGGGACCATCCCATGTGATGACCTGGATAATACGGCTGCACAGGTGGCATACCTGGATGATAAGGATAGCCTTGGAAGTTGTACATATACGGAGGCATCTGATTCATCCATGGCATCTGCTGGTTGTTCACATTCTCCGTCTTTTCAGACACTGGCAAATTATTGTCTGAGGCATAAAAGAAACACTCGAGATTAGGAAACGAAAACAATATCTATTCGAAAATATTTCAACCAAAAATTATATATATACCGTTACTATTACCTGAATTTGTTGGAGTGATAACAGGGGAGATTCCATTGCCAGGAATATTAGTTTGATCACCGGTTAGCATAATTCCAGATGCTCCCATAAACGAGAGGTCGGTCATAGGGTAAGCTTGTACTGCAGCTAACTCGTCCATCCATTGATCGTCGGAATGCTTTTTCTTGTAAAGCTCTTTGAAATCAACGCACGCCTCTCTGCATCGACGATAAAAAGGATTTATTATATTTGAATAATTTAAAAAAAAAAAAAAGGCAACACAATTAAGTGTTAATACTTTAGACGCGATGCTCCGAACATGTCGGCGAAGCATATGAGGTCATCAATGGTGTCCATTTCATATCCCGCCACGACTGCACGAGCATAAGCCATGGCTTGCTCTTTCTGCAGTAACGCCTTTCGAGTATCCATAAGGCGTTGAAGACGAACTCTGTAACAAAAAAATAGACGACTCGGTTACTAAAAGTGTTATAGAAAGAGTAAATTCGAGGAATTTAGTAAGCGAGGAATTATCAATTACCTCGAATTTTCTCTCAGTGCAGCTGCGTGATCTTCTTCTTCGGAAGTTAACTAGAAAAGCCATGACAAAAAAAAAAATTGAATTATGTAGGAAACGCGAAAGATTATCTACTTGTTAGTGTCGGTCAAAATCGGTCAAAATACCTTTGAGGGATTAGTTGACTTTTTCGTGTTCCCATCGACAACTGACAAGTTCCCTGAAAACACAATGTGCTTAGTATTTAGTAAGCAAAAAACTAATACAAGTACCATTTTCAAGATGTATCTAAATTCGAATCTTTTTTTTTTATTAAGAGATGCAATGGTCGTTCGTACCTTCCCCTGGATTTCCCGTCTCCTCCACGTGAGGAATTTCACTAGATTGAACCGAATCGTCGATCTGCAGAATTTCCCTTTCTATTCGTATAATCCTCTCGAGAATTTCAGGAGTGCTCACAAATCGTACAAATCTGCCAACCACAAATCGAAAACAAGTTGAATCCCTCGTTTAATTCGTAATAATCCTCCCAAGATTCGAACTTTTTTCACCCGATAATTACTCTAAACACAATTCAACTTCCACAATCTTCTCCCTTTGTTCATAATTCAGGTATGGCATGTGATCAATATAAATGATTGTCAATTAATTACAAATCCAACCATCCAAGAGACCAAGACAAGTTCAACAATAAACATTGCATCAAGATCAGACAGTTGTAGATTGAACTAAAGTCAAATCTATACATATAAATACATATATAGATACAAAATTACCTCTGAAATGTGGCCTTAGTGAACCAAGAGGCATCATCACCGGTGGCGGGCGGGCGGAGAGTAATCGAATACCCGCCTTTCGGAATCTGATCTTTCGCATACTTCAAGTGAGCAATGAAAGGTTCAACTAGCCCAGATGCCAATTTCTCATTTTTCTTCCCAGAAAACACAACAAGATCACACCTTTTTTTTGCCCCCCAAAATCAAAGCAAAACCCAACAAAAAAGATCAAATCTTTATCAATACCCCATTCATAAAAATCCAATCTTTAACGAAATTCAACACATTTTCAACATGTGGGTGAGTTGAAAAAACAGAGTAACAAAGAGTAGCATACCTTGTTCTTGTTGGGGTGAGCTGGAACAGGGCGTAATCGAGAAGAGCCTTGGAATCCATACTCTCTCTCTCTCTCTCTCTCTCTCTCTCTCTCTCTCTCTCTCTCTCTCTCTCTCTCTCTCTCTCTCTCTCTCTCTCTCTCTCTCTCTCTCACAGTATGTGTGTGTAAGAGAAATAAACCTTGTTCTTGTGTTATAAGGTTGTGTTATAGAAAGTGTAAGTTCATGTTCTTGAATGTGACATTCACAAACTTTTATTTTTTCCGAGTCTTAACTGGAGATGAGAGAGAGCCAGCGAAGAACTGATGGAGCATTGCACATGGGCAGTGTGTGAGTGGTTGTGTGCGAGTGTGTGTGAGAGAGAGTGTGAGTGTGTGTGAGAGAGAGAGAGATGGAGAAAATTTTCTTGATTAAAATTAAATGTAGGGACCACGAAATGCCGACGAGCCCACCTTTTCTCCATTATTCTGCAATTACACTATGCTAATCTCGTGTGGGGAAGCTGTACCTAAATCTTCCTAATTATAATATTTAATTAACATTTCTAGTAAATTACACAATTATTATAACATATACTATATTATTTCAATAAATTTAGTATTAAAAAAAATTATTATCTATATTATTGTTGATCAAGTTGCAATTGTGGAGATGATTAGGGAGGTTGAGTGTGAACGCAATTATTTAAACAAGAATGGCCCAATGGGCCATCCTATATAAAGATAAGTGTGCCGATTTTATTTGCAAATTTAATGAAGCATAAATAAGAAACAAATGAAAACAACACTTGATCTTGATTTGTTGGCCGGTCTTTGTCGACTCGATTTAACATCCATAATTGTGTGTTAGTGCGAAACGAGTCATAGTTGTTGACTTTTTGTACTCTTTCTAATTTTCAATTCTTGTGAAGATTTGATTGAATTTGTTTTCTTCTTCATTCTTCATTTTTCCTTTTTCTTTGTTCCCATTTAATCAAGAATAAGTACACAATAATACTCAAGGAAACAAAACAAAAACAAAATTATAGTAGTAAGGGTAAATTTAGTTGTGATGTTGTATCACGTACTTCTTACGGTTGAATAACAATGGTACAGTATATCACTGCAAACGAGTAAGTGATTGATCTGACGGAAACATTTTCGACACTAAAGTGAGTAGTTATCTAGGCAAGCAGGAATATAGGTCACTCGAATACTAGAGAGCTCAAGTGAATAGTAAAAATGTACCTTGTAAAATGAATCATATGAATTATTTACAGTATGATTAATAGAGTCCTTATAAGAGTAGAATCCTAAGTAGGATTAATAAATTATAATGGACTTATAACCTCTTATTAATATAATTGTGCCATTAATTAATGATCTTATAGGTGAATGACAAAATAGGACATTTAGATGGCCTGAATGTTCACTGTCTTACTGGTCGACCCAATAAGATATCAAGGTAGTATGATATGAGACCGAACAAATTAAAGTAATCCCTACTTTAATATTCTAATTAATAGATCGAGTCAATCACATATAGTTTATCTAGATTAATTCAAATCAGATCAAATCATTATTATTTTTCAAAAAAAAAAAAAAAAAAAAATCATGAAAATGCGTACCAATCAAATTTAAAGAGGAGTAAAAAAATGATTTGTGAGAGGCCATTTTATTGCACGAAAGCAACAAGAATTAGGTTGTCTAATCGAATCATGTGGCCTACAAATATCCAAACCACATAGATTCCAGCTTGCATTTCATGAATTTTCAATTTCTTGGTCGAATATTCGTCAAGTTAAAATATGGCAATTTTTTTTTACTAAATCAGGAATAATATTCGACCCAACGAAACTCGAACTCCCAATGTAACCTAAGTTAAGGTCTTGACGAAGGGGCGGAACCAACTCGGGTGGCTTCCGCCCCTATAAATTTTCTTTTTAAATATCATTATTTTATTGCTTTTTGTAATTTTATTTTATTATTTATCTATTAATTTTGCACTATAGTCCCCAGAAAATTTTATTTATCCCCCCAACAACAAGTTGACTCTGGTCTTGACCATTGATCTCCTAATACTCTCAAGAAACGTGGAACTCATTTGGAAATATAATTCCAAAAACAAAAAATGCAATTTTTATTTTTTATTAAAAAAAATTGCAATTAGCAATGAAATTGTCCCAACATTTCTACTGATTCCCTAAGAAGATTCCAATATTCTAAATTTTAATTAATTAATTGAGAAAAATGGATGTGAGTACTTATAATATATAGTAGAACATGGCTTTTTTTGTTTTGCTTGGGATGGAAGAAAAGAACCCAAGTAAAGTAGGTATGCTGACCTTTTCAGCTCTTTACTTATTGAAGTTTGGCTTACAAGTATACTCTCCCATTTTCACATTCTACCACTAAATTATATGAAATTTAACCCTACATTTATTATTATAGCTAATTATCTAATATAATAATTATTCACCTATATATACATATTACAAATAGGCGGCGGCTAAGAGAGAGCTGAATTGGTCCAAAATTCGGTTTTCTACAGAAGTTACTAAACAACTTCTTGGCCAAGATTAATTAGATTGATTATGGGATCCCCTTTTTGTTAATTTCTAATTTTCTTAACCACTAAACATTCTAGTTAAAATACTAATTAATAATTATTCAAGATCAAGAAAAGTACCCCTACCCACTGTACCCATAAAAGGACGAGCCATAAGGCGTGTCAATTTTCACACGAAAGTCCTCAACCACGGTTTCTCTTCACGATTCACACTACGCAGAGTGACCGAATTTGAATTTTATGTGGATATCGATCGTTCGTGACATGTGAAAATAAATAAATTGATAAAAAAAAAAAGAGTAGCAAGAGCAGTTCAATTATATATATCACCAGTGGCGAAGCCAAGATTTACTGTCGAGAATCGATGGGCAAAATATGAATTAAAAAATTTAAATGAAAAATAGGGTAAACAAATTAATGATACTGATGAATTTAGGATAATGTTATAGGTTGAACTTTAATTTATTTTTTTATATATAATTAAATTGTTAATAAAATATATGAGCATAATACAAATGCAATAAATTATATATGCGTATATATACAGTGAGCCATGACCCCCTCTAACCCTAAACTGACTTCTCGACTGTATATTACCTAATCGTTGAAAGAAAGTCTCAGTTAATTCATATATTTCCCCATTTTAAGGTTTGTACGGAAAAAAAAAAATTTTTTTGAGTAATACGGTGCCAATTATCATAGTCAATAAATATTGTAAGAATTTTGTAAGAATTTCATCGCAATGCAGTATGTATGTATTATATTTCATTAAAGCTATGACATAAGATGTCAAAATTGACCTCGTCGTACTATTACTCTCTCTATATATATATATATCCTACTTTCTCTCTCTACACAAAAAAAACTAGTCCAAGTTCCACTTTTTAGAATTTAATGGAAAATTTTCCGTGGAGTTGATAATATATCTCAACAATATTCGTATTTTAAGAACTGACAAACTGTTAAATTTTCTCAAAATGTAATTTTCACATGTGTTGCATTAACAATAAATTAGTAAAGTCTAGTGTTTAGAACATATGCAATCACATTCAAACTTTAGACTAGACAGTTAAATTGTATGAGAAAATCGGGGAAACAAAGAAACACGACTCTTGAATGAATTTGGCTACATCCAAAGTTTTCTCATCAATCTGAATATAAGACGCCAACCTGGATTTGAAAATATTTAGAATATTCAACTGCAAAACTTAAATTAAATTCCCTAAACAAAGTTTAATTTTTGGGATTTTTATGCAAAAGTCCCCAACCAAGCATGTTTATTATTCTAGGTTTAGGGGACATATCTCTTTTACCAATAAGCCCATCCCTTTAATATTTATTATAACTAAAGGAAACATTCATGTATATCCCAATATTACCCTCAACCATTTATACCCAATTCTTAATTGTAATCCAAATTAATCAATTTTGTCCATAAAAGTTCAATTTTGACCACAAAAATTCAATTTTGACTTTTTTTTGGAGTATAATTTAATATGCTCCAATTTCATCCTTAACTTAATTTAATCTCAATTTGACCCCAAATTTCACAAATTATTAAATTTTGACCCAAAATTTTTTTTTTTTCAAAAAATATTTTTTTTTTCAAAAACTTTTTTTTTTCCGCCGGATTCCGGCGTTGACCGGCGGTCAACGCCGGTCTCCGGCGTTGACTTTTTGAAATTTTTTTTTTTTTTTTTTTTTTTTTCTTTCTTCCGGATTTTTTCGCCGGTTTCCAGCGTTGACCGGCGGTCAACGCCGGTCTCCGGCGTTGACTTTTTTTTTTTTTTTTTTTTTTTTTTTTTTTTGCTTTTTTCTTTTTTTTTCTTTTCTTTTCTTCCGGATTTTTTCGCCGGTTTCCGGCGGTCTCTTTTTTTAGTGTTTTTTTAAGTTTTTTGTTTTGTTTTGTTTGGTTTGTTTTGTTTTTCCACGTCCGCCGCTAAACGTTAACCGTAATTGTGCTGTCACTGACAGTAAATTAACGTAATTATACTGTCAATGATAGTTAATTAACGTAATTGTACTGCCGTTGACATTACATTTATGTAATTGTGTTGCCGTTGACAGTAAATTAATGCAATATTATATTTTTTTATTTATTATTATTTTTTTCTATTTTTTTTTGATTTGTTGACAAGTCAACGTAATTATATTACTGTCGTTGACAGTAAAATAACTGTAAACACAATAATATTACTGTCAACAACATCAATATTATTATTTTTTTGTGGTGTTTGTATTAATATTACTGTCTATTATTGTAATATTACTGTAAACACAATAATATTACTGTGGTTGACGGTAATATTACTGTTTGTTATAGTAATATTCCTGTCAACCACATCAATATTATTCTTTTGTTTGGATATTTTGTTTGTTTGAGTTATTCACGGAGTAACGTAATAATATTACTGTCTACTATTGTAATATTACTGTTGCTATAGTAATATTACTGTTGCTATAGTAATATTACTGTCACTCACAGTAATATTAATTCTTTTGGTTTTTTTTATTTTGTTTACATTTGTTGAACGGACAACATAGTAATATTACTTTATTATACAATGATAATGAATTTTGTTGTGTTAATATTAATGTGCTAGAGATTAATATAGCAATATCACTGTGTTAAACTATAGTTTAGTTAATTTTACTGTGTTTAACAGTAATATAGTTAATATTACTGTCATTCACAGCAATATTGCTGTTTAAACGGAAAAAAAAGTTACAGAAAAAAAAAAAAAAAAAAAAAAAAAAAAAAAAAAAAATTAAAATTAAAATAAAAAAGTCAACGCCGGAGACCGGCGTTGACCGCCGGTCAACGCCGGAATCCGGCGGAAAAAAATCCGGAAGGAAAAAAAAAAAAAAAAAAAATTAAAAAGTCAACGCCGGAGACCGGCGTTGACCGCCGGTCAACGCCGGAATCCGGAAAAAAAATCCGGAAGAAAAAAAAAATAAAAAAAAAAAAAAAAAAAAAAAAAAAGTCAACGCCGGAGACCGGCGTTGACCGCCGGTCAACGCCGGAATCCGGCGGAAAAAAAAAGTTTTTGAAAAAAAAAAATTTTGTGAAAAAAAAAAAGTTTTGGGTCAAAATTGAATAATTTGTGAAAGTTGGGGTCAAATTGAAGTTAAAGTAAGTTAAGGATGAAATTGGAGCATATTAAAGTAAGAGGGGTTATTTTAGTCCTTTACATAAATCTGGACCATGTGTGGACTTATTGGTAAAGGAGAATATTGTCTGGATCTCTTTATGAATAAGTTCCCACTGATGGGCTTATTTGTAATATGCCCTTAATTTTTTGTTGGGTTCGTGATTACATTTTCCAATACAACGCGCACAAGAAAAATCCATTAATTATAAAATACAACCATATAAATTCAAGAAAGAAAAAAAAAAACAGTTAGAAGTATGATAAGATGAATTTAAATATACAAACTAAATAAACGTCGAAACTAAACGCCAAGAGAGTCAATTTATTTAGTTAAAATAAATAAATAAAGGGACAATAAAAGCGTGTTTGAAGGATTAAACACTAGATGGTAAGCGTTAGGGAGTCAATTCATTGAAATCTTTTTATTCTATTTTAATTTTCCCCCAAGAAAGAAAGATCAAATATTTTTCAAAGAGTCCAACATTCTGATTAGTATGTACATTATGTTTTTCCCCTATAAATACACCTATAAATCCACTACACCACTAATCGTAATCAATACTCTACAAATTTAGCATCACATTTAATTTCTTTTTCCAAACATAATAAGGCAGCAAAAAACAAAAAATCGACCGTACACATAGTAGTACACACACACACACACAAATTAAACCATGCAGCGTGCATCCTCCGTTGCGGCCAACACCGTATGCCGCCAAATCCTCCGCAAACACCAGCTGGCGGCAGCGGCGCCGCGGCCGTGCGACGTGTTCATCAACCACCGGGGAGTGGACACGAAGAGGAACGTGGCGGGGCTGCTCTACCACGACCTCCTTGGGACCGGGATCCGCCCTTTCCTCGACAGCAAGAGCATGAAGCCCGGGGACAAGCTGTTCGACAAGATCGACGTGGCAATACGCGAATGCAAAGTCGGCGTCGCGGTCTTCTCCCCGATGTACTGCGACTCGTACTTCTGCCTCCACGAGCTGGCCCTCATGGTCGAGTCGAAGAAGAAGGTCGTCCCCATTTTCTGCGATGTCAAGCCGTCTGAGCTCCGTGTCAAGACCGGCGACGGGTCTCAGTCGCCGGAGGATCTCGATAGATTCCGGTCCGCCCTCGAAGAGGCCAAATTGACCGTCGGATTAACATTCGACACTCTCACAGGGTAAGCAATTTATAATAATTACTTCATAAAAAAAATTATATTTATTTATTACCTTAATTAATTAATTAATTGTTATTTTTTTAATCAGGGATTGGCCCGAATTTCTAGCAAATGCAACTGATGTGGTGATCAAGAACTTGATTGAAGTGGAGGAATAGGGCCTAATGATAACCAGCAAGCAGCACAAATACCACCTTGATTAAATCAAATTCAAATTAAAATTGGCGCCGAATTCTTTAATTAATTACCTTAATTAGTTGATAATCATCTTCGTAATTAATTAGCTAATCCTCGTTTTTAATGAACTAGCTAACGAATTCTTTATTATTCTTTCATTAATTAATGTACGTACGTACGCCTCTCGTGACAATAAAACGGTCGTGAAGAAGTTGTAAACATATGCTACTATTGATAAATAAAATAATCAAATTGATAATCTTTATTTCGTTTTTTTCTATGAACTAATTCTTTTCGCATAAATTAATAATTACGTAAGTTTCCGATTGCATTTCGAGTGAATGAATGAGCAATTTCTAGTTCATTTCTTGGCTATGCAATTTCTAGTTCATTTCGAGTTAATGAATGAGCAATTTACGTAAATTTATGAATGAGCAATTTATACGATTCGATCAGTGAATCGGGCTTAGTCAAAAGTATAAAACTGAAAAAGGTCAAGCCCATCTAATATATATGGGCCGATACACATGTGGGCCCAAAGCCCGATTTATTAAAATGAAACATTTGCTATTTAGAGAGAGGTGAATAAAAATTTACTAATAAACAAAAAAGCGGAAAATAAGGAAAATGTATGGAGTATGTAATATTAGGGCATAGATTCTCCTAAATAAAGACAAACAAACCCATATGCGAGAACGACTTGTTGTCAATTTGTTTGGCTATTCAACCGTCTTTGATTTATATATTCAACCCCTCTCTCTCTCTCTCTCTCTCTCTCTCTCTCTCTCTATATATATATATATATATATATATATATATATATATTCGTATATATCTATTTCAATGCAGGCATATCTTTTTATTTTTCCTCATCTATTTAATTTTAAAAAATAAAATAAAGATAAATTGGGTTATTATTTTTAACATTTTCTACCTAACATAAAATTGTGTAACACATGTACTACTCGAAATAAAAAATAGAAATGTGTAACTCATCTACGATCTATTAATTACGAACTTGATAATCTCGTAAGGAATGATTTACCGGTAAAAGCAAAGGAGCTTGTGTCAATTGATTCAAGTTCGAATTCATATATTATAAGAAAATATTATGAATCTTAGAAAGTAAAATAAAATAAATTAATTTTGTATGCTATTTAATTAATTAATAAATCCGAAATTATCGTCAGTGATGTGGACATAAAACTGCATGAGTATTACAGTGAGCACGAATGCGGCGTCCGCCCCCATATCTCTCTCTCACACACACTAAAACGCACAAACACAAACAAAAAAAACACACATGAAAGTGTGCGTAAAATTTGTTTTCTTGGGTTGCCAAACAAACCGCCAAAGTAAAGAAAGAGATATGGAGGAGGCCAGGGGGCTTTGTCTGTTACACAGAAAACGCGTGATCGAACTACGAATGTGGTCCCCACTCAATATTTGAAAACACGTGTCGGTATTTCAGTGGCAGGTGTTGGGTAACTTTTGTGCACCTGAGCTCCTCCTGATTCCCTCACATCATCATCGTCATCATTAATATAATAATATCTCTGTTACATTTTTGCATTCTGAGAATAAAACAATTTAAAAAAAAAAAAAAAAACCTTTTTTATTTCAGAAAAGCTGGTGGTCCATGGAGAGCAATAGCGCCGGAAACAACCACCCGCGGCTGCCGCCGGGGTTCAGGTTTCATCCCACCGACGAGGAGCTGGTGGTTCACTACCTCAAGAAAAGAGCCGCCTCCGCCCCTCTCCCCGTCGCCATCATAGCTGAGCTCGATCTCTACAAATATGACCCATGGGAACTTCCAAGTAATAATTCATAACAAACCACCACCGATTTCTTCGTTCAGTCATTTCATCAAACACCTATTGAACATATATCTTTTATGAATATTCGATTATGTTATGTTTAGGTAAGGCAAGTTTCGGCGAGCAGGAATGGTATTTCTTCAGCCGGAGAGAGCGCAAGTACCCTAACGGCGAAAGGCCGAACCGGGCCGCCACGTCGGGATATTGGAAAGCCACCGGCACCGATAAGCCAATTCTGACGGCGAACGGAGCCCAGACCGTCGGCGTGAAGAAAGCCCTCGTTTTTTACAGCGGAAAGCCACCAAAGGGCATCAAAAGTAACTGGATCATGCATGAATACCGTCTGGTGGACGGCAACTCCGTCGCCAAAAAAAACCCCGGAATTGCTTTCATAGGCAACAAAACCTCCTCCCGAGTACGTTTCATTTTTCTATTAATTAAGAAAAACATTGAATAATCGAACTAATATAATTTAGTAGTTTCTACCGACTCCCGACCAGAAAAATATATTATTTAAGCGAGGTTATTAATTTATCGATTGTTAATTTATCGAGGTTCTGCTGTATATTATTTTATTTTTGTCGGTGATCAACATTCTTTTTTATAATATGTGTAGCTTGACGACTGGGTTCTATGCCGGATTTTCAAGAAAAGCAATTCCGGAATTACTCGGCCGGTGGAAGAATCCATGCAATCTTCTCCAATAAACAACGGGTATCACAATTCCATTCCGGTGATGCTATCCGGGAACGGATTTGCGATTCCCGGTAATCCGATGAGATCGGATAATTTTCCGGAGGATATTTCACTGTCATCTCAATATTGGAACGGAAAAGCTTTTCCGATCAGTAATAATGATGAAGATGATAACATGAACCCTAGCAGCTGCAGCCAAATTAGCGACGAAGATCAACATGGGAATCTATCTTTTATTTCGTTGCTGAATAATTACCACCAATTTCCACAAAGTTTCCAACAAAATTCATCGCTTGTTGATTCCCATGGTGAAGGGAATGGAATCTTGGATCAATCATGCCAGCTCCCCACTTCATACTTCTAATAATAATAATAATTATTATTAATTAATTAATTATATAGCTAAATTCGACAATCTATTAAATAATTACCGTCATAAATAGTACAATATAGATATAGTAATTTTTTTGCCCATATATATTATAATTTGTACAAACACTTTTCTCATAATCAGTTTTGGGATTGTACAACAAATCAAAGGTTTTTTTTATTTTATGCCAATTTTCTATACCTCGTGGGTTAATGATTTTTGTACTGCATGCAACCGACTAATGAGAAATTTATTCTACTTGCTATACTTCATGAATTTATATTTTGATTAAAGTTTATTTTATTATATTATCATATGGTTGAGAAAGAGTTACCATTTAATTTATTTTCTGAATTAAGGATATCAACATCTGTGATTATGACAAAATAAACAGAGAGAAATGAGTTGTCTTTCATTATATGTTATTATCAACAAATCTTTAATTAGCACTAATGTAATGGCCAGGACCATTATACTATAATTGGTAATAACAAATTAATGTCACTTAAAAATGTTTTAAATGACATTTAATATATATATGTATTAAAATAATTTGTACTCAAAACAACTATTATGCTGTATTTACATTAAAATATTATATTAGATTAATTTGGCCTGTGATTAAAGTAATTGTGGACCTCTAATCACATTCTGTTTGGGGGAAGAAATTAATTAGCTTTCGGAATGGTGAAGTGCCTATCAATTTTAGACTCGATAAAACGTGTTTCTCTAGCTAACCGGTAACCACGTTTTTGCTTACGAGAAAGATTGGGCCATTCAACTTTATTGGGTAAATACTGGGCCATAAATACTGGCCCGAACTTATTTGGGGTTTCATACAACTTTGGGCCTGGACCATAACACTGGGCCCGAACTTGTTAAGATTAAGCCCATTAGGTAAGCTCAAATTACGACAAAACCCCTTGTATTTGAATAATTACAACCAGCCCTCTCAAATATGAATATTCTTACCCGTCCACCCTTATGGTATCAAATTCATCATAATCTTCTAGATTCCATCAAATGTTCTCTAATTTGTCCGCGTTTTGTGCAAAAATGCAGTTTCTGATGCACCACAATCTGATATTTACAAGCCAAGAGAAACATCTTATAATAATCTTGTTTCAAAACGTGGAGTTCGAATGGGGTAAAACAGGTACAAACTGAAGAATATTCATGATCTAGAAGATTCCACTAAATTTGACACTGCAAGGGTGGATTTGTAAGAAAATTCATAGTTGAAGGGTAGTTGTAATTACCCAAAGATGAGGGCTTTTTTTTTTTTTTTTCATAATTTGTCATAATTACCCTTGATTATTCAGTAATCAACCATATGGTTAACTTCAGTCCATGCTGAAATATATATGTATATACATAAATCCATGTAGAGAAAAATTACATTCCAAGAAAGTCTTATTTAATACTAATCTGCAACAACAACAATATTAAGCACTACTATAGAAGCTCAGATTGGATTTAGCAAAATTACTGGATGATAAAATTCATCTCTGTGAAGGCAAAGATTCCCCTACAAGAAACGAGGCGAAGAACGAAAGTGACTCGCTCGGTTTGAATATCGGTACAGCATGACCTGCTCCTCTAAATGTGGCAAATGTAAGCCCATAGTACTCTTGTACCCAACCACCAACCTATTTTAATTACATCATGATTAAATATTTTTTCAGTTAATCAGATTAAAAGAATAATGATATGTATATTGTCCTAACAAAAGGGCTGTAATAAAACTACAAAGGAAACCTGTTTCTGATGGTACCAAGGTCTCCATGCCTTCTTGATTGGAAGCCCTAAAGAACTCAAACTGTATCTTGTGGACAAAACCGGAACTCTGCCATCCGTATCTCCACTGCAAACGATGACGAGTGTGACGACGAAGTAATATAAATTATTTAAGTAATCGCGACATGTAAAAAAAAAGGAATAAAAGAAGAATATACCTGTATACCCATATTCGAAGTCCTGCAGCTATGAGCTTCTTATATATAGGAAGAACAGATCCTTTTGAATCTGACCATCCATCGAATACTGTCATGCTGTCATCACATGCGATTTTATGAGTTTCTACACATAGAATCTCGTTTCGGACATTAAATGTATAATCAAAAAGAATTTTTAAAAAAAATAATTACTTGCAGATGGTCCAATTCCTGAGGCTAATTCCATCACCAACATGAAGGGCCTTTTGAACATCGGGCCGATTGTAATACGATTTTGCGTAGTCATCCAAACACGGGTCATACCCACCCATCACCCTCGGCATCTACTCACATAATCGAAACATTTATTTTTTATTTAACTCATCATACTATTAATTAATCTTGAAAAAAAAATTTAAATCTTGGATGTTATTATACCATCTTGGACGAGCCCTTGGCTCGGACTAGAGTTGACGATTTGTCTTGCGAGGAAGATGAGTTGAATATACAGACGGAAGTGTACAGGCTGTATATATCTATCTCTTTATACTGGCTAAGTAATTCCTCCACACCGGAAGTACAATCGGTGTTGCTCCAGGTATCGTCGTTGTAGAAGTTGCATGATTGGACGATGGTTTTGTGGGTTTCGTCAGAGACTACAGCGTGGCTCCATGCGTAATCCACCATTCCTTTCCAGTCCTCTGCATCGTATGTCTCGGGATTTCCCAGCTATGTTTTTTGAGAAAAAAATCAGTTCTTGAAATGAGCTATCGAAATTGTATTAGCATGTAAATTCTTGAATTGAAGAAAAAGTATTGTACCAGTATGCCTCGTAGATCAATGAATAAGGAGGGATTGTTGTTCTTGTCATGAATAACTTCAGCCAGCTCAGGAACATACTTCCCTGATTAAATAATTTATTTATATATAAAAAAGAAGATGAGACTAGACGAAATTTTACGTAAACAGAACACGGGGGGATAATAAATAATTAAATATAAATGTATATATACCTGCATAGCTCTCGCCCGCGATATAAAAAGTGCGGGTTCGATAAGAAGGGAACTTGAGAAACCACTTGTGCAGGAAAACATAGGCATCATTTGCTGGTAAGAATAGTGCAGAAAATGGTACAAAAATATAAACAGTTAATTTTTTAATGAATTTGGTCAGAGTTGTAATATCTCGCGGGGTCCACGTAAAAGTGCTTTACTGACCAGATTACAGGAGAAAAACAAAACAAACATGTAGTATATGCTTAACCTGTAAAGTCATCTCCTAGATTATCATAATCACCGCTAGTATTCGAGTATGAAAAGCCAACACCAATTGGAGATTCCAAGAACAATAAGTTGGCTTCTGTATCATCATCAAAACAATATCGTACCCGTAAAAAAATCTTCAAAATCGCGTTTGTTTTGTGTCGTTGAAAAGAAAAGAGAAAAAAAAAAAACCTGTGTTCCAAGCGAAAGAATTAAATTTTAAGCCATGCCCATTAGCATCGACGAGGAAAGGCCCAATCTCTTGTGTTGCTCCGTATCCCACAGAGGAGCAACCGGGACCTAGAAAACAGAGTTGTTTGTTTGTCACCTTACAAGAGAACAAGACAAAGAAATATACACTAAATAATAAAAACTGTATTTTATTAAAAAAGTTGTTTTTTCGGGGGAAAATAAGTGATGAGTCCACTGAGTTTTAATGTTTTATCTATGGATCAACTTCATTACAATGAATCTTCTTTCTTTAAATTCAAAAACCCTGCATTATAAATAATCATTAACATGCATGCATGCAAGTAAATAGATATACCATATATCTATATATATAGATATTTATCACTCTTACCTCCATTTAGCCAAAGAACTAAAGGTTTTTCGTCAGGGAGAGAAGTGGCTTCATAAAACCAGTAAAAGAGTGATCTTCCGTTTTTTTCATCTACCGTGACAAATCCAGCGTAGTGTCGGAAATTTACACTAGGTTGACCAGGAAGACCAGTCACAAGATCCTCAAAATCGGATTTTTTTTCATTAGACCAGTGCCAATATCTAGCATCCACTAGCGGTTCGAAAAAAACCATAACAACTAAAGAGAGGACAAAGAGCACTTTTAAGACAAGATCCATTGAGATGGTTTTACAGTGCTCCTACTCAATGTGAAAGAAAAAAATAATGGGGAAGACCAGCACGTTTATTTATACTTGTTAGTTGTCCTAAAAGAAACCGTGAGAGATGGACGAAATTTCAAGATTGTCTTTTAGTGTAAAGAGATATCCAATGTGTGGCACACTTTGCTTTAATTTGGCATCTGATATTAATTTAGGCATGCCCTACACAGCTAAACCTTAGCATGAAGTAGAGTGGAGCCTCCATTTTCATATGTGGGTTGTTGGACCGAAATCACGTGGATATCGAAATAAATTAAAAATAATTAAATTCTATTGATTTATGTGACATAGCGTAGATCTTATCCTTCAACAAACTTATTCCAACCTCCCTTCACTTTATTTTTTCTATTGATAATGATGCAGCCTTATTCTATTAATTTTACTGCCTACTACAAGAAAAAGTGTAGGAATGGCATTACAGTAATATTAAAGTAATGCATGAAATTTTCAAATTGTATTATGTGAAATTTAACAGATCAGAAAGTAGAACGTTCTTTGTCTGACATATTCGAGATGGAATGTGTCATTAGTTACTTTTTTTACATATGCACCCACGAAAGAAGCGACGAGTCATAGAAAGCCACATTACCATTCTTTAGATGGAAGATGACATCATCAACGCACAAAATCAAGGTACTGACATCGATCTTACAACTGTAAAAAAAAAACCAATGACGGGATCAGATTTGAACAGGGAACTTATCTATGCAGCAACGTACTATTTTTCCATATATAACGATCGTGTATATGCTTATAACAAATCTTGTCTTTCTTTTTAGCCTTTATTTTCCTGTCATGGAAGTGGGAAGTGAAATGATATTACAGTATATATTCCGAATTGGTGGTGTGTGCATTATGCTGTGCAGATAAAAGTTGACCAAATTCTTTCGGAATCTAATCATCAAAATAGAGAAAGATTTAAAAAGAGTATTTTTTTTTTTGTGGCGAACCTTATGGAAGGAGGAGGATATGATTGCAACAGCCAACTTTGATGTGAGCCATGACTTGGATTTCAACTTCAATTTCAGTTGAAAAACGATAAGGAAAATCATCTGTAATAAGATAAAAACAAGTTGAGATTTATTCAGAAATCCGACTGCGACTAACTTCATTTACTACTGACTGCTGATATGTTATTGCACTGTCATGTGAAAAAACTCTAATTACAATAATATTTATTGCAAAAAATAAGTAGAAAAATGAGTTAGCATTAGGTGTTCGAGCAATAAGAAAAATTTAGTGGAACATTTCATCAGGTGTGATTTCAGGGCCACTATAGTCTATAATGTCTTCCACATTCTAAAAGCAGGTAAGCTATGATGTCCTAATAATCTTTTATTTTTCTATTTTTTTAATGATGTCCTAATAAGTTTATTGCATTTAGGATGAAAAAAAAATATTATTATGAACTGTAGTACACAGGTCCAAAACCTGACGTTCTCGTATCAGTGATTGCATGCATAGATTGCAATAATATAATCGAGCTTGTGGTTTAGGTCAACAAGCATGATGCGAAATTAATTACTAGGATCCTACTTTCTGATAGTGGGAAACTATTTTTTTTCTGAAGCAACACATTAATATTGTTATATGCAGGAAAATGATCAGACAATGAACCAAGAAATCAAGAAACCGATTCATCGTTGATTTTCTTTCTCGTACTTTATCAGATCACAAGTGTCTAAGTATGAGAAAAAAAATAGAAATTAAAAAATCATAAGCAAAATACTCATTTAGATTTGACACCACAATCCTCTTTTCACCAAGTCAACTATGAATTGGTAGGAGAAAAGAAGTTTCATGCAACTTTTTTTAATTTTGGCAAAGATAAAAAAGTGCAAATATAGCAGGACTTGCTAGAGCCATTCAACAATGATCGACTCCCAACATACCGAATTTTCAGTACAAGAGCCTAAAAAAGGTTATCGTGAATTAGTGGTAGATAATCATATTACATATTTAAGACTAAGCACTATACTAAACTTCTACACTTTATGACAGAAAACATCAGTTAAGTCTCTTGTGCTGTTTGGCACGCCTATATTTAACCCTCGAAAGTCGAAAGTGATTAAGCTTTATAACAAAGTTTAAGTTTCTCAGATAAAGATGAGATCCCAATAGATCATATTTGACTAACAAATCCTAATCTTAAACTCCAAATTAAAGTATACCTAGGATAGAGTAAACTAACTAACGATTATATATATATATATATATATATCAGACCAGAATTCTACTGTACTAAAAGGGCAAGTTACCTAATACCACTTAAGAAAAAAGAAACCATATGGAGCCATGTGAAGTTCCTTTAATTTATTGGCACCCACTCAATCAAAAAATTGTATTGTATTGAGTTTTCCTATCAACAATTTTTTGAAAAAGCTATGTCAATATTCTCTTCGTGTACTCAGTCAAAAATGCAGCCTGAAAATATTATTGTGCTATTGCTTTATCGATCTTTATTCTTCGTGGCGACACGAAAGAAAAAGTACATGCCTTGAATTAATCACCATAGCTTCACTCAGAAACTGCATTTTTTTGAAAAAAATTATCAATAGTCACAAAGACAAGAGAAAAAACAAATAAAATTGCAAGGATATATTCTCTTCCAATTATACCAAGAAAGATGGACTAATGACACATAAGTTCATCAATAATGAGTCTAATGACATTGTTACCATCGAATACTAATTGCATTAGCAAAACAGAGACTAAAATCACAAGAGTTGACCGCCTAATTGGTGGAGTTACACCTTTCTTTAATTAGCCCTTCATCTACTAATTAGTAATTACATCTTTAATTGTATCCAAATGGGGTTTGACTATTGGTCATAAAATATAGTTGCTGCCACATCGAAAACAATTGAAATATATAAAAATAAAAAGGGCCTTTTCCAATCCCCACCAATCAGAACCTTCCACGAAAGTATAATATTTTCCCAGAAAATAAAAATTTAATCTTTTAGGAGAAAAGAGAAGGCAAAAATGGAGGGAGGAGAGAAGAAGCTAACCCATTACTGGGGGAACACTTGTGAAGAAGACTACTACAGAGAGCAGGGCATCAAATCAACCAAATCCAATTACACATCACCAAGAGGGCTAACCCTATTCACCAGATCCTGGCAGCCTCTCCAATCCAGCCATACACGTGGCGTCGTCTGTATGGTCCACGGCTACGGCAATGACATCAGCTGGACTTTTCAGGCCACCCCAATCTTCCTCGCCCAGAATGGATTTGCCTGTTTTGCCCTCGACATCGAAGGCCACGGCCGCTCAGAGGGGCTCAAGGCCTACGTTCCGAGCGTTGACGACGTCGTCGACGACTGCCTCTCGTTTTACGACGCCGTTTCGGCACAGGATCCGGATCTACGAGATCTGCCGAGGTTCCTGTTCGGGGAATCGATGGGCGGCGCGATCTGCCTGCTGATCCACTTCAAGGCGCCGGAGTTTTTCAACGGGGCGGTCCTGATGGCCCCGATGTGCAGAATCTCCGAGAAGGTGAGGCCGAGGTGGCCGATTCCCCAGATCCTGACCGCGGTGGCGAGATTCGCGCCGACGCTGCCGATTGTGCCGACGGCGGACTTGCTGGACAAATCGGTGAAGGTGGCGGAGAAGAAGATAATCGGGGGGATGAATCCGATGAGGTACCATGGGAAGCCGAGGTTGGGTACGGTGCTGGAACTTTTGAGGGTGACGGATTACGTCAGCGGAAGGCTGAGGGATGTGGGGATACCGTTTATTGTGATGCACGGCGATGCTGACGTGGTCACCGATCCGGCGGTGAGTAGAGAATTGTATGAATTGGCGAAGAGTGAGGATAAGAGTGTGAAGATATATGAGGGTATGATGCATTCATTGTTGTTTGGGGAAACTGATGAGAATGTAGCGATTGCTCGTGGTGATGTGTTGAAGTGGTTGAATGATAGATCTTGTTGAGACAAGGAGTGATTCTGTGTAAATTGTATATATTTAATTCAAAACTCATGATCTTATTATTATTATTATTATCCTGCGGAATGCATGTTATTTGTTCTAAAATCATGTTCTTCTTCTTCATCTGTAGAACAAGTGTTTAAATGTCATGCTAAAACAATTCAAAATGAAAAAAGAAGGTCCCACCGAGACTTGAACTCGGGTTACTGGATTCAGAGTCCAATGTCCTGACCACTAGACCATGGGACCACTGTTGGTAGTGATGCTTACATATTTGATATACATCTTAAAACGGAATTTTCGATTGTTTCCTGTTCCAGCTTGAGAATATTTTGTCCAATTTCTGAGTTTTTTTTTTCTTTTACTTTTCTTCTTCTAATTCTTGGATCAGAATAAAAATGTTCTGGAAATTTCTGATTTTCAATCCAATTTTATTTCCGAAAATTCCTATTCCTTAGAAAACAATTGATAATATTTATCTTATGATACATAGTATCATGCATAATAGATTCATATAATAAATTCATTACTAGTTTCTATTTTTTTGACGAAATGATATTTCACATAGTATTTTATAAGTTGCGTTATATAACTATAAACTTTTCAATATGACCCTTTATATACGTCTCGATGCAGTGGCACAAGACTGATTAATTTATCGGCATAAAATGTAAATTTCCATTTTCAACGAAAACCTAACAAAGACACCCAACCTGTCTTCAAGATAGTACACACCCACTGAAATACACCGAAAATTTCCCGCCTTTAATTCAAACACAATCACGCAAATACCTATTGAAGTATAGAGAAATAACTGCAGAAACACCTGGAAAGATCAAGAACAAACAGAGAACACCACAAACTACAAATGTTCATCTTTAATACACTCAAGAATTACAGGAAGAAAAAAAGGTGTGATAATATTAATGGAATAAGAGAGAATATCGCCATCGCCCCGTGGAAAACGAATATATTAATATTAACAAAAAAGGACTACAAAAATGTCGATAAGAGACCAGGTGGCAGGTAACATTTACAATCAAATCAAAAATAATTTAAGTAATCGGTATTACTATCTTTGTTAATGCAAAGGACCTCCATCTAAATGCCTATATATACCCTATTAAAACAAAAGTATCATGCAAATCTTTGTTGAGAAAACTCGTACGAAACCAATCTGCAAGATCATGCTGCTTTCCGAGGTTTACCAACTTCCTATCAACCCTAACAATCTACATTCTGAAAGCTTAAAATAAACAGTGCTGTAATTGTTAGCCTATAAAGAATATAAAAAGAATTAACCATCAACCATTAGAAAAATGTTTAATCAGCCCTGAATAGATACTTCAGGTCTTCCACTGTAAGCCGAGTTTGCGTGCCACCTGTCCCATCCTCTCCAAAGGCAGATGCAACCATCTCTCTCTTCTTTTGCTGAAAATGGACAGGATAATAATTACAATCCATAGTATCAAAATTAAATGAAAATTTGAGGAACATTTTGAACCTATAGTACTGCAATCAAGTAAAAACATTGTTTTTAAACAAATATTGAGAATAACGTGGTACCTGGAGAGCCAAAATGCGATCTTCTACTGTATCCTTCACGGTTAGCCGAAAAACTGAAACCGGACGCGTTTGTCCAATACGATGTGCTCTGTCAATAGCTTGGTCTTCGGTCGTCGGGTTCCACCAAAGGTCCAGGAGGATGACGTGGCAAGCTGCTACCATATTAAGTCCCAGACTAGCAGCTTTCAAAGACATGATCATGACAGTAACCTAGCACAAAAGTTTTACAATATTACTACACTTCGAAGATGCAACTATAAGCTAATGGAAAGCAAAACAATCGAGTAATCCAAAGAAAGAAGAAAAAGAAAACCTGAGGAAGAGAATTAAAATCTTTCACAGCCCTGTCTCTGGCAATAACAGGCATTGTTCCATCAAGTCTACGATACTGAACAGAAGAATCTTTCAAGCAAACTTCAAGCAAATCCAACATCCTCGTCCACTGAGAGAACACGATTGCCTTTTCACCCACAAACTTGACAATACTATTTGAACCACAACCATGTGATGTTTCTGAACTATGACACCCTTCTATGGACTCTGTGGGACCTGTTAGTAAGGCAGGATCTTGTGGCTTGGACAAATTCAACAACAGCTGTAGAGCAGCTCTAATTTTGGAAGAACCTTGAGGGCAATTTATAGAAGGTGACTTGGAAACTAAAGCAAGCTCAGAACCAGAGGAGACGGGGGTATTTTGGGCAGTCTGCTGATCTGATATAGCAATACGTAGAGTGCTTATAGAAAATACGTGCGACATGGTAATATGGGTTTTGCAACTTTTGGTGGGGCACTGGGTGTCATCACCTATCAATTGTTCACATATGCACTGATTGCAAAAGACATGTCCGCAGACAGTTACAACAGCATCTTCAGGTGGATCCTGAAAACGACAATGAATTCATAAAGCGTAATATGAGAATCCATTTATTTCATTCCATCTTCTAATTGTACAAATTGAAGGGGGAAAAAACATTTTAACATGTTTATTAAAGTGAGATTGACAAAACAGGGCCAGATTAAAGACTTAAGATCCTACAGTAGAGTAAAAACCAGATAGTAGGATAAGGGTTCATAAAACTCTTCATATAAGCCTATCGCAAAAACTGAAGCAAATGACAAGCAACCTTTTCTTCCTTTCTACAAATAACTCTTAATGGAGCACACTCTACATCCAAATAGAGAAAAGACCACATAGTAGGATAAGGGTTCATAAAGCTACTCGTATCAGCCCATAACAAAAACTGATGCAAAAGAAAATCAACCTTTTTGTACTATAATTATGTTTTATCACCTAGGAGAAGAGTGGCTAGATATGACGCACCAATCTGTGGTGTATGAGGACAATATAGGACCTTCAACTAGAAATACATCAAACACAACCAAGGAAACCAAAAGAAAAAATAAATTGAAGGAAAGATAGAAGGGATAACAAGGGCAGAGCACATGTCAGAGAGAAAGAAACATAATTAATATGGCATAAAAACTACACTACAGCAAAAGCAGGAATGAGGTGGTTTCAATATATTTCTTACGTTGCAAATTCCACAGATTGCCAAAGAGGCTTCCAAACAATTCAGAAGGAACATGTGTTTCTCCCGAGGAAGTTTCTTGGCTATAGCGATGGAGGAAGCCATTTGTGAATTAGAATTCAAACCCTTAACAAGAAGAGGGTGGTCACAAGCTTGTCGAAGCCGCAGAAGCATTAATAATATGTTCACATAATTTTGTTTGACAGTTCCTGCGGCGGCGTATTCCTGTCAAGATGCAGAAATAGAGGTTTAAGTCTAGGACTTGTAGATCCACCAAAATATCACATACAATATAGCATTTGATAAAATTGAACATACTGCAAATTGGGCCCGCGAATCAGCCTCGAGTCTGCAATAGAAGTCACGCTCCTCCATGGAAAAATCAACTCTTTTCAGTTCTATAGTTTTGGGTGGAAGATTGATAATCGGTTCTCCATCAATGAAAGTGCCTGGATAAAAAATACAACCAAAATAACATCAATCACCGGAAAGATACTCATGCAGTTTAAGCTGTAACAGAAACATTGTAGATACAGCATCAAAACCTTGACTCCATCACTACCTTTCCATTTCTATACTTATCAACCATAACTAGACGGTCTTTTGTAGAATACATACAAAAACACACAAAAACTCAATAAGCCAATCAACTTGTCATATATATGAAGGATACCTGATAATGCAGTTACAGATAATAAATAGTTACAGGCAATGATATAGTTACATGTAATGAAAGAAACCTAGACGAAGGCATATACCTGAAGACAGGAAGGTAAAAAGGAACTCAAGAAGCCAATCAACTTGTCCTAATTATGGAAGAGAATTACAACTAAACTAAGAATGAGAAAGGATAGAGGATGATAATATTTTTACCTTTTGTTCGACGTAACATAATAGTCTTCAGCACAGCTTGTAACTTCTTGTACCCATCCTTTGGATTCCTATGGATTGGTGCCTTTATTTGCTCACAGAAGGTCTTAAAAATAGCATATGGCTCGTGTCTGAGAAATCTGAAGTAGCTATAAAGATCATCGATTGCATTCTGGATCGGTGTTCCAGATAGGCACCACCTACGTTTAGCACGAAGGCCCCAGCAAGCCCTAGCAACTTGTGTTCTGTGGTTCTTAATACTTTGAGCCTCATCCAGTACAACTCTAAACCATCCAACTTTTGCAAGAGGGCCAGATATAGATTCAAGTAATTCATTATCGATTCCTTTCTTACTCTTCTTACTCGTACAGGGTGTTTTACCATTTGTATTTGCATGTAGCTTTCTCTTTTTACTAGATGAAAATCCTTTATATGGAGTACCTATCGGATCATCCTTTTCATCAACAACTGGCTGCTTTGGCACTTCCATGCTTACAATAGCATATGTTGTGATCACCACATCATACTTGGCCAGCTCAAGATGATCTTTTGTACGGTTGCCTCCATGATAAACTAGAACAGAGATATTAGCTTCACTTGTCACTTTGGTGTGTAACTCTTCATTCCATTGGCGGAGAACACTTGTTGGACATACAATAAGGGTACCGCCAGCTGGCCTGCACTTAGATTGCAGACAACCCTTGCCACCATTATCCTCACGAGGTTCCTTCACATGGTAGGACAGAGATTCTTCATCATCCTCATCCAAACTCAACATCTGCGCCTCATTTTGTTCTTTGTTAGCTTTAGGAGCTTTAGAAGATGGAGACCTTTCCTTGAGTATGAGTGCAATAGTTGATACTGTCTTCCCAAGTCCCTGCCAAAAGATGAAATGAGAAGTAAGTCCATGCAAATGAACAGTTATATATCCCTGAAAAGGGAAAAGAACTCCCATAAACACCTGATCATCTGCAAGGATCCCACCAGAACAGCACGCACTTCTAGTTTCCTTGTTAACCATCCAGGATAAAGCAATTCGCTGCCCAGAAATTCAACAAGTGTGAGTACAGATGGTGTGCGAAAAAAAATAATACCCATCCTTCCAAGGGTACAAAGTAATGATGGCAATTGATTGGTAAAATGAAACCCCATGTAATATAGGCTAACAAGAGTGAATGATAAATCTGACGCCAGTTCCACTTTTTCAATCAGATGCACAGAGCACCATGACATAAAAAAAAAAATAGAAGAAACACTCCTAGGTCGTGTCTAAATCCTGAACCAAACACTCCTAGGTCGTGTCTAAATCCTGAACCAATTTCTCAAATACAAGACTTGTGCGGAGATAATACTCTTACAGGTATAAAATACAAGGTGGACAAAATGATTCTCCAGTCAATGAGGTCCACTGCGGTTCCCACAAAAATACCAAAATAACTAAAACCTAGTTGTTCTATGTTCATTTGGAGAACATTTTTATGATTTCCTGTACTGTAGATATGTTCATTTTCTTCTTCAAAAATTATTCAAGAGATGTGGAGTAACAAAAGCTATCCGTGCAAAAGAATATTCAGACAGTGCATATGTGCATCCTTTTTCACAAGACACATGTTTCAGTCAATTCTATTAAGTTAAGATTCAAGTGACTTACAAGTTATCCAGGGTCTATACTAAATTATTCAAAGTTAAAGACATATGGATCAGCTAAATAGCTCTTCACATTCAAAATAATAAATGTGCATCTGGCTGACAGGCAGGCACAAATTTAAAATAAAACAGAAATGCCAAATGCAAGACTAATGCAATGACGAAAATAAGAAGAGGAAAAAATGGGATTCTCCAAGAATTCGAGGAAATTTAATCTCACGCAGTTTTGCTCTTGCTCTTCACCAAAGCCACAAAGAAGCAGCGGACGAAATCAAAATCGTGTTTTCACAAAAACCAAGTAAAGAACATATACCTGGTGTTTCAGCAGAGGCACAGCCAAAAGACCATCTGGTGGAGTAGCTTCCGATTTCGGCTGCGAAAGATCCTGCATAATCAATTGTCAAATTAACTTCTTCTTTTCGAACTTTAAATCTCCCAAAAAAAGGTCATATCTGATAAAAATATCACTGCAATGATATGCCAGCTCATAACTTCAGCAAATGAAAGCATGAATTACAAAATAATATCTTCCTCTTAAGAAAATATTTACAATGTTCTTATAAAATGACACTAAGAAGACTATATACTGAAAGCAACAACAATTCAGTTTAACACATTCTACAGAAGTGAACACACACAACATAATACATTTCAGAGATTTCTGGCACCAAAAAGAAACACAACCATTAGATGAAGATGAATATCTTGTTGGCTTGGCATAGTTATCTAAATGAACTGGAAATAAAAAGCTATCTGGCAAGAAGATCATACTGACATTTAGTGAGAGAACAAGTAGAACGCAGCATAGTAGATTCAATAGATAATAGCACAGTCAAATATAACCGGCAATAGATTCATTATTCACAGAAGTAGAAAACAGCATACTATTGCTTTGGTAAAAACACACATTCCAATCATAGCCTGCTAGAAAAGCAGAAAGCAAGCAAGGAGTTCACCTGCACTGCAACACGAAATATGACCTGTTCGTCATTTGCTTTAATCCTTGAATGTCCCATTGGGTCTCTTGACGCCAAAAATGGTGAAGCACCAACCAACTTGCCATTCAATGCAGGATTTGGGCGTGCTGGTGCACTCATATCCTCAAGAATAAACACATCAGGTTCATCATCAAGATCGCTCAGTTCTAACACGTCACTCTGAACCCCTGGATATGGTATGTTAGAAGTACAATAACTTTTGTACTCTGACACCTCATTTTCCATTTTTAGAGAGTTAATTTCTGCCTTGACTGGACGGCTCTGAATTCCTCGATAAGGTATGTTAGAAGTACAATATTTTTTGTACTTTGGCACCTCATTTTCCATTTTTGCGGAATTAATTTCTGCCTTGACTGAACGGGGAGGCAGTATGCCAGAATGACAACCATGAGCACCAATAGCTGAAACTTTTACAGGACGCTCACCAACCATACTTGAAGAAAGGAGAGTTCTTTCTAATTTAATGAGTCTGTCTTCATTTTCATCCTTTATGCGAGCAACGTAGTTCTTACTAGAGATCGGTGGCAAAGAATTGGCTGTAGACCACTGTATACCTTCAGTAGCAGGTAGCATACCTGCACCCCCATTGTATTTCTTACTAAATACGTCATCAATTACATCAGAAGCTCTGCGCACTATATTATTAGATGTAATTGATTCATTATTCTTCTTGAACTTGATACCATCTTGTCTTTTGCTGAAGAACACATTTCTCATTGCGTTCATGTCATTATATTTGGCAACTCCAACTTGACCATCTATGTGATGTGACTCATTTCCAATCAGATCACCATTAGGAGTCATACTATTAAAATCCTCATCCGGGTTCTTCGATTCATCCAGAGTATTGACCATCCTACCACTACCAGCTAATGATTGAAATCCAACACTATGAGGAAAATAAGGTGGATCATCTGAGTTTAAAAGGTACAGATCACCATTTTGAGATAGAAGATGTGGAATGTCTTCCATAGAATTCTTGTGGTACAAATCTGCAAACAACATTGAAGCCGTGATACTTTTAATGCCAAAAAATTCAGAATGCATGTTATAGTGAAGAGTAATTAACTTAATGATTTCTACACAAACACGATAAACGTATAAAATGAAGTCTCGTGGGCAAGACTTACTTTCAGAACCAGAGGGCGCCGCCCCTGAGCTTCCAAACAGGTCTTCTTCGTAGTTCATGTGACAAACTTCTGAAGACTCTCCATCATGATTAACAGGATCAGCGCTATAAGAAGACATCATGTCACTCTGTGTGGGTGTCTCAAATGGAACTTTCCAACTGTCACTTTGGCAGTAAAATGAGGGAATCCGAGAACCACCAACAGCATGAGCAAAAGGAAGGCCATCTCCCTGAACAGGTATAGAATCAGCTACACTTCTGGAGTAGCTATGATCTGCAAAACTAAACTGGGAAGAAGGTTCAAGCCTTTCAACATCAGCACCAAAAGAAGTCCCAGCAGATTCCGAGAAGCTATCTGAACATCCTGTCCTACAATCTGAGGCTTCGGAGTTATGTGAAGGTGATAGTATACCACATCCTGGTAACTCAGATCTTGGCGAGAGTACATCTTTTACATTCGGAGATCCTATTAAAATAACATCCATTAACTTTATTTGGCCAAAATCATCATATAAGAGAAAGAACATTGTTAAATATCATGTATCTTAATTTTTTTTAATGGAAAAATAAGCTTCTATTGTTGATATTCATTCGATTCGAATATCAGCCCGTGTCTAGTAGATGTGACTTAATCAAACATAATATTATCAGTTTTCACTTTAGGTAGAAATTGTTATCATTCAAAGAACTGTAGGTAAATAACAACTAACCGTTATAAGAAACTCACCATGCCCTCACCAAATTTCATCGTATAATTTCAATTCAAAAGGTCCATTCGAAGAATCTAAGAGGAGTAGATAGAACAAAAGGAAAACACAAAAGTATGAAACTCAACTGCTTACCAACCTTGTAGAACATCAATAGAAGGTAAATTTTCCAACATACACTCCTGCAAATTAACAAAAAATATGATCATTCACTGATCTACACAATTAAAAAAGTGGAGCAATTCACCAAGAGGATAAAGATAGCATGTTTATTTATAGTAGATTTTAATACGTGCTTAAACACAATCACAGTAACATTAGAACACTGAAACACAAACTGGGTCTGAAAATCATATCAGTACACTAGCACACATTAAAACAATGGCAGCAGAACCATGGAATCCCAGTTATCATACAAATCCCAAATTTCCCAGCATATTGGAAAAAATACAACAACAAAAAAAAAAACAGTTGCATTCAGATTAACCTCTGACCAGCACTGAATCAAGTTGCATAAAGTCCATTAACAGTAAATCAAACACCACCCATCATCAAAATCAATCGCCCACTGTTCCACATACAGAATGTTTACAACACACACATAATAAAATCAAAAAAAAAGTTTACACTCTCAAGCTATCCAATGAGACCAAATCACACACTCCAGTACTCACAATTCAAACAACATCAATCAGATTTAACCAGGAAACATAAACTCTAAGACGAAAATAACCTGCAAAGGTTCAGTAGGCTCTCCTCCCATGACTCTCCAGAAAGAATCAAGATCAAGCAAAACGTCGTCACCCTGATCATCAACACTGAACAACTCATCCATTATACCCAACGATCCCTCCTCCGCGTTGGCCGTCAACATCTCAATTTCTTTCTCCCCTACCGATTAATAAGAAACCCTAATTTCCACAAAGGCTCGACTGCAATTCCAATTATCCAATACACGAACATGTAAGAGCGGAAACGCATATATACGGCACGAGATACAGTGAGAGACGCCAAACAATCGTCAAGTAGAAAAAGAATTCAGCAAAAGAAATTCACTCGGATTTCCAGAATTTAGGAAGGGGAAAAAACAACGGCGGTGCCCTAGAAAAAAAATATGACGAAGAATAGAAAAAATAAAATTGATGGGCGGAGGTGGGAACGGGGGCGTAGGTTAATAAGGACTTTATGATTCCTGAATGGAGTATAATTCTGACTTATTCTGTTCTTTTTTCTCTTTAATTTCTTGGAAGTTTAATGGGGTGAGCTGTTCTAAAATACGCCGCCTCGCCTTGTCTTTTCCCCTTCGTATTTGGTAAAGTCGCCTCGCTGTTGCGTCACGCGTCTGTTTTTTTACTTTTTTTTTTCTTTTTTTAATCAGTATTAATTAAATTACCTTATTAGGGAAGGAAACCACGTTTATATTATATAAAAAATAAATAAATAAATAATGGTAAATTACGGCGTACCGTACCCTGAGCGTTAAGGGTAAATTATGAAAAGAACCCTCGTATTTGTATAATTACAATCATCCCCTAAACTATGAATTATCTTACATGTTCACCCTTACGGTGTTAAATTTAGTGGAATATTCTCCAATTTGTACATGTTTTTACCACACTCGAGCTCCACATTTTGTAACAAGATGAGTCTCTTGACTTGTAAATATCAGATTATGGTGCATCATAAATTGCAGTTTTGCACAAAACGATTACAAATTAGAGATATATTCCACATAATTTAACAGAATTTTGTTTAATTTGATACAATGGGAATAGACATGTAATTACTCGAGCACGATTGATTTTTTCGTAATTTAATATTATGTTAGGTGAGTGGCTGTAATTTACCCTATAAGTTCGATATTTCAATTTTATTCTTATAAAATTCAAAATATGAAAATTGTATATAGTTTTGTTAAATTTTCAATCTTAAATATTAATACAATGAACTCAGTCACTAAGCTTAAGTAGTATCAATTTTTAGGTAATGAATAAATTATTTGTCATATCCCTTGGAAATTACGCAATAATTATAAGTAATTGCTAGCTAGAAAATGTAGTTATTTTTCCTATATATACATTCTTGATTCTTCTCTTGTAATATTTTCAGACGGAACTT
This sequence comes from Erythranthe guttata, assembly GCF_056151865.1. NCBI lineage: Eukaryota > Viridiplantae > Streptophyta > Magnoliopsida > Lamiales > Phrymaceae > Erythranthe > Erythranthe guttata. Next base: position 15,717,210 of record NC_142545.1, on the reverse strand, counting down.
TAATATAATTCGTAAGTTATACTAGAGATGAAGCACAATAATTAAAACGTATCTTTTTTTTTTTGTTGGGGTTTTAACATTAATACTTCCTCCCTTTTCCTTTTTAAGTGTGTTTAAATTTAAGGTAAATAAACATTAATTAAAATTAATTAAATAGTTTTTATTTTAGAGGAAAGGTATTTATTTGCCAAATTCAAAATTTAGAGGTTATTTTGCTGAAAGAATAAAATAATGTGGCAATGTTTGCATTTATATATAATTGAGGGAGCAAGTACCAATTTACCCCGAAAATCTGTTTCCAAGGATCAAGGAAAGAATGCAGTTTTTTCTCCTAACTGCCGACTTCCTTTTCTGTTTCTCCCATTTAAATTTCGCTGCAAATCAAACCATTCAACACAGAGCAATCAAGCAGGGAGCTAGCAGTAAATTTTTCCGTTTTGCAATTGGCGTGAGAGCGCCGCCGACAGGGTGAATACTGAATCGCTGTTTTGAAAGATATGGTAAGTCCGTCCAGCCACCACCACTCGCCGGCCGCCGCGCGCGGCCAGCCTATAAAATTGTTTTGTCGCTGTTATTTTCAGTCCATATTATGCGATTTTTTTACTCAATTGCTGTTTCTATTCACGAATATAGAGGCGTTTATGTGCAATATCAATGTGTATGGATATAAACCTGAGCTGCGATTCTTGGTGTAATTTAGGGTTTTTCTTTCTTTTCCGACTGTTTATTTTAGGTGAAATGATTAAAAAAAAAATATGTCGGTTGTATGTGCAAATGTTTTTAATTCTGAATAGTCTGTTGTACAGTAAGTGCCCTAAGGGGTATTGATAGGTACACTAGAAGAAGGTATTTTCGGTTTAAGTTGTATGAGGCTAATCCTATTCGTTTATGTGCCCTAATTTTGAAGATGCTTGATGGCTCAAACTTGGGGTTGATCGTGTGATTATCGTTGAATTATTGTAAGCAGCGATCTATCAACGTTTATTTTGTGAATTTGGTTATTTTTTTACAGGACTCATCGAGGAAGGATATAAGTTGGGATAAATGGGAGGGATGGCTCAGTAATGATGCACATAGCATAAGTTCAATTCAAAAGTTGGTGATCAATTATATGACTACTGAGGGTTATATCGATGCTGCAGAAATATTCCAACTAGAGTCTGGGATAAAGCGTATCCAATTTGCTTCTTTTTTTATTTTTTTCTGTGGTTTGTGTGATTTAAATATATGTTTTGGGTAACTCTATAGCATTTGCAGACTATGAGAATCTACGGATTTCCTTATCCGAGAATAGCTGATGTAGATCGTGAAACTGTGATTCTTCGTACGCTAGTTAAGAAGGCAATACAGAGTGGTGATGCGGAGCGTGCTATTGAAGAACTTAATCATCTGAATCCAAACGTAAGATAACTTATTCCTTTTCTTATTCAGTTGCTTGCACCATAAATATTATTCAATTCCTGTATTTATTTCTTATTTGATCTCAATAAGGACCTGTATTTCTTCATAATCGATAGAGCATTATTTTTTTTTTTGTGTTAGTTTACTTTGTTGTTGTCAATTCGTGATAAATATAACGTGTCAATTAAAATAAATGTTAGATATGTTGCAATTGCAGTTTGGATAGTTTATTGGGTACTTCATGCTTGAGAATAAGACTCAACATATATGTTGGATGAATGGCTGATAACACGTTCAGGAGTGTCATAATATGAATGAGCATATATACACCTTCAGTATGATATGTTCGCCCATGCGTTCTACTGCAATTCTATTTGCTTTCACAATAATTTTACGTTTGCTACAACTTACATGAAACTTCAATTGATCAATGAATTCATGATTTAGATAGTAAACATCTTTGTTACCATGATTGGTGTCTCAGTTTGGTAATATCAGGATTTGATTTGTTTTCAATACTTCCATATCAAATCGATACCACTTGATTTTTCTGCATGTAGATTCTGAAAGAAAATCGCGGACTCGCTTTCCGTCTCGAGCAGCTACTTGTGATTGAACTGATCCGGAATAAGAATTTGGAGATAGCTTTGAAGGTTGCTCAAGAGGAACTTGCTCCAATCGGAGAAAAACATGTAATATTCTGATTGATTTATAACTGTGGACTGTTTCTTTTCTGAACTTAATGCATTTTATATATTGTGAACTTAATACATTTTATATTTCAGAATGATCTCTTAGAAGAGTTGGAGAGGACTGTTTCGCTGCTTGCTTTTGAAGATTCAAAGAATTGCCCTGCTGCTGATCTGCTAGATGTATCTCGGCGCACCGAAATTGCTAATGAGGTGGACGCATACGTTCTTTCAAGAATTGTTGATGGAAAAGGTTAGTACTGTTACTGCTCGTGAATCACAGTTAAACTAAACTTCTTTTAGCTCTTAATTCCAGTATATGAAGCCTTGATTATTTCTGAAGTTCTTAATTGATTACTCATCGATAGATTCATGATATGTTTTAAAGAATGAACCTCAGGAGAGGATCATGAAACGTGCTAAGTAGCCAGGACATTTGATTGTTATTCAAGTTATAAGTGATGAGTTAAGTGAAATCCGAGATTAGAAAACAATTTGCAGTTATCATGACAACTGAAGTGTAGTTCCCGATGGGAATAGTAAACTTCTGCCCAATAATTTCTCGGTTAAGATGTTTACATTTGACTGGTTTCTTGATTCTGTATCTTGTAAACGTTTTGGTGGTACTTTTAATGGCTGCATTTAGGAGCTATTGTCACATGCTGGTCACATTTGAAATCTTGATAGTTTAAATTCTATAATTATATCTCCATTTTCAGAAGTACATTTTACTTACATCGTTATTTTTCTGATGCTTATGAACAGATGCAAAGACTATTACAGGATCAATGAAAAACCTGATGTTGGTGATAAAAGAGTTGGGAAAAACTGAAGCACCTGATGAAGATCCTGCTGTTTGAGAGCTGAAATCCAATGCTTGGAAAATCATGAAAAAAGGTGACTTAAATAGTGAGAAATACAAATATTCCGTATTCTGTGGAAATTGAGGTGTGTACATATGGAGAGTAACAACAGTAGATGCAGTGAAAATATAGTCGTGCATAACGGTAAAACATGAAATTTAACCATTTTGAAGTTAGCCTAGCCTAGCTAATAAGACTCCACCCGAAGTACATAAACCCAAATGGTGATTTCTGGGCAGCCATTCTGCGTAAATTTTGCATGGTGAAAATCTCTGATCTTTGTTTCTCCTGCTATTAATATTTGTCGGTGGCTGTTATAACAACCGTCGTCGAAATTGAGGGCGTAACTGTGAGGATCGTACTGGAATTTCAATTTCTTCCCTTTGCCTCTGTTATTCCTCATCATCACTGCATTGTTATTGTTCTTGATTGCTGCTTTAATTCTCCATAATAGGCTTCTGCACTGTTTCTTGCCATGATTCTGCACCCTAACCCAAAAACTTTCCATCAAGAATTACCAAAGATCAAGAATTGGGGGGGGGGAGAGTTGGTTATAGTTTTCTTGGATTCTGTAGGTAAAATGGAAAGATTAGATGGGGCATAAATAAACAAGAAAAGGGTCTGAGTACTGAGTAAGTACTTTCCTTTTGATTTTATTTTTTTCACCAAGAGTAGGAAACTGGGTAAAACCCAAAAACAGAAAAGAAACACAAAAAAATGATGCAAAAATCCTTTTGGTCTTTTAGAAGAAGCTATACTAGCTCTGATGAAATTTATTGTTGCATTGGGGAACTTAAATTCCATAAGGCACACGCACAGACACACAGTGAGTGTGTAAGGGAGACAGGCAGCAGTGGGAAGAGAGCCCCCCCCCCCCTCTCTCTCCCCTCTCTCTCTCTAGCTCTCTCTCTCTCTAGTCAGGGTCCTATCACTATCAAAACTTGGCTGTACAGTAAAATTTGCTGATAACGAAAAAGTGTTATATCTGCAAATGTTCAAAGCTCCATTCCTGTGCAGTAAATGCAATTGAAGGGCGATCCCCAAACAATTAATTATATTGTCCCCCAACCCTACACGCTGTTTTTCTCCATGGTTAATATTAACTAACTATTAATGCTGTTTTGCATGGTTTTATATGTTCAGTACTTCTGCCTGCATGCCCTTATTTTGTGTACTCTTGTTACTAATATTTTGGACTTTGCTTTTAATGCGTGTCTAGTTCATTGCATGCATGCACCGGCTACTATTACGTTCGTGCGAACACTTACATGAATTAATCATCGTTATGTGTAATTAGTGGAGTATTTTAGGGTATGTGGTCATTAAGTTATTGGAAAAGCCGATTAAATTCGAACACAAGAGTTGACCACCAACGCATGAGTCGTTAATTTTCTTCAAAGGTCTTGACATCCAATGTTTCATGGTTATTTGAAGTGGTAGAACACAGTGTTTGATATCCAATGGTTCATGGTTAGATATTGTAATTCATTGTTGTAATTTTTTTTTTACCGTAGGGTAATATATCTGATACATCAAATCCAATAAAAAACCCCTTTTATCACCAGCAAAAGGGGTTGTGCAGCTGAGAGGAATAAGATAATACTGGGATTTGTTTATTATTTTGCTCTTTGCACTGTGTCCTTGTTTGCTGTCAATTTTTTATCCTGTCCAATTTATCTGATACATCTCTTTTTCCCTTTTTATTTAATTATTTGCTTTTGGGCCCATCTTCTTGTTGAAATTTGATTAGCATGATCAGCCCCCCATTACAAGAACCAAAAACTTTAACATAGTGGGATGGCTTTATTTTATTAATTAATTTCAATTAACAAAACTGAAAAGTAGATAGTGAAAATCTTAAGGCTGTAGCTCGCATGCTTGAGACAATATGTAGTGTAATAAAATCTTTAGATACGACAATCTCTGACTGAATTAATGTTTGGCTCGATAACACCTATGTTAGTCAAATTCGATATGACATCAATTAATTAATTGCTTAATCAACCAATCCTTAATAATTTAATACTAATCTTTTGTCATTCGTACTGTTCAATATGGAGTACTACCAAACATGCATTGTTTTCTCAGCCGTATGTTACAACACTTGATCTTAAATTTTCCGGTACAAATATACGTTAAATCGTTAAACACTTTGGTCTAAGCTCTCTTAATCTTTCACTAATACTAATTAGCAACTAATTAATCCTCCCAATTACCAAATGAGTTCCCTCTCCTCCCCACCACCGTCATCACGCCGTCAGATTTACTTAGCGTTTTCCTCCAAACAACCAGATCGGAATACCAGTTCTTCAAATTGGCTTTCTCGATTTGATCCCGACAATAATTCATGGAGTTTCGCGAGTTCGATTCCTGGATTACTAGAAAACCAAGTGCTGAAGGATTTCGCGATGACCTCGATCGGCGAATCGATCTACATAATCGGCGGCACACTTTGCCGGGAAGACAAAAACCTCGTACCCTCCGACGCCGCTGTTCATGTCCGGCGAGAAGTGCTCCGGTACGACGCAGCTTCCGATCGATGGTCTGTGTGCGCGCCACTCAATTTACCAAGGTACAACTTCGCGTGCGCAGTGTGCAACAACAAGATATACATCGCCGGAGGGCAGTATGAGGTGGCAAGTGCCAGGAGCACCTCGTCCGTCGAGATGTACGATCCAACGGTGGGCGAATGGAGCCAATTGCCTGATCTGAAGAGACGAAGGTACAAGTCCGTGGGGGTGACGTGGCAGGGGAAGGTCTACGTGGTGGGTGGGTTCGTGGAGGGGTGTGATGACGTGGACAATTCGATAGCTTACGTGGGCCGCTGTTCTGCTGAGGTGTACGACGAGCAAGGAGAGGTGTGGGACCTAGTTAGAGGGATGTGGCAGTTGGATGTGCCACCTAATCAAATTGTCCACGTGGAGGGCAGATTGTTTAGCTCCGGCGACTGCTTGAATGCGTGGAAAGGGCATATTGAAGTTTACGACGGTTGTTTGTGGAACGTTGTTGAAAATTCACAGTTGAAGAGCTTTGTTGATTTTTCCGGTGGCCGCCGGCCGATGCAGAGGCTGTATATCACGGTGGCGCCAATTGGGCACTATTTGTATTTTTTGTCGGGCTATAAATTACTTAACGGAGATATTTTATGTGGTGGTGCAATTTCGATGGTGCATAGATTTGATACCAAGGCAAAAGAAGATGCTTGGACTGGCTTTGACCCGGCGTTGACTGAAGAGGGAGAGGTAGAACTATGCAGCCATTGTTGTGTTGTGGAGTTTATGTTAGATAAATAATTCGTGTGATTTAATTATTGGGGTAAGTAGAAAATAATTATGCTTTTGATTTAATTTAGGTGCAAAATAAAATTGGAATATTTTAAGGCCCGTTACACTATTGCGAGCCCAATATTTCTCATCGGCCCAAATAGAAAAAAGCCCATTCGTTTAACAAAAGAAAACGTTACATCAAAAGAAGAGAAAGTGCTAATCAGAGAAAAAGGTCAAGCCTATGACCCACTGGCACCGTTTTGGTTCAACGTGGGCCCCAACATAGGTTTGCCTTTTTACGGTGACTGCTCACACGCGCGCGCACACACACTCGCAAACTCACGTGCGATCGCAGCTCGACTGCACGCGGAGTACCTTATTCGTTTGACCCAAGGGGCATAGTTGGTAAATTGACTAAAATGACTTTAAATTTTTGCATAGATCTGGACCGTCCAAATCCGAGGGCGGGATCCCCAGTAACGAATATCGCATGATAGCGACAATTCGAGGAGTTTTGATAATAAAAGCTGAGGGAATAGAGAATTTTATGAACCACGGTAATGCAGCACTGCCAACTATTTTTTAATGCACATTATTATATTATTTAATTTTTTTTCTTCTGGTATATCGTTATTTAATTAATTAGAAGGCAATTTATTTATTTATTCGTTAATTTAATGCACATTACTATCTAGCGCACATGGGAAATCACAATCTTGAACTTAATTTCCCAGGCAAATGAAGGAAACTCGAGTGTGACAGCGACCAATATAATTGTTTTTAGATTTAAAATGAAATAATTATATAGTTTGATAATATGGAGTATTTTAATTGTTACAAATTACAAAGTGTCGATACAATAATTTGGTATTGGTGGTTAGAGGAGCAAAGGAACAGGAAGCATGTGTAGGTAGTTAATGGATTAGGAGTTTTGGGCCGGCTTGTCTCAATTTTTGGTGATGACTACGTGACAATATGTGATACTAATTAACATTATATTATTAAAAATCTTTTAATAAATTAAATTATATCAATTATGGATCGATCATATTTAAGTTATACTAGAAACCAAACACTACCATATATGAAACTTAAAGGAGAAAATTGGATATACTAAAAACAAACCAAGTGATAAATGGGGCCTAAGTTTGCTTTGTGGTCGATCCGGGACCAAAAATGTTTTATGTTTCCAATTTTGATTAACTCCTACTTTATTTCAAATCAAATTGGGTAGATTAAACACTGATTGAATGCAAATATAGGAGTATGTTTCTGTATGCGAGTAGATGATTAGAACAAGTAAGGAAGAATGACTGAGTCATAATTCATCAAAAAAGAAGCGAGAGCGTGAACAGAAATATAACGTAACTAGTAGAATTCTTATTAAAGTAAAACTGTAAATTAAATTTGTCAATCCTTTAATTAATTAATGATCTTGTAGGTGGATGATAAATCGGACTTTTTAGGTGGCCCAAATACTCATTAAGTAACTGAATCGGCCCAACGAGGTGGTATATCAATATGCTTTTCGTTGGTGATTCCAAAAATTCAATAACTTTTGTTTGTAATTGATTATTATCACTTTTATTATGATTATTATTTACCAACTCTATGATGGTGTTTCCAATTACTTTTGTTATTTTTATTTTTGTTAATTTAAAAACGGTGGATAGTTAGTAAAACTTGTAATAATTAATTGTGAAGAGTTTGAGAGATAATATTACTATTAGTTATTGTAATTCTTAAATTAAAAATAAATAAAACATGAATTAAACGTATATAATATAATAATTAATTCATGTTTAAAATGACGTTCCTTTCAACTGTCAGCACAGAGGTGCTATTTCCAAGTTTCCAACCCTTTCCTCTTCATAATTACTCTTCTAAAGCAAACCCTCAGCTCTCTCTCTCTCTCTCTCTAAAGCCCTAATCCCACCTCCATTTTCAACCTCCGGCCATCTTCTCTTTCTCTCTCTAAAGAAGAAAGAATCTTATGTACTGCTACATATATATATAACCTAGCTTTCATTTTATTCAAAAGACTATTTACTTTTGCTTTAATGAGATGAGATGAAAACGCCGTGAAGAAGAAACCCCTGAAAAAAGCTTTCCCCTGTCTTTCCAAACTGCCATAACCACCAACTCCGCTTTCCAAACCCTAATTTTTTGCGTTCGTTGAAAAATTGAAGGTGTGAAATAGCAAATGGGGGCGGAGGAAGAGGGGTGGGGAGGCTGGCCGCCGTCGCCGGGTGGTTCGCCGCTGTACATTCAGAAATACGACCACTGGACGCACTTCGACAACTCCGTTAACGCCGTCTCGTTCGGATTTGTCGCCACCGCCATTCTCATTTCCATGTTCCTCGTCATGGCTATTTTCGAGAAGTTCCTCCGCAACACCTCGCCGGCTCTCTCTCCATCCGGCGGCCGCCGCCGGCATTCCGACATTGAGGCCCAGAATCACCCTCCCGGCAGCTTCAACACTAAGCCGCTAGCCTACCCATCGCCCAAAGTGAGTATTTATCTCTCAAAATTAATCCTCTTCGAATCTCTGTTTTTCTCCACTGTCTAAAAAATAAATCCTCTGTTTTTTTATTTAATTTAATTTAATAATTAATAATAAAATAAATTCCTTAAAAGAAACCTGCATGTGAATGTTCCTGTACCTGTTGATAAAATTGAAATTGTTAATTAATTGGTCCCTACTTCCATTAATGAAATCTGAGCTAGCTACAGTTCTAATTAAACCTGTTCATTCTGACCCACACTTTTTTATATGATCCCCCTTTTGACCCATCACAATTCACTATTTATTATTTATTATTTGTGATTTGTGATTTATGATTTATGATTTATGATTTATGATTTATGATTTATGATTTATGATATATGATTCGGCTCGCATGGGAAAACCCCTTGTATGGGGACAGGCTGCCATTCTTTCAAATGCCATTGTTTTTTTTTTTTTTTTTTTTTATGTTAGTTAATTGCCTTCTTTGCAACTTTAATAATGCATACACTTAGTTATAACGAGGGCCCGATAATGTTGGTTATTGAATAATCTTTGTTCTGTATGTTTTTAAAATGGGCCCGATTAGGGAAGACATGTGCTCGATACACCCCGAAACTTTTGCTGTCGTGGATTATTAAGTGGTGTTGAAACTAAAGATAATTGGGCTTTTAGGATGATGAATTTGATTTAAGTTTTTTAAGGTAGGATATTGTTGCATTACGACTCGAAACCATCTCTCACTTGTTCGTTTTTACCGTACGGCCATCTTTTGTGTTAAACGATTTATGTTTAGGCACTTGTTTTCTCTTGTTTCTTTTTTTTTGGTGAAGTTCGACGATTTTCTTGGTAATTCTTACCCGCATTGATTGGCTACATGGTCGCACACTCGTCTTTCATTAATGAAAAATACTGTCGGAGTGAATGGAATTTCCCTATCTTTTTTTTTAACAAGATTATAATTTTACACAATCCTACTTTTAGTTATTAGTTGCATCACTCTCTCTAAAGTCTAAATTGTAATGAACTTATGAAAAATATGAATTGAAATTGGCAGATATCAATAAGTGCAAGAGAAGTATCAGTGGTGATGCCAGGTGATAAAGTTCCAACTTTTATTGCACATCCAGCTCCAGTGCCTTGTCCACCCGAGCGAATGACGTGTCCTCCACATCATCACATTTCCATTCTTAATAATCTACACCACCCCACTTGATATTCTCTATATATATATATATGCACATTCAACTTATTTCGAATTTTCGAGCTCTGCCATCTTTTTTGCACACAGCTCTTAGTTTTTGTATGTATAGTATATGTAAAACTCTCTTCCATTTCAGGTTTCAGCTCCTTCTGCCCATTATCAAATTTTGTCACTCATGTCTGAATACGACGCCGTATGAACTGTGCCAGAATGGGTATGAATTCACTACATATAATATAACGACAACAATTTCCATTATGTTGTATGTATAATAAAATATAAATTGTCTATCAATCAGTCTGCACCTAGTTTGAATTTTCGAACCCTCCAGACATTCTTTTATGTTTTTTTTCCAAAATTAAAATAAAAAAAAAAAACAAGAAGAAGAATCCAAATATCACCAAGAAAAAAACAATTCTGAAATTTACGAAATGTCAAATTGGAAGAACAAAGCTCTGCAAAGGCTATCCTATATATAATATTGCCAAATAGTGGTCCATATATTATATATTAATATATAAAATTGGTAGCTTTACTGCAAAATCCAATTTCCAAATCTTGAAGCACGCTTTCTCCTACTTTTGGCAAATATATATTCAAACTGCATCAACTTTTGTAGTGTACCCCACTTCACCACTTTATTCATTTGCCAGGTTTGAGTCGTGACTCGTGACTCAGCCATCATTATATAGTATATACACATATACACAACTCATCACAATCTTCCATTAATGAGTCTATAGCTCTAGCTACCTGCTTTATTTATTACCAACTCACTTGTTGGGAAATGGCCATATCATCATCTATTTTCAGTTATATACCTTTAAATTCTTTACCTAACTCACAACCGAAAACTCATTTCACACACTTTTGTGTGTGCCCAATTATTATTAATTATTTTTTTATAACAACATTAATATTTAATATATAAATTCTTTAAGGCTTCAAATACATAGGATGATCCTGCACCGTTAATTTACGCATAATAACACAGTGTTTTATACACAGTTATCCCGTGTTTATATAGATCTATAGTTTAAAATTAATCAATTTTGATTAGCGCTATATTTGCGGATGGTATTTAGTGGAATTATTTATTCTCCCTCGAAAGTTACCTTTGACTTTTTTTTATTTACAAAAGCAACAAAACAAAAGAGGGGGTGTTTTCTTAACAGCTTTTACATGCCGAAAGTACCCCTAGTGATGCTGCAAAAATTACATCTGCAAATCTAGAGAAATATAAAACATTCCAAGGACACAAGCGGGTTTTCAAGCGACTCGTTATTTGTCGGTGGCCACTTGTTACTGTCTTTCCCTTCCTCCATCTTCCGGATCCTCTCTCCCAACCCGGATCCGACCCGACCCGGAGATTTACCGGTTTTCCTCCCCGATGGGCTCCGCCCCAGACCCGCTCTCGTTGGACCCGACTCCGTCGTACGGGTCACCGGAGATCTCGACCTTCTCCCGGAGCTCTCGCCACTATCCTTTCTCCTAACGTACCCGGGACCGTTTGCAGGTCTGGCCCGGCTGGGTGACGGTTCGGACCTCCGACCCGGAGATCTCCCAACGGTCTTTTCTCTCTTCACCTCGCCGGAAAATGACCGGTTCTTTAACCTGGCCGGGGACCTCTGCCGGAGTTCACGTAATTCGTCGTTGTTGTCTCTTTTCTCCGTCATTGTCGTGGAAACACTCACACCCTCGCTCTCGCCGAGGGTGCTGCAGATCTCGGAGACCTCCTCGGAGAGATCATCGCCGCCGCCGTAAGCGGCGAAGGGCTTCTTGCATACGGCGCTGCTTCTAGAGAAGTCGGAGAGCAGAGGCGACGATTTGATGAACGGGCTCTCGCTCCGGCGATGAATATTGCCTTGGAATCTGGGGATGTGTGCCGGTTTGGGAACGGCGGGGGTTTCGGAGAGGACTTCCTTCACCGTTTCTTCTTCGAGGAGTGGGTGGGTGGGCGGCGGAGATTTGCTAATGCTGCTCCGTTTGGCGGCGGTGGTGGTTTTGGAGTTGGCAATGTGGTGGGGTGGTGTTTTTGTTGGCCGTGTGGATTTGGGGGTGCTTGCGCAGCAACCCATCGGTGGTGTTTCTAATTAATAATGGGTGGTGTTGGTGGTGGTGGTGGTGGTTGTATAGTTAATACATGGAACGACGGCGGTGGTGCGGCGGTGGGAGGAGTTAATGGAGTAGCTGTGGCGAAGTGAGGTATTCAAGTGTTGATATAGAATGGTCAATTGTATGTATTTATTGGGTTGGGTGGAATTATTTGTGAGCTTCTGCAGTTGGACGATTTATATTTATTAGTTAACAATAAATAAATAAATTGAATTTTTTATATATATATTTTCTTAATAATATCTGTATTTATTTAGCTTCTGCACCAATGGTGGGTTGAATTTTGTTGCATACATATTGGGGGTAATAAATTGTCACATTCACACCCATACTATGATTAAAGTTCAATACTCTCTATTTACTCACTATGTTCCACGATTACTGTCTCTTTTTTAAAATATTTTTGTTCCATATTATCTGTCACTTTAGATTTCTAATACTGCATTAAATACATTTTTCCTGTTTTAACCTTATTAATGAAACTCTATTCATTAATTTTCTCTTATAAATCATTAAATGTTAAAGGTTGTTTTAGTCATTTTTATATGATTTTTCTAAAATCAAGATATATTTATTGAGTTTTTTAATCTTTGTGAAAACTAAAAAGCGACAATTATTTAGGAACGGAGGGAGTATAATCAGTAATCACTTTTTATTTTATTTTTTACTTTTCAACTTATTAATCACTTCTTGATTTAGCTGAATTGCACTTAACCTAACGTATATTGAGCTCTGTGCACACGACTCCCTTATAGTTTCAATATACGCATATGACCCTCTGTACTTTGGACTTTGTGAACATAACACGTCGATGAGGGAATTTTTTAAAGTATACGGAGATTATGTGTTACTATTAAAATACAAGGGGGTCATGTGCTATATTAAAAGTATAAAGGAGTCATACGCACAAAGTTGGAAACCATAGGAGTAAATGCTATTTATCCTTTCAATTTTACCACTTTTCATTTTCTGTACTCGCTAGTTATTATTAGTTGAGATATATAATTAATGGTTCTCACACATTTAATAAATCTAGAAAAAGCACTACACCAACTAATTAATTGAAGTTTTTATCTCTAATATGTATGTAATTAGAAATCAAGGCAACAAACAACACCAAAATAAATAAAATTTATTTTATCTTTGTTTTCAATCTATGTAACATTTATATGCATTACCAATAAAAAAATTCAATAAACAATTTTTTTTGTTGATAATGACAATTAATTATAAAACTAACAATGGCTTGTGATTCGTGATTAGTGTCCCATGATGACGATTAGTTATAATAATAGTGAGTCGCATGTTCCCCTTAATCTGTTTTTCCCAATAATCACGTGCATCGAACGTGTTATTAATTTTTTTTTCTCGTCAACCACATGAGTGTGTCTTTCATTTATCACTGTTTTCTCTTTTCTTTATTATTATTAATAATAAGAATCTTGTTGTTATATTTTTTGGTACAATTAAATTAGTTTGGTGGATCTATATATCAATTATCATGTCTTGATCGGATTTGCTTATCAATATATATATTTATTAATCTATAATAATAATAGAGTCATAATTATATATAAATAAATAAAAAAATAAATAAAATTACTGACTGGAGCAGAGTTGAGAAGTAATTTTAGTGAAAGTATTGATTGGGAATTTGTGAAGCTGGTTGAAGCAAAAGAATCTGACACAGTGTGGATAAAAAATGTGGCATATCTATCTACCATGATTTCATGATCTCGATTATTAATTGCACTTTTTTTTAATAATTGGACCAATTAGTGGGGCCCACACATCTGCTTGGCATCTCAGTATATTAATTAATTCTCAGTTGTCAAGTCGAATACTAAATCGGACCATCCCCCCATTCTAATTATTCTCTTTATAATATGTATGATTAGAAAATATTATATTTAGATTTTAGCCCAATTTTATAAAAGGCTTTCGGCCCAAAAATGTGTTGATTATTGTATATATAGTATGGGCCTGTCACAATTTTAAAAACATCGATATAATTTGGTGAATGTAATAAGTTAATTTCAATTTTCAACCAATGGACCGAACCCAATATATCTAGCTTAATGGGCCAAGGGCCCAATAAATCATAAGGACCCGGGAATGCCATGATCCGCGGACCGGTGCCTACATAAGCTGAGCCCGAACCGGGTTTTCTTTCCCATGGGGAGCTTCGGACCTAGGTTCGATTTATATTCTTGCAAGGTGTCGTCTTTTTGACTCAACCACCGCAGACTAATGTGCGTCAACATCCACGAATCATTTGTAACCATATCGGAGGGGGCAAATGGGCTCGCTTGGGTTCAGTATCGTATATGCCGGGAGCATTCCTATATCATTAAAAAGAAAAGGGCAAATTACGGCCTACCTTAAATTGTTGTCAAATTACGAAAACTCCTCCTCATGTTTGGGAAATTACAGCCACCTTATCAAGAGATAAATTTAGGGATGTTGAATCGGTAAAACTGAACCGAAATTTCGTTACGACAACATTTCATACTATTTATCAAACTAAATATACGATTTGGTTCGATAAATAATAAATTTTATGTAAAAATATTCAAAAGAAGGGCGAATGTAATTACTAAAAAAAGAGGGATTTTGTTATAATTTGGTCATACTTAAGGAATTGACCGTAATTTGCGCTTAAAAAAACAACAATTTATTTACCAACTCAGAAACAATTATTTTATTTTATATGTAATTAAAGTTGTGTCATGTGTGACTGGACTCCCTATAAAGTTTATAGCACCTTTTCCTTTTTTTGTTTTTTTTTAATTTGATGACAATTGACTACGTTATTGCTTAATTTTGTAGCAGCAAAATAGTGGTGGTTCAATTTTGTGGGTCATTCTAAATTGTCTCAAAAGTGAATTGTCTCATTATTAACTTGTACATCCCATGTAAAGAGACTACGACAGCTCACCTTTTGTTAAAGGCAAAAATAAATTAAATAAATAAAAAGGAAAAAAATAATGACAAATTAGGAAAAACAAGTAACACATTTTTCAATTAATTAATTACAGCAAAGAGCATTAATATTTTCTTTTCCATAACGGGCTGGGCCTTAAAAAAAAGCCCAAACCCAAATTTTCCGGCGTGTCATTCCTTCACCATGGTTCAACGGTACACGGAAACTATTTTATTCAAATTAATAATATTAAAATAAATTTTCAAAAAAATAAAATAAAAAAGAACAAACCCAAACACCACTTCATGATTACCTGTTTCAATGAGAAAAGAAGAATTGAATACAAATCATTTTGTAGTAATCCTTTTGCTTTGCCTGTTAGTATAAAACTTCTTTATTATCAAAAGATACACACACTCAATGCTTTTTCATCTCTCTCTCTAAATGCCCGCTTTATAAGGGATAAAAAAATAATCAAGAATCAGAAGCAAGCACCAAGCCAACTTTTTCTCACACCCTTTTCTCTACTCAAATTGAATCATTCATCGCCATTTTTTATTTCGCCTGATTTTACAAGAATCTCGGAATTCGTAATTTTCGTATTACCGGTTAAAGGTTAGTTCTTTATAGCCTTTTGAACTCCCCCACCCCACCCCCACTCCCCACTTAAAACTCGCTTAATAATGAAGTTTGCGATTAACCTTTATTTTTCTTTGACAGTGTATGTTTTTCAAGATTTCTTGGTTCGAGTGAATAATTGTAGTTGTTTTGTTGTTTTTTTTTGTAGTTGCAGATTCGTGAGGGGGGTTTTACGGAATCTTTAGTTTGTGTGGGGGGGTGGGGGTGGTGGTTATAAAATGGCGATGGCTTGTTTGGATTGTAAGATTCGTACGTGGGTTGTTGGGGTTTTCGTTATTTCATCTGCCTTATCCCTCGCCTGGGGAGTAACGGACCCTCGTGATGGTAAACGCCGTTAAATATTTCTCCGTTTTCTTTTTGTGTTCATTCATTTGTCCTTATTTGGTCATGAATCTTGATTGCTTGAGATTAAGGTGGTGCTGCTTTGTCTTACTTGTGAACTGTGGTATAATTAATTTAATTCGGTTTCAAAATTTTACGAATCGTGCGATAACGATCGCGGTAGTTATATTGTCGGAACGAGTCAGTTTATAGTGAAATTGCCCTAAAAAACTCTGTTTTTTTTTTCTTCGTTTTGTCAGTTTATGCGATAAGCGAGTTGTATGCTTCGTTGGGCTCCCCGTTACTTCCTGGATGGATCCTCGGAGGAGATCCATGTGGGCCCGTAAGTTGGCAAGGGGTGTCGTGCGTGTACGGAAATATAACTGCAATGTAATGATTTATTTATACCACTTCTTGTTTTTTCCGATGTAGTAGTTACATAGAAAAACGGGGCTGTTTTTGTTTATCGAATTTGTCTTCGTCCGGTTCGCAGAAAACTGGATAGCTTGAATTTGGGCGGTTTATTGAGCGAAGGTTTGGCATCATTTGCCTCGATTATTCAAATGTGAGTCCATATTTATCAAATAAAAGTGGCCGCTTTTTATTCAATAATTTGCTGCAATTTTACGGAATTGAATTCACTCTCGTAAGCAGAGATCTCAGTAACAACCAAATTGGAGGCGGTATACCAGCCAACTTGCCGACTACTCTAAGGAGTTTGTATGTTTCTCTAAACCTAAACTTCGCTTCCTTAAGTGAAATTATTATAGATACAGACATTGTCTCTAAATATGTATCTGTCTGATAACGTTTGTCTCCTTTTGGGAAACTGCAAACCCGTAGTTACCTTTCAGATAATCAATTTACTGGTCTTATCCCAGGCAGTATATCTTCATCGACCCAATTGACAGAGCTGTAAGTTGTAATTCCCGATTTTTCGTTATTACAAATGACGAAAGAAATTCAACTAACAAGTTAACTGAGCATTTTGTAACGTATTTTCAGGTTTCTGAACAATAACCAATTTACGGGACCAATTCCAGATGCCTTTGAACCGCTTACGAGTTTGATTAACCTGTAGGGATTTTCTTATTTGTTCATAGTGATATTAGCATTCGTAAAATCTTGTTCGACGAAAGTTGTTTGATTTGTTTAGATTAACAATGCATGCATACATGCAGGGATTTATCGGGGAACACTTTGAGCGGTGCGCTTCCTCCTTCGATGGGGAATTTGTCATCTCTGAAAACTTTGTAAGTAACATTCTCTAGTATTTGTTTGAAACTTTGACGAACTCATCAAAACGTTTGCTCCTCTTCCCAGTAAAAAAGATTCTTTGATATTTCAGATTCCCAATTATATTTTATTTAATACCTTGGAAGTTGCATGTAGGAATTTGGAGAACAATCTGCTTTCCGGAGTGCTCGATGTTCTTCAATATCTTCCGCTCAATGACTTGTACTGTACTATATATATATATATACAAACTCGATATATTACACTCACCGTTACTATATACACATTCTTATCGAATTTATTGAATATATTACAGGAACATCGAAAATAACCAGTTCTCCGGGCCTATACCAAACAATCTGCTAAATATTCCCGATTTCAGGTGAAACCATACTTCATTTCTATTTTCGTCTGGTCTATAAATCTCGTTCCAATTTCTTTACTACTTAGTTTCTTTTACGGTGCAGGGGCGATGGAAACCCTTTCAACACTAGCATCATACCTTCTCCACCTGCCTTATCTCCTTTATCCCCTTCCGACGCACCCTCGCCTCAATCGTTCGACGGTCCACCTGGACCATCGGCATCTCCGTTACCAGATTCCGGAAGAAGTGAATCGAAGAAACACGCATCGAACAAGACCACATGGATTGTTATCGCGGGGTTGTTTGCCCTGGTGGCACTTGCCCTAGGCCTATGCCTTTCCATGTCCACATGTTGCTGTAAGAGACGAGGGTCGAGTGAGGAAACTCTCACCGGGACCCACAAGCAAGATCATTCTTCGCAAAACTCTTTTCGTCGGTTCGAAGCAGCTTCGAAGCAAGTGAATTTGAAGGGAGATAATCGTAATCATAGTCACAGTATAGATATGAAGGGATTGGATGACAATAGTGATCTACAGACGAGCCCACTTCCGTTTCCTTTACTTCCTGCGGAAAGAATTGTTGCGGACCCCACTTTTACCCCGTCGACCGCAAGGGCAAATTCGTCCAAGATTGTGGAATCTTCAAAGCTATTTACGATTGCATCTCTTCAGCAGTGCACGAATAGCTTTTCTCAAGAAAATCTTATCGGTCAAGGCATGCTTGGTGCAGTTTACAGAGGCCGGCTTCCCGATGGAAGGGTAAAAATGTCTTATATATATATAATTTTTTTTTTCTTAATTTTAGTGTGTGAGGAAATGTATTATCGTATGGTTTGTTAGGTTATTGCAATCAAGAAACTGGATAAGGCAGTATCGGCGAATGTAAGTGATCGAGAGTTCGTTGAGATGGTGACGAGTGTCTCTAAAATAAAGCATGAGAATATAGTTGACTTTTTAGGTTATTGCCTCGAGCACGGTCAACGCCTCCTTGTCTACAGTTACTGCAGAAACGGGACACTTGACGAAGCACTAAATACGGATGACGAGATCAATAAGAAACTTTCTTGGAATGCTCGCATGCGTTTGGCCCTTCAAGCTGCAAAAGCCCTCGAGTACGTCGCATATTTTTTTTTGTAATATAAAATTATATTCGTCGAAATTTTAATTGATTGTTTTCTTGAAGATATTTGCATGAGGTGTGTCAGCCACCTATCGTGCATCGGAACTTCAAGTCGTGTAATGTGCTTCTAGAAGATGATCTCACCGTACGAGTCTCTGATTGTGGTTTGTCTCCTTTGCTCTCGACTAATTCCATGGCTCAGGTAATCATAATAATAACAATAAATCTACTATTCATAAATTGAAGTCTTTTTAATTTTTTTATTTTTTACATACTATTCTTTTTTTTTTTACTAGTTGCAAGGTTCCGGTTACGGTGCTCCAGAACTCGAGTTAGGAAGCTATTCTCACCATAGCGATGTTTATAGCTTCGGAGTTGTGATGCTGCAACTTCTAACGGGGCGAAAATCCTACGACAGGTTTGAGAAACTTCTAGAAACGTAATTTCTCCGATATTTATTAACAAAAAAATACAAGGTTACATTAAAAAATGAATAAACATTTAGGTTACGTCCACGAGGGGAGCAATATCTAGTTAGATGGGCATATTCACAGCTGTACGATATAGATGCATTGTCGAGAATGGTCGATCCTTCGCTAAACGGATCGTACCCATCCAAGTCTCTGTCGCGGGTCGCGGATATTATTTCTTTATGTATTCAGGTATATAAATTTATTTTTCTTTTACATTCAATCTTGTAGTTTATGTTTCAATGAGATATAGTTATTTATGTTATATTATCATTATTATTACTTATTTATTTATTTTTTGTGAGATAGGCTGAGCCAGAATTTAGACCACCTATGTCTGAGATTGTGCAAAAGCTATTAAACATCATACAAAAAGAACCCAGATTACCAAGACAACAGCAGATGAGTTGATGATGTGGAGCCTTTTGATTGGTCCAGCATACAATTTTCTGACAATTAGTTAATTTTTTTTTTTTGGATCTAATAACTTATTAGTTCAGAATTACAGTTGTAGTTTTAACAGTGTTTTTTTTAGTTTTTCAGTGTGTTTTATGTGGTCTATTATTATCCTTTTAACTGTAAAGAGACTTGGATGGGTACGACCCGTTACGCATTGAATATTGGATTGGGTTGATGCAGAAGGTGGTCTTCATTCTTCAAGCAATTCATAATAATTTTATGAATTTTAAAGCAATTCATAATAATTTTAATGTAAGATGTTTGGTGACTAATATTAACTAAAATTTAAATTTTACGGCATTAATTATATTTTTAGATAATAGGGCTTAACCCCTCTGTGGTTACAAGAAAATTAAAATCATCCCCTTGTGTTTGTAATACTAGTTCATAATCTATTTATGTGGTTAATATAAGGGGCAGGGCAAACGTAGTTAGTTTTTCTGTTAAATTTAATCACGCAGTCAAACTTCAAGGGGACATCTGTAAAAATTAAAGCAAAAATGCTTTTCTGTTAAAGTTAATCACGCAGTCAAACTTCAAGGGGACATCTGTAAAAATTAAAGCAAAAATGCAAGCACAAGGGGTCATATTCATAATGTAGTATTTGACGTTAGACACGAACAATTATTTTTGACGAAAAAAAAAAACGCTACCACATCAACCACAACAGGGTTACGTAAAGATTCTCATAAGAGGGGCTACCCTATCAACCACAACCACAAGAGGGTTATGTAGAGATTCTCACAAGAGGGTAATGTAGAGATTCTTCGAGGATTCTAGAACCACAACCACAAGAGGGTTATGTAGAGATTCTCACAAGAGGGTTATGTAGAGATTCTTCGAGGATTCTAGAAAGCTTTTTAGAAAGGTTAGATATTTTGTAGGAATTCTTTGGAGTGTTCCAGTGAACCACTACTAGCTATTAAATCAAATAGATCTTCAACGTCCATTAAGGAGGTGGATCTAGTATAAATAGGATTATGAACTTGATTTGTAAGCCTTCAATAAAAATTCAATAAAAATCCAAACATTCAAAAGACAAGTCCTTTCTTCATATCAACAATACCAATTGACTTTTGCATGACCGAACCCAAATGTAAATCGTTTGATCAAAGGCTTGAGCGTCTTGGTTTCCTATTTCAGATATAAGGATCATCTTCAAAACCCGTGACGGAGGCTTAAGACTCTTAAACACTCTTCCAACAGCATGGCCGAGAGAGAGAAAAAAAAAGATTAATGAATCATGTAACAACTATAACATGAAATAAACACAACATTATAAGCAAAACTTCGCCAACTGACAAATAGTAGGCGTTCACTATGCCTCTGTGAATGCCAACTGACAAATAGTAGGCGTTCACTATGCCTCTGTGAATGACGTCTCTGATTCATCAACCACCTGAGATGAGATTAATAAACAATCATGCATATTAATAAGCAACCTATCTCAGTCTATAAAATAATCAAGACGTAATAAGAGCGACGTTCATTGCAAATTATGTCCTAATAAATAGAACTAAATTACCATTTCAATTTATAAGAAAGTCGAGATGATATATATATATATATATATATATATATATATATATATATATATATATATATATATATATATATATATATATATATATATATATATATATATATAATTTTGGTATATGAGGAAATGTATTATCGTTAGGTTATTGCCACGGGCGGTACATGAAGGGCAGGGGGCTGTTGACCCCCAAGATTTTTTTTAGGTATTTGGTATTGTATTTTTTGAATATTACTTTTGGCCCTCCAAAAAGTTTTTGTAAATATGTGTCTTATCTATTATTTTTTTTTCTTTTTCATAATCTTATATAAATAATAGATAAATATATCATATTTAATATAAAATATAAAATAAGATGGTTAAAACTTGTATTATTTTAAATAAAATTTATGAATATTACTTATTTTTGAATTTTTTTTATCAATGCCTTGAGATCGTGCCATGAATCCCTGAAATATTAAGTGCAATACATTATTAGAATAATTTAAATTAGTTTAGAATTTTGTGTGATGATTAAAATATGATATAATTATTATATATATGATATTTTAATTAAAAATTAGTAATATAAACTTATTTTTACAATGTTTTGTGATTTTAGTTAGCCCCCTACATTTTCATCCTGGTTCCGCCCCTAGTTATTGCAATCAAGAAACTGGATAAGGCAGTGTCGGCGAATCTGTTAGCCTGGGTTTGGCAGCAATTGTCCACGTGGTGGAGGCCCGGGTATGGGCGGCCCACAATCGAATGTCGTGGGCGCTTGTGTGTGTTGAATGCACTATAAAGCTAGGGTTTGCGCCTTTCCTAACACCAATTTGTTTTAGGACAACTGGTAGCGCCTGAGGTCCTACAAGTGGTATCAGAGCCAAGGTCACGGGTTGTTAGCCTTGGTTTGGCAGCAATTGTCCACGTGGTGGAGGCCCGAGTATGGGCGGCCCACAATCGAATGCCGTGGGCGCTTGTGTGTGTTGAATGCACTACGTGGTGGAGGCTCGGGTATGGGCGGTCCACAATCGAATGTCGTGGGCGCTTGTGTGTGTTGAATGCAGTGCAGTTTAAGGCTAATAGTGCAGAAATGGGACACTTGACGAAGCATTAAATACGGATGACGAGATCAATAAGAAGCTTTTCTTGGAATGCCCGTTTGGCCCTTCAAGCAGCAAAAGCCCTCGAGCAGCGAACATATAAGGGGCAGGGAGTTGTTGCCCACCAAGATTAATTTTTTTTTTAATTAGGTATTTTGGCATTGTAGTTTTCGAATATTATTTTTGGCCCCCCTAAAGTTTTAGTAAATATGTGTCTTAACGTTCAATTTTTTTGTTTTTTCTCCACAATCTTATATAAATTATACTTGTATATATCATATTTAATATAAAAATATTGAATAAAATGGTTAAAATTTGTATCATTTTATATAATATTTATGAATATTTACTTATTTTTGATTTTTTTTTTATCAATGTCTCTTAAAAATAATATGAGACGATGCCATTAATCTCCAAAATATTTAAGTGCAATACATTAAGATTTTTTTGCCATGCTTAAAATATGATAAAACTATAATATATATGCTATTTTAATAAAAAATTATCAATATAAACCTATTTTTGCTATGCATTGTGAACCTAAATTTTTTTTCGGGCCGTTGTCCCGTACCCCAAAATTTTAGTTAGCCCCCTACATTTTGATCCTGGTTCCGCCCCTGCCCTCGAGTACGCCACATATTTTTTTTTGTTTTGTTTTACTAGTTGCAAGGTTCCGGTTATGGTGCTCCAGAACTCGAGTTAGGAAGCTATTGTCACCATAGCGGTGTTTATAGCTTCGGAGTTGTGATGCTGCAAATTCTAACAGGGCGAAAATCCTACGACAGGTTTGAGAAACTTCTAGAAACATAATTTCTCCGATATTTATAAAAGTTACATTTAAAAATGAATAAACATTTAGGTTACGTCCACGAGGGGAGCCATATCTAGTTAGATGGGCATATTCGCAGCTATACGATATAGATGCGTTGTCGAGAATGGTGGATCCTTCGCTAAACGGGTCGTACCCATCCAACTCTCTGTCACGGGTCGCGGATATTATTTCTTTATGCATTCAGGTATTTTAAATTATTTTTCTCTTACATTCAATCTTCTAGTTTCTGTTTTGAATGAGATATAGTTATTTATGTTATATCATCATTATTATTTATTTATTTATTTGTTTTTAATTATTTATTTTTGGTTAGATAGGCTGAGCCAGAATTTAGACCACCTATGTCTGAGATTGTGCAAAAGCTATTAAACATCATACAAAAAGAACCCCGATCACCAAGACAGCAGCAGATGAGTTGATGACGTGGAACCTTTTGATTGGTCCAACATACAATTTTTTGATAATTAGTTAATTGTTTTTATTTTTTGATCTAGAGTTTGTCTTTTTGTTGTTTTTTTTTTGTTAAAATTAATTGTGTGCGTCAAACATCGAATACTACATTATGAATATGACCCCTTGTGCTTGCATTTTTGCTTTAATTTTCACAGATACCCCCTTGAAGTTTAACTGCATGGTTAAGTTTGACAGAAAAATTAACGAACGTTGCCCCTTATATTAACCACAAAGGGATTATGAACTGATATTACAAGTACAAGAGGTGATCTTAATTTTCTTGTAACCAAAGAGTTAAGTGCTATTACCCAAAAAAACAATTGATGCCGTAAAATTTAAATTTTAGTTATTATTGGTCACCAAACATCTTACATTAAAATTATTATGAATTGCTTTATAATCCATAGCAAAGATACGGTATTACTTCATTTTTTTATGGAAAATCATAACCTAGTATTGCATACTAATAGATAATTAAATGTAGAACATCATTTTCAGCTGCAGTGATAAAATAGTGGATTTGGAACTCAATTTTAATTTGATTAATGTTTCAAGCAAGAAAACCTTGATTTAGTATTGATAAAAATCAACTCTTCGTATAATATTTGACAATATGGTAAAATCTGGATAAATTTATATTCTCGCTTAAAGAAGAAGAAGAAAAACAGACCTGAAAAATAAACCTGAATATATAATTTATAGAACTTAGAATGTAAAGGTAAGATAAGAATTAAAAAAATTAGAGATATGAATCATATATTGTTTATTTCAAACTAGGGGCTCCTACCAAATTAACTACTTAAATTTGATTTTTAATTTATTTTACTCATCCGACAAGGTTATACAAATGCGGATCAATATATAAATAAAGAGCAAATTACACCCATCCCTGAGGTAAGGTGAAATTATGGAAAAAAAATCTTTTATGTTTGGGTAATTATAATTACCCTTCAACTATTAATCTTCTTACACTTCCACCCTTTTGGTGTTAAATTCAATATAATCTTCTAGATTCCGTGTAATGTTCTCTACCCTATAAACTTTCTTTGCAAAACTACAAATTTTTATGCACTACAATCTGATATATACAAGCCAAAAAACACATTTCATGATCATTTTACTTTAAAATGTGGAGCTCGAATGAAATAAAACAGGTACAAACATAAGAATTTTCCAGAAGATTTCAGTAAATTTGACACCAAAATGATGAACGTATAAGAAGATTCATTGTTGATGGGTGGTTATAATTACCCAAATATGAGAGGGGTTTTCGTAATTTAACCTTACCTCAGGGGTGGTGACCGTAATTTACCCTAAATAAATAAATAAATTAGCAAAGCCGTATTCAGAAATATCTATCACCTTCGCATATCAAGCAGCAGAATGAGAGAGAAGGGGCAGAACTAGACACGGCCACGGGCCGGTTTTGGGCCCGGAACCGGCCCGAACCGGCCCGTTGACGGCCCAAACCGGCCCGTTGACCGTGTGAACCGGCCCGGAACTGTGAACCGGCCCGTCCTACCCGGGACGGGCCCGGTTCTTAGATTTGGTGAACCGTGAACCGCCGGGTAGACACGGCCACGGGCCGGTTTTGGGCCCGGAACCGGCCCGAACCGGCCCGTTGACGGCCCAAACCGGCCCGGAACCGTGAACCGGCCCGTCCTACCCGGGACGGGCCCGGTTCTTAGATTTGGTGAACCGTGAACCGCCGGGCCGGCCCGGCGGTTCACCCGGATTTAAAAAAAAAAAAAAAAAATCAAAAAAATTCAAAAAAAAGTGAATAACGGCTGGTGAACCGGCCCGAACCGGCCCGGGTGAACCGGCCGTTATTTACTTTTTTTTGAACTTTTTTGAATTTTTTTCCCCCCCAATTTTTCCTATAAATACCCTCACACCCCAATTTTTCCTATAATTTACTTATTCATCAAATATTTCAAACTTGTGCTTCTAAATTGACTTTTCATTTATTTCCTTTTCCTTTATCTATTTAAAATTATTTCTTTTAATTTACTTATTCATTAAATATTTAAAAAAAAAAAAAAACAAAAAAAAAAAAATTCAAAATTTTCGGGTTGACCCGGAACCGGCCCGGATAGGCCCGTGAACCGGCCCGAACCGGCGGGCCGACCCGGCCCGGTGAACCGTGCACGCCACGGGCCGGTTCCGGTTCCGGAAAATGTGAACCGTGAACCGGTCCGAACCGGCCCGAACCGGCCCGTGGCCGTGTCTAGGCAGAACTAGAGGAAAAATGAAAATCTGAAACAAGTAGAATAATGCGTTCTAATTATCTTTCCCGGCTTGCATCGGACCACCGGCGGATGGTTCTTCTTTCAATTTATGATATTTCTCGTCGGATCTCTCACTCTCTCTCTCTCACGCGCGCGCGCTCACACGCACATATGTACGGTTCTCGAATTTAGGGTTTGCACCGGACCACCGGCGGTCGGTTCTTCTTTCGAATTTTTTTTGTCTTTAACGTCGTATCTATCACGCTCGCACACACGCACATATGTACGGTTCTCAATTTTAGGGTTTGCATCGGTAGGTTCTTTCGATTTTTGATCGTTCTCGTCTTATCTCTCACTCTCACTCTCTCTCACGCGCGCACACACACATATGTAACGTTATCAATTTTATGGTTTGCATTGGTCGATTCTTTCGATTTTCTATCTTTCTGGTCGATTTTGACGAGAAACCATGGTCACCGAGCTATGTCCAGTTGCCCATAGTGGTTTTCAATGCTCAGTCAGTTTCCACCTAATAATATGTTTATGTTGGTGATTATTTTTTGCTGATCCGGTATTTGTCTTTTGTTAGGCTGCGATGGTCACATTTTTTGTTTGGAAAAGAATGGTGTTACTATCAAATATAGGACATGGGTGTTTTAATCGTGATATTTGCTCCCCTGCAAGCACGGGAAAACTCTTGCATAATGTTGTCTACTAGGAGAACTTGGGAGAGAAAACTCTGCTGCTCTGCTGCTCGGTTGTGGAGGTAACATTAGTTTATGAAATTAATTTAATACCTTTAAAGTAACCATAAACAATCTTTGCAAGTTACTGATTTAATATTGACTTATTTAGTTGTGAGGATCCTTTTTTAGGTCAAAGAAGTCTTTGACCTTTGAGTGCGTGATCGGCATTTGTTGATTGGTTTAGCAGCCGGTAAATCCTCAATTAAGAAGGAGATCTCAGCACTCATAAGAAAACCGAAATTGGATGGTGAGCAGCCACGTAGTAGTAGACACGGCCACGGGCCGGTTCGGGCCGGTTCGGGCCGGTTCCGGGCCGGTTCGGACCGGTTCACGGTTCACATTTTCCGGAACCGGAACCGGCTCGTGGCGTGCACGGTTCACCGGGCCGGGTCGGCCCGCCGATTCGGGCCGGTTCACGGGCCGGTTCCGGGTCGGCCCGGAAATTTTGATTTTTTTTTTTTTTTTTGTTTTTTTTTTTTGAAATATTTAATGAATAAGTAAATTAAAAGAAATACTTTTAAATAGATAAAGGAAAAGGAAATAAATGAAAAGTCAATTTAGAAGCACAAGTTTGAAATATTTGATGAATAAGTAAATTATAGGAAAAATTGGGGTGTGAGGGTATTTATAGGAAAAATTGGGGGGGAAAAAAAATTCAAAAAAGTTCAAAAAAAATTAAATAACGGCCGGTTCACCCGGGCCGGTTCACCGGGCCGGTTCACCCGGGCCGGTTAGGGCCGGTTCACCGGCCGTTATTCACTTTTTTTTGATTTTTTTTGATTTTTTTTTTTTTTTTTTAAATCCGGGTGAACCGCCGGGCCGGACCGGCGGTTCACGGTTCACCAAATCTAAGAACCGGGCCCGTCCCGGGTAGGACGGGCCGGTTCACGGTTCCGGGCCGGTTCACACGGTAACGGGCCGGTTTGGGCCGTCAACGGGCCGGTTCGGGCCAGTTCCGGGCCCAAAACCGACCCGTGGCCGTGTCTACGTAGTAGAGTGAAGTGAACATACTGTTGCTTCACTAGGAAGGTTGATATTATCAATAGCAACAAAGGTTTCACTCTGCAACATCTGAACTTTCTTGTAAGTTGAAATGATAATTTTGTTCATAGTTGTTTTCAATGACATGTTTTAGTTCTATTTATTAGGACATTATTTGCAATGAAGTTGGCTTTGATTAGGTCTTGATTATTTTATGGTATTTTATAGGCTGGGATATGTTGTTTATTAATATGCATGATTGTTTATTAATCTCATCTCAGGTGGTTGATGAATCAGAGACGTCATTCACGGAGGCCTATGGCGGTTGTGTTTATTTCATTAGGGCTGGGACTTTGGGATCGGGATTCGGGATCCCGTCCCGTCCCGATTAGAATTTTACTATTTGGGATTAAAACTTCGGGAATTCGGGATTACGGGATTCGGGATTGGGATTAGGAACAAATACGGGATCGGGATTCGGGAATTGGTTCAATCCCGATCGGGATATTTTAATCCCGAATTAGGAAAAAAGAAAAAAAAAACTAATAAACACACACACACATACACACACACACACACATATATATATATATATATATATATATATATATATATATATATATATATATATATATATATATATATATATATATATATATATATATATATATATATATATATATATATATATATATATATATATATATTTGTCAAGGAGATGAGAAATACAATATAATATATCGTTTCAACTTATTTTTAAATTTTTCAAATTTCATTTGTTCCAAGTTTTGTGGTAAAAATAAATAGTGCAATAATAATAGTATTTATATAATATATTCAAGTTGGTTTAATGTATAAAATAGTATTAATGAAAAAATATATATATATATATATATTTCTTAGTTTTTAGCCAAAATATGGGATTCCCGATCCCAATCCCGAATTCCCGAAATATTTAGGGATACCGATATTACCGGGATTTAATATTATGGGACGGGATTGGGATTTAAAATTTCTATCCCGAATCCCGAAATCCCGATCCCGAAAATCCCGAATTCCCGAAATCCCGTCCCGAACTCACCCCTATATTTCATGTTATAGTTGCTACATGATTTATTACTCTTTTTTTTTTAGGCTTTCGGCAGTGCTGTTGGAAGAGGGTTTAAGAGTCGTAAGACCCACGGGTTTTGAAGATAATCCTTATATCTGAAATAGCAGACCAAGACGTAAAGACGGTCAAGCCTCTCCAGCTTCATGATCCGCTGCTATTAAGCACTAAGTTGCTGAGATCCTTTAAAGTGGTGGTATGAACACCTAATTTCCGTATTAATACACTCTGATCTTTGTTCAGTTATGTTTTGTGTCAAAATTTCTTAATCTATTTGTAAATGTGTTTATTGTGGCTAGCTTGCGCTTTTGGAAACTTTGCAAGGGGAGAAGGGCTACGCACTTTCTTGAATAGTCCAGTATAGTATATGACCATGTAATTAAGATTGCAAAGTACTATTGCTGTCAAGAGGTCTTATTTTAATCTTAATTACATGGTCATATACTGGACTATTCAAGAAAGTGCGTAGCCCTTCTCCCCTTGCAAAGTTTCCAAAAGCGCAAGCTAGCCACAATAAACACACCTACAAATAGATTAAGAAATTTTGAGACAAAACATAACTGAACAAAGATCAAAGTGTATTAATACGGGAAATTAGGTGTTCATACCACCACTTTAAAGGATCTGAGCAACTTAGTGCTTAATAGCAACGGATCATAAAGCTGGAGAGGCTTGACCGTCTCTACGTCTTGGTCTGCTATTTCTGATATAAGGATAATCTTCAAAACCCGTGGCGGAGGCTTACGACTCTTAAACCCTCTTCCAATAGCTGCCGAGAGAGGTAAAAAAGAGAGTAAGGAATCATGTAGCAACTATGACATGAAATAAACAAAACTTACAAGTCACGGGGTTCTTAATCGTAAAGCTCGCTAACTGACAAACAATAGGCGCCCACTCGACTAGTTCGACAAACATACGACTCGGCCGATTGAGGCACAATGTAGTTGATTATATATCCAACCCCTTCGGCATCCACTCCTCTAACCATTCCCTCCACGCAAATCAGGTGTGCGATGAGGCGGAGAATGTTATGGATGAAGTTGCGCTTCCCGAACGGCACCTATATGGTATTCGGCTTATCAAAATTGTGGTTACTGATGAATATGTGTCCGACCGAACCAGAATCTATAAACTTGGATTGTATCATCCGAAGTTACTAATGGCTCGGCCTAAATGTCGGTTTTATTTATCCTTTCGTTTTTTCATGATGATTTGCAATTCTTTTTATTCTCTCTTTCTTTTTTTTTTTTGTTTTTTTGTTTTGTTTTGTGTGTGTGTGCTCTAATTCTCTATTTCTTCTTCTGAATGTATGTTTTTTTTGTATTGGATTGACTAGTAATTGTACCCGTGCGATGCACGGGACAACAAATTGCATTTGGTTAATTTTCTTAAATCATCCCTTTTAATAACATGTCCAATTACATATAAAATGAAATAATTGTTATACATAAAATTTGAAAACTTTGGTATAAATTAATGAAACACATAATTTAACAAAATGAAATTACCTATAAGCCATGATGGAAAAAGATGTAAACTAATTGGCACACAGTCAATAGGATGAAGAAGAAGATAAGAAACAAAATCTAAACTCGGGTTACCAAAAGAAGAAGCCTTAGGTAGGGAAGAAATAAAATTCAAATGTTGTTGACATTCTGTAAAACGATGTCACAAAATCCGCTAGGGATGAAAATCAGATTTATTTACCATTTTCTGTAAAAATCGAAAATCAGATTATTATAAATAATATCTAGGAGAATTTGATGAAAATCGATAATAATATTTAAAATAATATTTAGGAGATAAAAATTTGATAAAAAATTGAAAATAATATTTCAAATAATGTTAATGAGATAAAAGTTGATAAAATATGAAAATAATTAGAATAATATTTAGGAGATAAAATATGATTAAAATCATTCCGTAATAACTCCAATTCCACATTCATACCACTCCTCGGTATTATATTGAACCATATAGGTTTCCTTGATTGCTTCAAGCGTATATTGACCAAACTGATGAATTGTATTATAAAGATGTTTAGGTATGTTTCTACATAAATAATCTTTAGCGCATACAAGATCCTTTCCAATTAATAGTTTGATTAAGTTAGGTGTCTCAGAAAAAACTTGAAAATTATATTTAAAATTATAGTTAGGAGATATAAATTTGATAAAATTTAAAAAAATATGATTTATAATAATATTTAAGAGATAAAAATTTGATAAAAATAAAAAATAATATTTAGGAGACAAAAATCTGATAAAAATAAAAAATAATATTTAAAATAATATTTAGGGGATACAAATATGATAAAATTCGAAAATAATATTTAAAATAATATTAAGGAGATAAAAATTTGATAAAAATTGAAAAAAATTTACAAATATGACATTAGGGTTTCTTAGGGTTGCCCTAGCGTTTCTTTCTTTTATATATAAGATTAAAAAGATTAAAACTAGGGTTGATGCTACCTCTAATATTATAGTCTAGTTTATATTTATATTTATGTCAAGAAAACGTACGCTTGTCTTTCTTTTTTTGTTTGGATCTACAGTTATAGTTTTAACAGTGTTTTTTTAGTTTTTAAGTTTGTTTTATGTGGTCTGTTATTTTCCTCTTAACTGTCAAGAGTTTTTTGTTATTATGATTATTATAACCACTAATTTTGATTATTATTATTTATTAATTTTGGGGTTAAGTATAATTAATGATAAGCACGGGACCAAATATTAATTTTTTTTGTAATTATTAATTTAAGTGTAATGTTGGGACAAAGAACAGTTGGAAGGTGGTGCTGATGCACATGATTCCCTCTAATTATTGCCATCAACTTTTGTCTTTTTTCTCAATAAAAATTTGTTGGGGAAGATTCACCTAAGTAATTGATGCAAAATAAATAGTATATTTCAAAATTAATATATTTAGGGGCACCAAAATATTATACTTCCGGGAGTAGTAATAGTGTTAAAAAAGAAAAGAAAAAAAAAAACCGTAAAGAATGACCTAGGGGTTGGAGCGAATGAATATATGTTAAATTAGCTCAGATTCGAATCGTTTTACCAACGGTTGCTAGCTCGAGCTTGTCATACTTGGTTAGTTTACATTAAAATTGATAGCGTAAATTTTGAATTTTAGTTATTATTAGTCACCAAAATTTTTTTGATTAAAATGATTATGACGTGTATTATAATCCATAGCAAAGAAATAGTAATACTTCATTTTTTTATGCATGCTTGGGAAAATCATATCCTATTATTGCACACTAATAGATAATTAAATGTAGAATACTCTTCTTAATTTTCATTTTCAACTGCATTGATAGTGATTGAACTCAATTTTAATTTGGGTAATACTTCAAGCAAGAAGACCTTGATTTAGTATTGATAAAAATCAACTCTTTTTATAATATACGACAATATAGTAGAATCTCGATAAATTAATATTCTTACTTATATAATAATTTATTTTGGTCCTGATCGGTAAAAAATAATTTAATATTTCGGTAGATTAATAGAATTTTACTAATCTCAACTATATTGATTTATGGAGGTTCATCTGAATTTATATTATTTCTTAACTCTCAGATATTCTTAGATATTTTTAATCGTTTAAAGTTGATGATTTTTTGCTTGTAATAAACTCGATACAATAACGAATTAAACGACTTTATGTAACATAGTATTGTGATTTGTGGCCCAACAAAAATTGCAGGAAAATAATAGACAAATCAAACAAATACTCCCTCTGTCCCATATTATATGTCTTTTTAGAGAGTTTTTTCTGTCCCAAATTATTTGTTATTTTACATTTTCAATGAAGCATTAATTGCATTATTTTCAATTTTACCCTTAATCACTCCTAATTAATTAGTTGAGAATCAATTAATGTTGAGGATATTTTAGTAATTTTATATATTTTTTACTATAATCTATGCACATTTATTGATTTTCTTAATATGTGCAAAACAACCCAAAACGACATTTAAATTGGGACGGAGGGAGTAATAAATATATTAAATAATTAATTCATGTGGAATTGTGGATATTGTAAATTCTCCATAAAATTGGATAAAAATTAAAAAGTTAGGAAAATCATACAAAACAAATAAATCCTGACCACTATTACATTTCTTACAACCTAGTGGTTGGAATGTCTCCGCAAGTTAATACAAACAAAAGACAATTAAAACCCAAATAAAATAGAAAACTGTAAAATAAATAATTCAATAATTAATTACTATTCACCCTAATTTTGTTTTATTGTATTAAATTTTATATGATTAACTTAAATATAAAATTAATTTGCCAATCATGTCGGTCAATCCATTAGGGGTGAAAAAAAACAAACAAACGACGGCGTATGGAGTAAATCACACACGTGAGTGAGTATAAATAAAGTGAGAGACGGAGGTTTATAAAATAATTAATTAATTTTTGCTTTCGCCATACTTTCTTTTTCTTTGATGTCTACTGTTCAAATCTCTCCTCTCTGAAAATTTCCCCTTTTCTTAATTTTCCTTTTTCTCAAGTTACCGTTCCAGAAATCTATTCTTATCTTTTGTCGCTGGATTTTCTTCATCTGTAAATACAAATCAAAATTGTTTGTATCTGTGTAGTTTCTACACTGTATCTGTATCCGCTTTCAAGGATTCCGTTATTGGCCGGGCGCCGCCGCGGCGTGATTCCGGTTGTAGATTTTCCGGGAGGAAATGGCGAAGCGTGGATATAAACTGCGTATCCTCTGGAATTATTGGTGTTTATTTATTTTTTTATTTTTTTTTCTTTTTAGCTACATGTTTTGGTACACTTTCTGTATGCGTGTCTGCGTGAATGGCGCGTGTCGGTGGGTTTGAATGGTCGGTCGTTTAATTTATGTTAGGGTTTTAATTTGTGTTTGAGTGATCTAAGATGATGCGGTATTGATTTTCTGGATAAGATGCCTTGTTAATTGGTGTTAAAAGGAATTAAATCAGTGATAAGAAATCGAGAAATTGGGCAACGAAGAATTGTTACTTGGATTTCTTGCGTTCTATGTGTTTTTGAAAAAGCCTAGAAGATTAATGAAAGTTGTTAGGAATTGTGTTGATTATGGTGGAAATTCTCTTTTCCTGCTCTTGCTTTCAAATGTATGTTTCCCCTTCGATATGTTGTGCTTTATAACTTTTGGTTGCAATGCTTAATTGATAACTTGCAAAACTGTATTTTCTATGATGAAACTGTCGTTTCTTGACTGAATGTGATTTAGAGGAATTTGTGGCACATGGTGGGAATGTAAATTGTTTGAGCTTTGGGAAGAAGAATTGCAGATCGTTCATTACAGGTGGAGATGATCAGAAAGTCAACCTTTGGTCCGTCGGCAAGCCCACGTGTCTGACGGTTAGTGCCACTTGTCCAATGAGCGCTGACATGATTTCGTTTTAACAGTTGGATGATTGATTTTCGTATAATTATGTGACGATGACGTGATTAGCCCCTTAGTCGCCCCTTGTTTTATTAGTATCTTGATGGTAATGTGGGTCTGCGTCTTTGCTGACTCAAACCAGTACGAGAGGATGCTGTAAATTTGTATTCAGACTGAAATTTCTGAAAGAGGGACATACTTAATTTTTCTCATTTTCCATTTGTCGCTTTAACGTAAACAGCCTGGTATTAATTACACAATATGTCGTTGGTGGCTAAATTTAGAAAATTTCACGATTTGCGGAAGGTGCTTTCTACATTTGCTTCCGTTGTTTTTTTCAAATTCATCTCTCTCTCTCTCTCTCTCTCTCTCTCTCTCTCTCTCTCTCTCTCTCTCACACACACACACACACACACTATCTATTTATTTATATACATACAATGTGCGTTGTGTGTGTCTCATGCTTTCCTTAGTTTCCTGTCACATTATAAAACTGAAAGAAGACGACCTTGTGGTGATTGCAGAGCCTATGTGGTCATACAAGTCCAGTAGAATCCGCAGCCTTCGATTCAGCAGAGGTTTTAGTGGTAGCTGGATCATCTTCTGGAGCCATAAAGCTGTGGGATTTGGAAGAAACAAAAAGTAAACTCACCATCTTCATCATATCTTTTATATTGTTTCATTTGAACTTCAGAATCGATTATTTGCTTTTTTAACGCGAGTTGGAGAGCATAAATTGTTAAATAATGAAATCAACTACAACCAATGAATATATATATATTTTTTAATCCTGATGTGTTTTCATGCCTTGAAATGTAGTGGTTCGCACTCTTACTGGACACAGATCCTATTGTACTGCTGTTGAGTTCCATCCATTTGGTGAGTTTTTTGCATCGGGTTCAATGGACACTAATCTAAAGATATGGGATATTAGAAAGAAAGGGTGCATCCATACGTATAAAGGCCATACTCGAGGGATAAGTACTATAAGATTCACCCCTGATGGCCGCTGGGTAGTCTCTGGTGGATTTGATAATGTTGTAAAGGTATTGCTATCGAATTCTCGAAAAGTTTTATTTACCCGACTATTTCCAACTGTCTTGAATTCTTAGTTTTATTACACCATGTACAGGTGTGGGACCTGACAGCTGGGAAGCTTTTACACGATTTCAAATTCCATGAAGGACATGTTCGCTCCATAGAATTTCATCCGCTCGAGTTTCTTTTAGCAACAGGTGACTGTTCGTATGGATTTACTTTAACTGTCAATGGTTGTTTTCGAGGCTTTATGGCTGATAACTGTAACAACGAATAATATACATTCCAGGTTCGGCAGATAAAACTGTGAAATTTTGGGATCTTGAGACTTTTGAGATGATTGGATCTGCCAGACGCGAGGTAGGTAAACATATATGTATTTAAATTTAGTATATTTTCACCCTCACAGAATGTGCAAGCATCTAGTATCCAATTCAAATATATAACACTTCACTTCTGTTTTTTGTTATACACTTCTCTCATCTTACTGCTTATTTCTCTCCGTGATGTTGTAAATAAAAAATTGTTTAAGTACCAAAGCGATTTGTTGTCTTCTCCTTCAGGCTACAGGAGTAAGATCACTTGCCTTCCACCCTGATGGAAGAACCCTTTTCTGCGGTTTAGATGATAGTTTAAAGGTTTGTTTCTGGAATGTATATTTCTGTAAAAAATAAAAAAATAAAAATTATTCAGATGGCCTATATCTTTCCAACTGCAGGTTTACTCATGGGAGCCTGTAATTTGCCATGATTCAGTTGATATGGGATGGTCAACTGTCGGTGATCTTTGCTTCCATGATGGGAAGCTTGTGGGCGGTGCATATTTTGAGAACTCAGTTGCACTTTGGGTGGCAGATGTTTCGGTATTCGCCTGTTATTTTCTGATTGTCAAAATACTATTACTATTTTTTTCCCTTAACAATGATGAAGTGGCATTTCTGTGTTTTAGCTTATAGAGCCATACGGCACAAGATTGGCTCCGGAGCAACATAGCAACTCAGAGCAGAAATGTGATAGTCAGAGCAGTCTTTCGGAGAAAGAGGAAATCCATGTAAAGCCAAAATCCAATACCCGATCGACAACGCCAGATAGCGATTCTTCTAAAGAAATCAAAACCATATATGTTGACCGTAAGTTTTCTTTCCCTACAATTTTTACAGTCTCTAATTTCTCACCAACAGAAGATCAATGTTTCTACCCTTGTGAAGCTGCAGGTGTAAGCTCTGTTACTCCGAAGACAGTTGACCCTCCTACTTCAAAGACGGTTGACCCTGTTGATGTTCCCAAGGAAGTGAACGCTGTTAGAATTCAGAAGCGTGGCCCCACATCAAGTGTGCCTGCAAAAGCTCTTAATAGATCTCTGATTATGCCTAGTATTGTACCTCGTGATGGTCCCGATGGAAGAGATTCTGTTGGGTCTAGAAGGGAATCTATTGGGTCTAGAAGGGAATCTATTGCTTCATCTAAGCCAACCAGTTCTGGCATGTCTTCTAAGCCACCTCATGCACGGAGGCTATCAACCGGCCGGTTTGATATGGAAAGAATGTCGGTTTCTCTTGATTCTTGTGACGATACGAAAAGTTCTTTGGTCAGTAAAAAAGATTCGCATCTACGCAATAGGCTTGTTACCGATGAAAATTCTAACGAGTCCTCTGAGGTGAAACAATCAAATAACAAGACTGCTGTGGAAAAGGTGGATAGAACTTCGTCACCCGTGACAATTGTTCCAGGTGATCAGACTCTGAGTTCCAGTAGAGGGGCGATTCCTGTAAAAGTTGTCAATGGAGGTTGCTATCTAACTTTTATTACCACCTTGTCAGAATACGAGAGGTGAAAACTAATCTGTACTTATATTAATTATGTGCTTTGATACTCGCAGTGGCAGTTGTGCATGGAAGGACGCGCAGTTTGGTTGAGAGGTTTGAAAGAAAGGAAAAAATAGACGTAGATGAGAGTGGCATCTCCGATAAGGCTTCTGTTGTGGCTACTGAGCCTGTCGAAACACCGCTACCTCAGGTAGAATTTTCCTCCTCTTATATTGACTTTTTTTTTTCTTTCCCTTTTTGCCCCCCTCAAATAAATATTAATTGGATAATGTGGTGGGCTGCAGAATAGCGACCAACAGAGTGTGATGACGAAGAAGGAGCAGTCAACTTATGTAATCGTGAAGGAGAAGCCGTCAACTTTGGATGATGATAATGTAATCCTGAAGGAGAAGCCGTCAACTTTGGATGATGATAATGTCATTGAGAATCTTTTGCAGGGTCACGATGTTTTATTGAGTACATTTAGGTCCCGATTGACAAAGTTACAGGTAATCTTTGAACCAAGTTATTTCAATAATTAACTCCAATTATATATCAGTTTTCTAACAATGGGCATATAAATTTCTGGTACAGGTGGTGCGACACTTTTGGGAAAGGAACGATGTCAAGGGGGCCATAATTGCTGTCAGGAAATTGCCCGACCATTCTGTTAGTATTTCTTGCTGCAATATATTTTCAGTGTTCTATCTGCAGATATATATATATATATATATATATATATATATATATATGCACAACTTTTCATAATATTATTTCATTTTTGCAGGTACAAGCAGATGTAATAGGTGTCCTCGTAGAAAGGCTGGAGATTATTACATTGGAGCTGTTTTCTTGCTTGCTTCCTGTGCTTTTAGGGTTGCTCGAAAGCAAAGCAGAAAGGTAAAAATTCTTACAAAGCATAATTGGAAAAATAAGGAAAAAGCTTGTCTGAGATTATTACGTGTTTTTTCGAATGTGTTAGGCATGTTAGTGTTTCTCTGGAGATGCTTCTGAAACTGGTAGCAGTCTTTGGTACACTTGTTCGTTCAACAGTTTCAGCACCTCGATCTGTTGGTGTCGATCTTCATGCAGAGGAGAGGTACCATTTTCTTTCATCCGAAATTTTCAATTCGTTTTATGCTGTCTTAAAATCGAATACATTTGACGTGTTTGGTGGCAGACGTGAATGCTGCAAACAGTGCTTTGTCCATTTACAAGGTGTACAGAAAAGTCTTCCGGAGCTTATGAAGTGAGTGTCTTTTGTCTTTTTAACTCTTACACTTTTGTCGAATTATTTCCGGCTATATAAATATATATATAAATGATTTGTATTAATGTGGTTTAGGAGGGGAGGTGTAGTAGCAAGATACGCACAACAACTGAATATGGTTCTACAACAAACGTGACACCCGGAAGAGAGAGAAAGTAGGTAGCTTATTACCAATTAACAAGAATTACTTCAAGAGAGATATAATACATATCTATATATCAGGTAAATGTCATACTTGGGATATTGCAAATTTTGCCTTGCCGGTATCCAGTATGTGCATCGGTGCTATTACATATATATGTATTCCCAGTTGTATGCATTTTGTGTTGCAAGTTGTATTGTATTAACAGCTTGTGCTTTGTTGGATACAAATGACTTGCCAAGCTGGTTACCTGTAATTAATTTATGTGCAGTCATATATATTTATATTTTTTTTGAAAATGAAAATAATATATATAGCATTCATGGTTGTTCTTTGTTTTTATCTTTATTATTAGGGTAAATTGTACATACACCCTTGATGTATGCTAAAATAACATTAAAGTCCCTGTGATATTGGTAATTACATCCACACCCTTGAAACATATACCTGAGCCAAGATTTCACGTCTTGGGGATCAATATGCACTATATTTGTTTCGTGCGTGCCTTTTAATGCTACCATAGACGAAAATTTATAAATCTTATATAAAATAACAAGTATTTAAGAAATGTTAGGAGAGTCATGTCACCCAATGTATTATTCCGTTATGATTTCTAACAATGTTTCAAAGGTGATTGTAATTATTGGTACTAAAAGGACATTAAAGTTATTTTAGCATACCGACTGAAGTGATGTATGTGTAATTTACCCTTATTAATATTATTTGGGCAATTGGGCTATATCTTCACCAATTAAGAACAGCAGTACATGCCCTCGTGGGCCATGATGTGATTAAATATATTTTTGTAAATAGCCATTAGGCTAAATATTAAGAATATTTTTTTATAATTTATTATATATTATTTATGATTCATTTCATCATATAATTTAATGACACCGACATTCAATTACTATTGAAAGAAAAAAATTAGATAAGAATTATAATTATCCTATTATTTAAAATGGTAGAGAAGAAGCTATGGAAGAGGAAAACTACAAAGAAGATGGGCCAGTTGATTGAAGTCCGACATCACACCTAACTTGCTTTCCAACAAGACCCAGGTCTATTGCTGCAACAGTATCCAAAATTGACCTTATTCCTTATTTAATTAACAATTAAATAACCAATATAAAAAGCAATCCAATTGCTGCATGAGTATATATATTTTGTACATATATATATATATAAAATAATGCAGGAAAAACATATTCTATAGGGTAACTTACGGTTACCCATGAGGTCAAATTACGAAGAAAAAAAAGTATGAAGAGTTTTTCGTAATTTTATTTTATCTCGGGGTGACCGTAATTTTACAGTATTTTGGGATATAAAGAGATTTGTGAGGGATCAAATGAATTGAATTCCTACTTTTTGGAGAATATAAATCAGGTGGTCCAATTAATTATCGTACATGTAAAAGTCACAGACTGTAGGGATGTTGTAACATTTATTTCATAATAATCTCCCTAACTCTAACCATAAATATATTTATTGTATATTGCCATGAATTCACACAAAATTAATTGCATTAGTGCGCTATTAAAATATTAATCCTAACACTAATCCTTTTTTAAGGAGTGATAACAAATGAGGTTAGCTGTATGAGTTTTGGTGCCGCTCATATTTTTTCTGCAAAAATTCAAAGCACAGTGAGCAAAATTCAACAACTCTCTCCGCTTTATACGTGGCGCTTCTTATTCTTTCTCCCCTCTTTCCCCACCCTTTTTTTTCATACACACACATACACATAGTTATACGTAGATATTCACTTGTATCTATCTATCTATACTTTTTTTTTCTTCAATTATTTTGTACATATTGGATTTATACAACAGATACACGCAGAGGTGATTGGAACGTAGGATTTTTGTGGAGATTGATTTCAGCTGGGGATTCAATCGCGTGCTGTAAACCTGTGCGTCGGATTACTTGAATCTGTGGCGAAATCGGTATGCGTTTTTTCTTTTTTTCTTTTAATTTGTTTTTCGTTTGGTGTAATTTTTTTTTTTTTTGGCAGTTTATAAATAATTGGTGATCTGCATATGATTATTGAACAGTCGATCCAGTTGTTGAAATTGCGTTTTGGAATACGTATAGTTTGGATTGTATTTTCTGGTAGCTGGGATAGTTTAGTTCATAAATGGCCCTGTTTGATAATCGTTTCATATTTGATTTTTTTATTAAATTGTTTTAAGGAACCACATAATTTATTCTTAGAGAACAAGGAATCATTTGAAATAAATCAAAGTGGATTTTGTATTTCTTTGATTTCTGAATTTTGCTCGAATTTCTATGTGTTCTTTGTGACATCTTTAATACAATTATTGCACGCACTACATGTGAGCACCTTTGCAAACAAGATAAATGTGCACTATAAGAAGTTAAGCACAAGATAAATTTGCATTCGGGAAGTTACGTCATGCAAATGGTGTTTGGTGATGAAATTTGCACTTACGGCGTATTCAAAACTTTTGCTTTTAAGTTGAATCACTAGTCGGCTTCTAATTCTTATATAAACTATTTAAACCCCATATTTGTTGGAAGTAGGTCGCAATTGCAAGTCTATTTTCAGATACATAATTACATATGCAATCGTGGATGAATGATAACAATAGATGTACCTAACTTATTGCAGTTTTTTTGAGAGAATCTAGGAAATTCCATGTTTGCCTATGAAGGAGTCCAAATCATGGAGGTGGCCGGTGAAGAAACAGAGTATCTTGTTTGACACGGTATGTGACCTACAATGGTACTTTTCAGAGAATAGATAGTTAAACTCTGTAAAATCTTTAAGTAGGAGCAATGCTGTTTGTGAAAGTACAAGCGGTTAACTTGTAAATATAACTGCAGAGAGCACTCGGATCGAAGATGAAACAGCTCCCATTTATGGTAGCTGTCTGTATAATAATGTTGTTAATAATATATACAAGTACAAAGTATCAGTATCAACAAACAGAGGTACGTTAACAGAATGTTTGTCCAAATTTCAATTTTTATGTTAATCTCTTATCATGGCCCTGATTACTAATTTCCTTATGCCTTTTCATCAGATGGATTCAACATTTTATCCATTCTACACATTTAAGGTATTTATCCAATAAAAACATATTTCATATTTTTATAAACCCTTTCAGTATCATCCTTTATAGTGTCCTTATTTTTTCCGTAAGATTATTTTATTTTTTATTCGCTTGCTGAGATCAACTAATGGTTTGGTCTAGGAATCAGGCGTGGATTCAAAAAGTTTGGATAGTTTGCCTCGTGGAATCATCGAAGCAAGGTCAGACCTGGAGTTGAAGCCTTTATGGACAACAAGCAGTTCCAGATCAAAGGTAAAAGTTCAAATAGTGTCTCTATGCCATTTTTAATATTTCCCCCATTTATCTCATTTCACTGTGATATAATTTTGATTGAATGATTGTTGATACATTTATTATAAATTTTTTTGACAAACATATGCATTCCTCTATATTTATAGGTTAGTGATCGGAGCTCTAGTAACTTGCTAGCAATGCCTGTTGGAGTTAAACAAAAGCAGAATGTTGATACTATTGTTCAAAAGGTACAGCTGCTTATTGATGTTTATATAGTAGAAAAACTCAGTTATCTATTACTTTAACAACTGTTCACATTTATTGCCTAATTCTTTTGGATTCAGTTTCTTTCAGAAAATTTCACAATTATCTTGTTTCACTACGACGGTAACTTGGATGGGTGGTGGGACCTGGAATGGAGTAAGAAAGCTGTACATATAGCTGCTCACAACCAAACGAAATGGTAAGCCTTAAAATTGAAGTTTCATGTAGTCTACCAAATGGTATGTATCAGGATATCGATTACAGAAAAAAGAGGAAATCAATCTTCGCCATGGTCATTGATGCCCTCACTAGTAATTATGCTATTGGCTCTGGAATTTGAGTTTCTTCTTTATAATTGGTGGTTTACTGATAAAAGGAAATCTGCAGGTGGTTTGCAAAACGCTTTTTACATCCAGCTATTGTATCTATGTATGATTACATATTCCTGTGGGATGAAGATTTGGGGGTCGAGAATTTCCATCCTGGAAGGTACTGTTGCAGCAGCATCATACAATATTCTCTCTCTT
The DNA here is from genome assembly GCF_056151865.1 of Erythranthe guttata. Taxonomy (NCBI): domain Eukaryota; kingdom Viridiplantae; phylum Streptophyta; class Magnoliopsida; order Lamiales; family Phrymaceae; genus Erythranthe; species Erythranthe guttata. The sequence goes on along the minus strand of NC_142545.1, from coordinate 15,674,903 downwards.
CGGATGACTTCTTTTATTTGTTTCTATTATAACGTTATTTGAAGTTATTTGTGCCAATTGTTCTTCTCAGCACGCTATATTTACATTTCACGATATGAATATTTCTGTTTCTTCACAAAGATATTTTGCCACTTGTAGTTTGCATTATTTGTTTCTAGTTAAAGATAACTTTTCCATCTAAAGATCTAAGTCAACATAGAATTTCATTATTCCATGAATTTTCTGTATATTTATCGTTCTAAGATCAGAATGTTGGCTTTGCCTACCTTAGTGCTCGAAAACACCATGTGAAATCATTCTTTTGGTCTTCTTGCTTCTACTTTGTCAGGTATCTGGATATTGTAAGATCAGAAGGGTTTGAAATATCTCAGCCAGCTTTGGACCCAAATTCAACTGGTATACACCACAGGATCACAGTAAGAAATAGAATGAATATATTCCACAGGTGGGTTCTGTGCACAATCTATGTGATTTTTTAACTCCATTTGTGGTGCTTTTGGTACTTATATGTTCTGATTTAAGCAGAAGAGTCTACGAAGTCAGAGGTAGTATTAAGTGCTCGGATGATAGCGAGGGGCCTCCATGCAGTGGGTAACTTATCATAACTTATCTCGTTGTTTATTTTGTATAACATACCAATAGACATACATAATAAAAGCTGAATGCTCATTCTATCTTCGGTGATTGCATGTTCAAACAAGTGATATGGTACCCTTATTCTTCCAATTTTGAGAAACATGCTAATCCCTTCAAGATTTGCAGTTTTGTGGAAGGTATGGCTCCTGTATTTTCGAGATCTGCATGGCACTGTGCCTGGCACTTAATACAGGTAAAATTTTCTGCCTTTTCAGAACAAAAAAAAAATCTTTCGTGTAGTTTACACAAACATAAATGTTATACAGTCAAATTTGCAAAGCCACATCTAGTAATCAATATTCTTTGTTATGTTCTCTAATATGCATATGCTTACACCTTATTGATTGGCCATTCAATTAAACAAAGGAAAAAAAAAGGATTAAAGATGTCTTAAGAATCATTCCGAGCACCTTATTGAGGGGTTATTCGGGAAAAAAGAAGAGACAAAAAATCCTTTGAATGCCACTCGTTATTATCACTGAGATAAATATAGGTGATACGTCACAGATTTGGCCAATGCTTAATCCCCAGATACTGCCCCTGCTTCTTCTCCGTTAAACGAAGTTAATTCGATAAGTATATTGTCTGTTTTCTATTATAAGGAGCAAATATACAGCGACTGATTTGTGGCCTCTTCTAGCTGTTTTAAGAGCTTGTAGTTGCATTAATCTGCTTTATTTAACTTTCCAATCTATAAATCTTAGAATGAGGTATCTTTTTGCATCAGAATGACCTTGTACATGGATGGGGAATGGACATGAAACTCGGCTATTGTGCACAGGTACGACCATTATGTTTTGTGTTTGTCTATAATGTTACTTCTGCTGTGCAGCAGAGTTTCATTCCACATTTAGATATAAATTGCACTATTCTTTTATGTTCCCGAGATTACAAATTTCATACTCAGTTAAAAGTGGATAACACTTGTATTTAACTTTATTAACGTGCTTTCTCTTGTATAAATAGGGGGATCGTACAGAAAAGGTGGGAATAGTTGATAGTGAATACATAGTTCATCAGAGTATACAGACACTAGGTGGGGCATCAGCAACAAAAGTGAGTAACTAACTCTATATATTTGTGATTAACTTTTTTCTCCTCAATTTACATTTTTGTCGTCTTTGTTCCCTTACACTGAAGTTCTACTATTTACTAATTTCATACTTCTACTACATATGAAGAAAATTAATCCATCTAACCCCAAACGTTGGGCATCTAAAATAATTGGAATTATACTCTGTTCAAATATGCATATCTTGTGGTGATTTTTTTTAGCATTTATGGCAATTTTCCTATTCATTTAAATTAATGATAATTGATGTCCGTGCAGGTCTCGAATCATGAAGAGACTGTTAAGGTATTATAGCTTAGATGAACTAATCAGTATTTATCAGTTAAAACCACAAATCTCGACTTATTTGATTTTCTTTTTGGTTTTTTTCTTACTTGTACCAGAGGCATGGTGTGGATGTGAGATCAGAGGTGAGATACCGTATTTTGTGAAAATAGCCATTAAAAAAATTATTAATTTGATTTTTTGTGCTTGTGATGTAATTGGTTGGATTTGTGCGGTGCAGATAAGAAGGCAATCATCAATAGAACTTCAAAAATTCAAGGAGCGATGGGAGCAGGCTGTTAAGGATGACGAAAACTGGGTTGATCCGTTTTCAAAGGATTAATTAGCTTATACTAGAGGTGTATTTACACCCTTTTTTTGAAATTTTTGCAGCTATAACTACAAACTACTGAACATGTCATATAGTCTTTCTTTGTACTAATTTGGGACAATCTTCATTTTTTTAATTTTATTTTGGTTTGTGGGTTGTAAGTAGCGTAAATCGGAGATGGATTTGTTAGGGTTTGCGGTATCAGAGAGAGAGAGAGAGAGAGGGAGATTGGAGAAAGAGAGGAATTGTATATTGAACTGTAAAACTCAGATTACACAAATGTTTTTTGCTGCTTAACTAACCAACACGTTGATCAGCCTACTCGTAGCACGATTTTATAAGCCATGTGTGTCTCTTCCAAGTGGCATTGTTTCGTTTCTCACTTACCTTCACCAACTGAGATAACGACTGTTACAGATTTACACCTCTTCGAAATTCTTGGTCTCGACCCCGAAACCACAATTCATTCTTCTTCTCTAATTATCACGTGAATTAGGCGATGCTCGAATCAACGGTGATCGCGATAATTTTCAACCCCTGGAAATTGAGTCGAACAAAGAACACATGGAAATAAAAGAAAAGGAGAAAACAAGATGATATTATTTTACAAGTTCTATTTGAAATCCTAAACATAGCCCGATAATATTTTGTTCTTGATATAATTTCAATAAGCTGGTTCCAAGAGAATTTTATAATTGAAAACAAGGCAAATTACGGCCACCCCTGGAGTATGACCAAATTACGAAAGCCTCCCTCTTGTTTGGGTAATTACAGTTACCGCTCATTTTAAATATTTTTACATAAAATTTATGTAATTTGGTTATTTACCGTAGCAAATCGTATATTCAGTTGGGTAAACTGTATGAAATGTTGGCTTACTGAAATTTCAGTTCGATTTTTACCGATTTAACATCCCTAAATTTACCTATGGAGGAGGTTTTTCGTAAAATAATACATAGTTGAGGGGTGACTGTAATTAACCAAACAAGAGGGGGTTTTCGTAATTTAACCATAACTCAGGGGTGGCCGTAATTTGCCCTCGAAAACATGATGAATTCGAAAGTTTGAGGGAGCAAAGTGATAGAAATCAGAACAAAGAGGTGCTATTCTGATTTTAGAATATAGATGGAGGGGCATACTATAATTTACTCCCTTATTTTTTCAAATTGAAAAAAACTTGACCTGACTCACAGCAAGTCCACGCGCCTCTCTCTCTCTTCTCTCTCTCTAAACGAACTTTCTCTGATTAGAATATAATTTCCTGGCATTGAATGAACTGTCCAAAATTCTTCTCCTCTAAGCTTCCACACTTACCTTTTACCCTTTTCTAACACCGTCCTAATTTCACTATTTAGATCTCAAAATCTCTCTTTCGTCGCTCTCTGCAAGTGTTAAAGGAAATGGCCGGCCGTTACGATAGCAACCCTTTTGATGAAGGAGATGAAGTTAACCCCTTCTCTGTAAGTTTCATATGGTTTATTTTTTTCGTATTATGTTTTGAATTTTAGGGAGAAACAACTTTGTTTTCGCCTTTAATTGCTCGAAAGTGGAAGCACATTATGAATTTAGAGGGAAGTATTTGTTGTTGAAGAATTTGGTATGATTTTGGTTGACTCTAGGGCTAATTATAATGTAGGTGGTTTTGAAGTTCGTGTTTAAATTGGCGGAATGTTGCTTGTGAATTGTGATGATCCTCTGGTTGGAATTTTGATGTGCTCTTCATGTATTCGCCCGCGTGGTATTACTTGGCCTTTGACTTGATTTTTATTGTCGATTTCAAAATTTGGTTGCATCTATGGGTAAAATCATGATTATATCAGTAATGCATCTTGTGGGTGTGATGGAGAAGCTGTTGTACTTTTTAAGTCGTGTAGCCGAGGGTTTAATCGAGTTTTACCACAATTATGCTTCAAAAATTATGGAATTAGATGAACATGTGAAAACAAATCTTGCTTTCCTCCTAGTTTTTTGGTGCATGCTTGATAAGTGAGCATAATGAAAAAGTGAAATATTGTTTTGAGTTTTAGTTGTAGAAGATGGTGGGCATGTATCGTGGCTTTGTACGAACGGGTGGTAGTTAAGAATAATTGGTATTTGTAATGTAATCCCGGCGGGTATTTCAGGCAAGGTGTTGGGATGGCATAGTAGTTGTTCAATGTGTTTTAGACACTACGTGAACAAGTTACATCCAGCTTATTATGTCCAACTTCGTGAAATAGAGAATTGGCAATGCATCCAATTAGAACAAAGAAGTGCTTAATGAAAACTGGTAGTGGGTTGAGGTTGATACTTTAATTTCTTGGCGTGTGTAGTTTCGCTGTACTATGTTCTTTTATTCTGCTCGGTAAAATTTAGTGCTCCTACTTTTGGTTCTATATTCAACTTTGAAGCTTCAATATACTTCTTGAATCCAGGATGGAGGGGGAAAAGGAAAAGCAGCTGGTCAGTCAAAGTTTAGTAGAGGTTCATTCTATACATCGGTGAGTTCATCTTATCTTTGTTCTGGGGAAATTATGCAGCTAGTGATTTTCCAACCGAGACGTAAGTATTGTTGTTAAAAAACTATTCCCAACCCTTTGTTGGGAGTTGGGCCTGGCTTCGCTGCTAATCCCTGACAATTTATGAAAGGGCTCCCTCTGGCCAAGGGTAGTGAAATAATTCATATGTTTTTGGATACATCTGAATTCATATGTTTCTGACACATCGTGCATGTACTGCTTATGAGTTCAAAACAATCATTTTCATGATCTTTACTATATGATATATGTATAGTTCCCTTTCAATTAGTTAATTCTTACATGTAACATTCAATTTTTTTTTAATCTTCAGAATACTGGTAGCGTACCTCCTGCTTCAAATTCAAGGCTGTCACCCCTTCCTCCAGAGCCTGCTGATTTCTACAACCCTACAGCTTCAGTCGATATTTCACTTGATAGTGCTTCGGTAGTTGAATTTTTTTATTCTTTTTTCAATTGTTTAGCCTGCAGTGCTACTGCTATATTCCTTTTTCTGCTCCCTGCACCAGCATTGTTTGCTCTTATCGAAAAAAATCTCTAATATAGGATCTGAAAAAGAAGGAGAGAGAGCTGCAGGCTAAGGAGTCTGAATTGAAAAGGAGGGAACAGGTACTCTTTTATGGTTCCTGACTTCCTGTTAATCTTGCTCGGATGAGTTTCTGTGCATTTTCGGATGGTATTTGCAGCTATATTGCTGATCATGAGGGAACACTTTAGCTTTTTCTTTGCTTCGTTGTGATCAATTTTAAGATGTTTGATTGTATAACTGCTTTTTTTTACAAACTTTTATAAAAATAAAATTATAAAAAGTAATTAGATTGAATTAAAAAGCCTTACAAGCTTTTCTCTCTCCTGAAGCATGGCAAATAATTGTTGCATTATTTTCAACACTTAATTTAGGGCCTTCAACTTGTACATGTTTTCTATTTAAATATACGACTCCCATATTACAATACATGCTTGACTGCTTGAGGGGTCAAAGTGGGTAAAGTCCAAAAAGTCATGCTGCAGAGTTATTTAACTTTCTCGTAGCCCACACCAAAAACACGAGGATATTTTAAACTTACATACACGGCATAGAGGATTTTCTCCATTAGTCTTGATAATTGGATAGCCAGAAAAATATATTGGGTAGATAACCCCAAGTTGTACAAGATTCTGATAGATATTTGTCCTTAACAAGATTGAATGTGTAGAATATCAGTTGAATTGCCTTCCGCATCACGAACATTGATCCTAAGTTGTATTAATGATGTTCTGCAGGAAGTAAGGCGGAAAGAAGAGGCTGTTGCACGAGGTTCTTGCCTTCTACTACTAGATATTTTTATTACTTTGATGCCCTTTATCAAGAAAATAATAAATTTCACTATATAACGGAGAACGTGTAAACCAAAAGGAATTTGCCGCTGATTTCTTGTTTCTCGCAGCTGGTATAGTTATCGAGGAGAAAAACTGGCCTCCATTTTTCCCTATTATCCATCATGATATTGCGAATGAAATACCAATTCATCTTCAGAAGCTGCAATATGTTGCGTTTACGACCTTGTTAGGTATGTAAATTTTAGGCTTTAGAATCGGACCTTTCTCACATATCATAGACTATTAGTATGTCATATCTGAAATATTAGAGCTGCAAGAAGTTTCCGCATGAAGTATACTGATGATGTATTTACTGGTGGTGATCAGGACTTGCTTTTGCACTTCTATGGAATGTCATAGCCGTGACTACTGCATGGATTAAACAAGGAGGTTGGCCTTCAAAATCATCACCAAGTGCAATTCTTATGCATTCATTTTCCCTAACTTACGATTTATTGTCAACTAGATGCAAAGATTTGGTTTCTTGCCATTATCTACTTCATATCTGGGGTTCCAGGAGCCTATGTGTTATGGTATCGTCCTCTCTACCGAGCTTTCAGGTTTGTGCTTCTATCTTTTTGTGGAAGCAACTTTTACATTTACAATTGATGTTGTGAAGATAATATTTACGAATTCTTATGAGATGGAGAATATGAATTAATGGAAACTATAATAATACCTTTTTATTGCAATTTGCAGGAATGAGAGTGCTCTGAAGTTTGGGTGGTTTTTCCTATTTTACATGGTGAGTTTCTTATCTTAATTAATTTTCTCGTCTTCAACTGAATATACGACAACTTACCTTGTGGCGTAACACAGCTCCACATTGGATTCGTCATCTTTGCTGCCGTTGCACCTCCCGTTGTTTTCAAAGGGAAATCTCTAGCGTAAGTGCGCCCTTCCAATTATTACCCTCACAGCTGTATTCTTGATTCGAATTTCGAACCGGATAACTTATATTCAGACAATCCTAGACGTTGTCTTGTTCAATCTCCTCTTTTGATAATGTTCTTGAATATTCTGAGCATTTACAATATCTAGCGTTTTGATCTGATTGTGGGTGGGTGTTTGCACAGAGGTATACTGCCAGCCGTAGATCTCATAGGCCAGCATGTTCTTGTTGGGGTAAGTTCATTGGGGGCACAATCTGATTTTATCACTAGAGAATACATATACAGCTCCAAATTATTACATGATTCAATACATTATTATTGTCTTTGGTCGACACAGATCTTCTACTTCATCGGTTTTGGACTCTTCTGCGTCGAAGCGGTTCTCAGCGTCTGGGTTATACAGGTTCCAAAATCTACGTTCCAAACGCTTTTAACTCGTGACTCGTGCTTGACAATATTAGTAATTAATATTAATGCTCGTCGTTTTGCAGCAAGTCTATATGTATTTCCGAGGCAGTGGCAAAGCAGCCGAGATGAAGCAACAAGCTGCTAGGGGAGTCATGAGAGCAGCAATTTAATTGTTGACGAGTTTGTTCATAAAGCCGACTCTTTTCCGTATCGAGCGTTCGTTTTTTCCTTTTCTTTTTCGGGATGATTGAAGGAAGTACAGTCAATTTTTTCATGATAGTAAAGATTTTGGGTCTAGAAAGAAGAGAGAGAAAGGTATATCCGCATGGATTATTTTGGAGCTATTTGTATTTTTGTTGATTCATGATTGTTTGCATATACTTTTATACAATACTCTCATTATTTGTTTCATTTCATGCTTTAATTTTCTTGATACTAATTTTTTTTTTAAACAATTCTGAAAAGAGAAAAATTAATTCAAGAAACTGAAATTAAAATAAGTTATACGATCATTATTACAGACCATTTCCAACAAACTGCAAAACTCCAACTTAAAGCAACAATTTTACAGTGGAATTCATATTTCACTTGCCATCTTTTATGCATATAGATATATTATATATATAATATATAGAGATATATATATATATATATATATAGAGAGAGAGAGAGAGAGAAATACTGCTGTAGTAGTAATTATGAAAACCAATACCAGCTATTTATATATATATATATTGATGATCGTCTCCAGTGATCAGCAATAAGCAATACATTTCTTCTGGCAATCCATGGTGCAGCCACCGCCTCCGCCGCCGTATCCGTAGCCCTTACCGGAGCGGCTGTAGGAGGTGAAGCACTTGGCCGGACACGTCAGCTTTTTCTTGTAACACGGGCCCTTGTCTTTGCACACAACGGTAGACCTAACAACCCCATTTTTGGAACGCCCTCCGCTCGGGCTCCCGTACCCGGATCCGTACCCGCCGCCGATCACAGGCCCGAAACCGGGTATGTTGAACCCGCCTCCTCCGGACCCGAAACCAGGAATGTTGAACCCGCCCCCGGAGTTGTCATTTCCTCCGCCACCCTTCTTGCTTGCGGGCTGGCGGGTCTCCGATTCGGGTTCGGGTCGGACGGCGAAGGAGACGGCGGCGCTGAAGAGCAAGAAAGACAGGATTATAGTGAGAGAAGTGGATTTCATGCTTGTGAAATTTGTTTAGAGAGATGAGAGAGAGAAATTAAGAGTTATTATAAGTAGAGAAGGGGTGTAAAATAAAATAAAAGAAAAAAGCATTTAAGAAGGGAAAAGTGGATAGAAGTTGAGGGGTACTTTTGCAATTAGGCAATTGCAAATTGCCATTTGTGAAATAGGTGGAGGGACAGAGTAGAGTTATTGCACACAAAAAAGTCTGCAACTTTGGACTTTTTGAAACTAGTGTGTACAGTAGTTCTGGATGGAGATCAACACTGTTAACTGTTAAGTATTTAATTTTTTTATATTACTTAACTTTTATTTATTTATTTTTAATTTGATTTTATCATATTATTGTCATGGGATAGACCGTAGTAGATCTTTATTTTGTGGGGGTAGTATAAGAATTTCATTTATTGAAAGGAAAAAAGTGGTCTCAAAAGCAACTATTAGGGTTGTTTTATTGAATTGTTTGTGTTAAATTTCATTACTATCCCTCTATCCCTTTCTTTAGCTTGTACCAAGCTAAAGGCTAACCATATTTTATTGAATTCTTTGAAAATAGTAAAAAAATCTCGATATACTAATAATCGATAAACTAACGTGCTAAATTATTAATTTGATAATATGTATTAAATAACTGGGAGGCATCATTAAGTAAGACACCTACACTGAAATATCTAGTAGAGAGTCAAGGCAAGTAGTAGTAAATGCGGAGGGCCGACCACTCATGATCCTATGATAATTACATGTATATCCATTTCCGCAACCGTATCTGTTTTCTTGACGCGCTTCTTTTATGACGGAGTATTTGAACTGTTACTCGTAGATCTACGTATAATCATTCAGATACGCGTGCTTCGTGAGTGATTATATAATCAGGTTGAAATTTACTTGCCCAGTGTAAATAATAATATATCATGTGTATATTGGGCCACTAGCCCAATAAGGCCTCAAATTAAATAAAGGTTCAATTCTATTGAGGCCCAAAATTGTGAATCATTGTCACATGTCGTTTGTGAATATAGCTATTTTCATTTTGTTCATGTATCAAGGGACAATTTATTTAGGTAGATCATGATGAATTGATGATTGTATTTTTCTATCATATATCCTATGTCCAATGCTTTAATCATGACATCTAGGATTGGATAACATTTTATTTTAATGAATGAACCGCAACCAATTATATAGGTGCATAGATAAATTCACACTCTCGTATAACAACATGCAAACCATACAGTACACGTAAATTACACTAGACTAATCACGTTTGACAAACTCCATCTATCTATTATTAATAAACAGATTCGAATTCGGGTTAATTGACACAGACTCATTTACTCCAACCGTTAATTTATCCATGCGAAACTGATTGGATCAGTGGATAACATTTTCAATAGTGTAGTCCATTTGAGAAAGAGTAAAGGTGGGTTCTTATTGGGCTTATGGTCCGGTAACTAGTTGGGCTCAATTTTATTATATATTTGAACATTTATTTATTAAAAAAAAAAAAAAACTCTATTAATAATTAATTTTATCAAAATGTGTGATTGGAGCTTATTGGTGGCTGTGGATACACGTGTACGGAGGGAGTCAAGTCACGTGCGATTCCCCGAATATACCTGTCCAATGTCCGGCTGTCCCCCTACCCCGATTCCAACCTGTAAAACACACCATCCCTTTTTTATATTAATTAATTTTATTAATAAAAAGAAAAAACACCAATCAAGAAACCAAGGTCCATTAAAATTCACTGGCAACCCGAAAATATAGCTGGCATATAAAACCAAACTCACCCATCTACTTTCAAAATACAAAAAATTGAATCACAATCACCCCCTCCAAAATAATCTCTCTCTCTCTCACAAGAAAGAGAAATAAAACGTATTTGTGAGAGAAGAGGGGGAAATAAGAAAAAAAATAAAATGGGGTACGAAGGTAAAGGGAGAGCTGAAGAAGAAGAAGAAGGAGTTATGGCTACAGATTTCTTCTGGTCGTATACAGATGAACCACACGCTTCCCGCAGAAGACAGATTCTCTCTCAGTATCCTCAAATCAAACACCTCTTTGGCCCCGATCCATTTGCTTTCCTCAAGGTAAATCCTTCAATTCTACCAATGTAGGGTTTTATTTTTTTTCATAATTCAATTCCGCCGAGATCTACGCGCTGCTGACTGATAGATAATTCAGTTCCGAGGATTGTGTATTGTGATTTTGTTTTTGATAATGTGTTCTGAAGATTTGATTTTTTTTGCGTTTTCGTGATTTAGGGCTATTTCCGTAATTTTTTTGAATGGTTGAATCTCTTCGAATTGGATTATTGTTTTTTTCAGCTGAAGAAGATCTACTAATTGAATTGACATTTGATTTTGATTTTCTGAAAATATTAATTTTGTCGTCTGGTTTATTCCTCCTGCATTGCAGATTGCTGCGGTGGTGTCGCTTCAACTATGGACCGCGACATTCCTCTGCAACTCCGATTGGTTAAAGATACTAATCGTGGCGTATTTCTTCGGCTCGTTTCTCAATCATAATCTCTTCTTAGCTATACACGAGCTCAGTCACAACCTAGCCTTCTCAACTCCAGTCTACAATAGATGGCTAGGTATCTTCGCTAACCTCCCCATCGGTGTACCGATGTCCGTCACTTTCCAAAAGTACCACCTCGAGCACCACCGCTACCAAGGAGTCGACGGAGTTGACATGGACATCCCGAGTCAGACAGAAGCCAACCTCGTCAAAAATGTAGTGTCGAAGTCGATATGGGTCCTACTCCAGCTCTTCTTTTACGCACTACGCCCCCTCTTTCTCAAACCGAAACCCCCTGGTTTGTGGGAGTTCACTAATCTGATTATCCAGGTGGCACTTGATGCTGCCATGGTGTACTTTTGGGGGTGGAAATCTTTGGGCTATTTGATTCTTTCCACCTTTGTCGGTGGTGGAATGCACCCCATGGCGGGCCATTTTATCTCGGAGCACTATGTGTTTAACTCGGATCAAGAAACGTATTCTTACTACGGACCTTTGAATATGATGACGTGGAGCGTGGGGTACCATAACGAGCACCATGATTTTCCGAGAATACCCGGTAGCAAGCTTTACAAGGTGAAGGAGATTGCACCCGAGTATTACAACCATTTGGATTCGTATAAATCATGGAGCCAGGTTATCTATATGTATATTATGGACAGGACTGTGGGCCCCTTTAGCAGGATGAAGAGAAACATATCGGTAAAGTCAGTGAAAAAGTCTGAATAGGTGTGAGTTCTCTGATTATTACTCTGTTCCTCGGTTTTTTTACTGGTGTAGTACGAGAGATAGTCATTTTTTTGTTTGATTCGCATTGTTATTTTTGTATCGGAGGATTAGTTTGTTCATTATGCTATGGATCGGTGATTCATTAGTTGTTGTTTAGCCAGTTACAAAAGCTGTGATTGTTTTATATTTTTGTTGGGAAGAATAGAAAGAATCACACTGAACCAGGCATTTTTTTTTTTAATATTCCGATTCGTTGAATGTAGTTTATATATCACTTTTATAATGGATATGCATCGATAACTTATTACTTTCTCAGTTGATTAAAACGACTATCAATAATCAGATACTAAAAAGCAATGTAGTACAGATTCGACATCGACATTGAAGCAAAGAAGATCTCAGACAAGGTTCCTAGTAGGTTCAGTAAGTCGCCATTGGGATAATGTGTCTAAAAGTGGATACCTCGGTTGCTCGTTCACTTGTTCGATTACGTTGCTATTGACTTTAATTTCGTGATAAGTCCTCAGAATGGCTACTGAGAAGACGCAAACGCCCTGCAATAGTTTGACTCGTAAGTAGTGTGCAGTGTATTTTTACCGCAATATTTTGTTAGTTATATCTTATATTTACCTGTATTAGATAGATAGAGTCGACAAACCATCTCCAGGTGTGTACAAAATCGTTAAATTCGTCAAACCTCTCAGATAGTTCTGCTGGTAACTCCTGATTACACACAGCAGCAGCAACAGCCGTTTACAAAGAAGATGAAAGACGAAACATAGTAAAGAAAAAATTGTGCACGGTAAATAAACCTTTTTCAAGTTGGGATCGGAAAAAACTTTTGTTGTGATCACAAGTTCCAGTATGAGCAGCAAAAGAACAATATATATGTACTATGGTGGCTGTGTTAAGACTTAAGGGAGGTGAAAAGTATTGCCGAAAAAATCGTTAGGTAAATTCTGATGGTCGATATTTTATTACGACGATAAATGCAAGTAAAAAAAAATAGACACTAGATTTCACTTAGTTGTGGATACGGAATAGAAGCATCGAAAGTTTGCAGTATGTGAGGCAATGTAGCCCAAGTAGGTGACTGCGCACAAAGCAATACCGACTCCAAGAAAAGCGTAAAAGAACCTACAAATTAAATCAGATTAAAAGATATTTACTATCAAGACCGAAAAACAGAGTGCGAACACAGAGGTTGTTCTTTCTTTTTTTTTTTTTTTTTTTTTTGTGTGTGTCTTTACCATGGAAAATATAAATGGTGAGAAGACGAGTCATCTTTACGATGCGGTTGCAAGACTCTAACCGTTGAAATACCGAAAACAATCAGAGCAATGCCGCCTACGCCGACACTGAAATTCAACAGTTTCAGAGACGACTTGAGCCATTTCTTCACATTTACTAAATCGCTCATTTTTCTTTTCTTGTTTTTGCAACAGAATAAGGAAGATCGTGAGAGTTAATAGTTACAATGTCGAATATTACATAAATCTTCTTACTAGTATATAATTTGTGAGGGTTACCGTTTTAGGTGATCGTTATCGGGGATCTTTACGATATTAGAACGTGTATTGTATTTACTGCAAAGAGAAAATGAGTGCACGAAAGGAAAGAAGTTTCCAAGAAATTACCAGTTTTTGTTTGCAGATAGGTCACACATAAAATACAATGATAACTGAAATGATAAGAGATTGGAGACTGAAAAGTGTATAATAATTTTATGTACCGTCTAGTTCTCAAACAAATTGATGCTGTGGTGTAGTGGTTATCACGTTAGTCTTACACACTAAAGGTCTCCAGTTCGATCCTGGGCAGCATCACAATAAAAGTATGTTTTTTTTGTATTTTTGGAACAAATAATTTGTTGTTTTATTTCATTAATGCTAACCTCTTTTTTTTTTTTTTTTTTTTTTAAATAAAATAAATAAATTGATGAATAGAGAGCGGATCTACAATGAACTCAAAACAAATATTTAATTTTTGTAGCTTCCAATTTTCACATTGTATGAATAAGAGCTCTCCAGCAAGTTTCAATGCTGGGACAACTAATCCGAAATCGAATCTGTAATAAAACTAAAACTTACATGTGACATTTCCTTGTCCGATTTTCGTCAAAGATAATAGGCCACCCAATAATTGATGTATAACTTGTCCAACACAAAACACAAAATCCTAGCCAAGAATACGAAAAATTTTGATTAAGCAGAAGTAGTAGGTATCTCGCCGGGAGGAGGCTTCACTACATTAGATATCTTGGAAGAGGATTCACCGACTGGTGCGTGTGGCTTCTCTTCGACTGGATCCTTTGGTGGTCTTGAATGAACTTGACTCACTTTCTCCAACGGAATATCAAACTGTTAACAAAAGAAAATATATACGTCACATACTTAAATTTCGACATTCTATAACTTAATAAGATTTAAATTAAGTTGATCGATCGGTATATTCCTAACATGAATAACGGGATCGAATTTACCTTGTAGCCACAGCCAGATATACAAGCACGAAAGCATTCCTGTAATTAACCACGAGAAGAAAAAAAAATGAGCAAAATAAACGTAATTAGTAGTTCAACTTGTCGATAAAAAAAGAAAAAAACAAGAAAAAAAAAGAACCTCTGAATAGGCGGCAGAACCGGGAGAACGATCAATATACGCGCTCCATTGTTGGTCCTTCAAGACAGGGTCTTTGTAGCATATCTCGTCACATTCTCCTATACCTAAATATTAATTGCATACTAATCAATAAGAAATGATTGAAATTGGCTAATTAGATATTTTGTTCATGAGAAAAGCAATAAACGTGGCAGATTTCGACTTACATTCGTCCCACGTATCACCGTCAGCGTCACACCCTTTTTTGCAAAATACCCTCCCTGCAAGAACCCATACACGGCTAGTCAAATCTCCCACTTAAATGCGTAAATCCGATAAAAAAGAAAATACCGAAATGCACCATAAAGGAGAACTAGAAAAAAAAAGGTTACACCACTAGAATATACGACCTTAATATAGACGGAACGAGTTACATGTTTGAATATTTTGCACATAACAATTAATAGTTTAACGCTTACATCTTCGGTCCCAATTGTTTCATCAAGAAACCTTCGATCATTATACCTAAAATTACCATTTTTTTCCCCTTTGATACTTTTTTTGTTTACAGAAGTCCGTTGGAACATTCTTTTTCCTTTCGAAAATGGTAAAATTTCACTAATGGCAACGATCACATTTAAAAGTCACCTTGACAAGAGTTTCATATAGGCAACATTTAATCGAATGCTCGTTCACAAATTGCAAAAGCTTATATCAAGTTCGACCTAAACTTTCTTGAAATTAACAAGCAGACCCTCATAAACCTTTATACATGAATCGTAGTCCTTCTTTGCTCATAAACTGGTTCAGCAGTTTTAAAGAAACTACTTCTGATAAACCAAAGCATAGTAAAATCAAGAGTTAAACCAAACTTCACCAGCTCAATTTAATTGGAAAAAATTGTCATATGATAGATACACGGCAGCCCATATCGCGATACGAAAGATTCAGGTCAACCATACGATACGTGAACAACATAACCCCGATAAATTGGGAAAACAAGAACAAAAACCCAGACGAAAAAAATTTAAATCCAGTAATAAACTTAACAGAAAAAAAAAAACCCAGATGAAAATCCCACAATTATGCCGTCGCCTGACCGAATATGAATCAAATCAAGAAGCCATTGAGAGATAGAGAGAGAGAGAGAGAGAGAGAGAGAGAGAGAGAGAGAGAGAGAGAGAGAGAGAGAGAGAGAGAGAGAGAGA